>NW_017728918.1:43184315-43223003 GCF_001723895.1 Crocodylus porosus
CCTGACGTCTATGAAATCTTTGAAATTTTAGTACCTTAGCATGGTGGTCCATGTGGCCTGATTTGTCCTGCTGAGAGCAAGGTATATTAGCGCAGGCATTGTGTCTGCTAATGTGTCTGTACTTCTTTCAACACCAGAGCTAATCTGTGTAGTGTGCACAGCACAGCATTGTGCCATAGGGACACTTCCTTACTTCTTTGTCTCTCCTTCCTGCCAGCCTAGGCACATCTCTGAACTTGGACACAATTTTCTGCTCACCCCAGGCAGAGGGAAGATGAGGAAACATGGATCCTGGCCAATCACAGTAGCACCATAGTCTGCTGTTGGAGAAAAGTTGCCTACCCTTCACTGGATTATGCGAAGTTAGTCTGTGTCTTCTATTCTACACGGGCCTGTTTTTAAACAAGGGAGAAGCTGAGTTCAGAAGGCTGTGGCAAGTTCACCAGAAGGTGTACATCTTGGGAGAAGAAGAGAAGGTAGCAACATGGGATAGGCAGATCTTTAATATGCATATGAGCTCAGCCAGCTAGGTACAATGGGAGTGTCATCAGCTCAACTAGCTGGCAGCTGCTTCAAAATGCCAGAACCTATAGAGATATGCAAAAACCAGGGATCTGTTTTGTAAAATTGACTGGTTCTATGAACTGAGATCTCAGCCCTGAAACAGAAGGAATGAAAGCAGGCTGACCTTGAAGGAGCTATGAGGAACCATGGAATTTTGCAGAAATCACTGTTGCCACCAGAACATGTCGCATAAATTAGCTGATTAATATGGAGGCTGAGCAGCTTGGCAGAGTTCTGAGGAGCAATGGACTGTCACTTGAAGACTGCCTCAGGACTTGCTGTGTGGGACCAAGGTAGAAGTTTCCTGAATTGGATGCTCAAGATATAGAATAGTCAGAAGAGGAAGCAGCATCTACAGGATTCTGGGTTGGACTGGACCAGTGGTTCTCAACCTTTTCAGACCCCTTGAAAACTACCAACTCTTAACTTTCACTAATTTCTTGACTACAGAAAAATAATAGAACAATTAATTCGTTGCAAAGAACTCAGGAAGCCCACAACAGGTCAGAATGGTTTTGATGCTATGGATTCTGATTTTAAAGCTCAGGGTTTATCTTGTGACTCTTATGCACCTACTATTGTGCAGCACTCCACAGCACCCTTTAAAGAATCTCAGGGCACCCAGTGTGCTACTGCACCCTTGTTGAGAATCACTGGGCTAGGCATTGTTCGCTTGGGCTTGAGCAACCATTATTGCTTTGAATTCAGATTTTGAAATGGCAGTGTCCCAGGGAAAAATGGGGGAAAGACCCTCAAACAGTAAACAGGGACCCCCCTGGGGTGGGGGCACATGACAGAAGGGAAAATGATATAAAAATAACTCAAAGGGATTACTTATTGGTAGCAACAGTTTTTGCAGCGTAGCTGGAGAGGGAGAGGAAACCTGCGTGGATCATAAGCCACGCTTTTATCCAGCTGAAGGCAATCACCAGCCAGCGGGGATAAGAAGAACTGCTTGGGAAGATGGTGGGGAGAGCGGAGCAGGGACAGGGAGGTCTCTGCAACTGGGCACTGCCCGGAATGCCTGGAGGGTGAGAGAGCCGGCGGCAGCTTTCTGTTACAATGAGGGCTGGAGCCCTGAAGGAACAGAGGAGCCAGAAGAAGCTCCCTGCACCGACAGAGGCAGAGTTGACAGAGTGACAACAGAGCCAGAGCAGACAAAAATCCCACCTCTGCTCTTGGCACCCCACCCCCACCTTCATTTTCCCCCAACAAACTCTACTTACACTTCTGGGAGCAGGAAGGGGAGACCTGTCCACTGCTGCTGCTGTCCCTGGCTGACTTTGGTGCAGTGGGGAGGGAAGGCTCCAGAGCCACTTCTGCCCCACTCCAGCTGGGGCTGCAAGGATAGCTGCATGGGAAGCTGGACTGACACATGGAGAGTGGCGGCAGCAGGCAGGTTACCCATCCCTGCCCAGTTTCCCTGTGTCTTCCCTGCCAACCTGGGAGCAAGCTGATGGAGCATGAACCTGCCCACTGCTGTCCCTATTCCCAGGCATCTGCTTCCCATAGCTCTGGTTGTGGGGGGATAGAAGTAGCTGGAATAGTGGTGGTGTTGGGCAGATCTTCCCTTCCTACACCCAGAGGCATAACTAGAGAGGTTGAGGAGCAGAATGGGAGGAAAGGTGCTGTTAAGCATGGTGGGAAAGAGAGTGGGTGTTGAGAGCAGGGGTGGGGAGAGGGGATATTCTTACTTGGGACTTTAGAAAGTTTCCAGCTGCTTCCCCTGTGGCAGTCTGCCTGACACAGTATGTGTTGCAGCCCTGGAGCACTGGTTGTTACTCCACACCCACCTTCTCAAATTTGTGGATCCATTATGCCCAAGAGTTTTAAAAATTGCCTTAAATTACTAGGAACTGAGAGAAGAAAGTAGGCCTGAGAGTCAGAAATTGGACAGTTTCTGTAGTATGGTTCATCTCTGCTGAAGCTTGGCACTTGTAGGCGAACGAGTCATAGTTAGAACTAAGAAGGGGCCAACTTTGTCTTTCTGATTGACAAGGATGCATGGTCTTTCTGTATATCATCCCCCTACCCGCACCCAATCTTCTATTTATTGGGATAGTCCTCCCTGGAAAAACAAGAAAGTAAGGGAAGTTATGGTTCCAGGAGAAAGCAAGGGCCCAGATCACATACCAGTAGCACTGGGGCCAAAACACACTGCTAGGGATTTGCTTAAACTTGTCTGAGGGCAGGGTGCACCCTTCTCTTCCTCAGAGATCTAGTAGAGAAGATTCCTTCCAGAATAAAAAGGAGACATAACACTTTGGCAATCATTTGGAAGTATATGAAGCCAGTTAAGCTCACCCAAGCAGCACAATAAGTGAAAGATAAAAATATCCTTAGAATTTACAGGAGATTTTTAAGGACTTCATTCACTTTAAGTGCTGTCAAAGCACTTTGTATAAAATTCTCTCTGTCTTGATCCAAATCCAGGGGAGTCAATGGAAGGACTGCTCTGACATGAGTGGACTATGTATCAGACCTTTGCATCATTAAAAGGTACCATTCCCTTTAGCTAGTTGATTCTTTTGCTATTGTGTGGCCTTTTGTTAAGGGCCAAGGTGGGATGTGATATGGGATCTTCTGTTTCAAAGGACAAAAGAGTCAAGTCAGAGACTCCTCTAAGACTGTATCTTGCAGAACTCTTCATTTTCTAACAGGATTGCATTATTTTTAGCACGTGTTAGTCTCTTTATAACCTGATTTCTTCACACTGTTCCATGAATGATAAATATCTAACCTTTCTCTCGCAAGTACCCTGAGTACTCAACAGCCAGAAAAGTTATTGCAGTTCTGCAACTGAAGAGCGCTTCTGACCCAATCATCAAGTACATTTGTCATCATTATTTCAATAGGATGTTGCTATGCTAAAGCGATTTGATCTTTCGTCAGCCTCCAGGACAAAGACTTGTTTTGCAGCTCCTCTACTGTGGTAAACGTCAAGCAGTCTTTCCTGATACCTAAGACTCTGTGTTCACAAAGGATTTGAAACATTGGCTTTTCAACATTTATAAAGTTGCATTTGCAAAGAATCATTAAAATGCAAAGTCAAAAGCAGATGATGGGAGAGAACTTTTCAGACTAGCCTCAACTCTTTCTTTTCATTTTGGTGATTTTCCAGTAGAGCTGATTTAGCAAGTGAGAATTTTTTCCCTATGGAAAATTTTGACAAAAATTAAAAAATATATATTTACCGTGATATATTCCACAAATTATTGGCAGGGAAAAAAAAGCAGATCAATTTCAGCTAAAACATGGTTAGGAAAGACCAGGAAGTATTGTCACAGTGCTCCAGCTGGAGTTGTAGTTCAATGCCTAGTATTTTCCTTCTTGCCTGTGGAGTGGGACACCTAGTCAGCCAGCATCTTGCATGATGCACCATAGTCTCACCTCTTTTGTGTTACTGCAGTACATCATGGGAGCCTGCTGATGGAGAGGAGTTGCAGAAAGCTCTCACAAAGCTAAATGAGTGGGCAAAAAAATGGCAGATGAGCCCCAATGTTGACAAGTGCTGTGTGGGGATAAATAACTTCAACTATAAGTACACAACTCTGAATACTGAACTAGTTCTTATGACTCAGGAAAGAGACCTTGAAGTAACTTTTCTTATGCAATTTATGGGTGCATTTACACAGCATTGTGCTTTTGTACTTCCTTTTGGATTTGAGTTGGTCTAATGAAAGATACCGGATTTACCCAAAGAACCTTGTCTGCCTAATTAAATTGTGGAACTCATTGCCGTAAGATGTTGTGGAGGCTGACACTTCAATCAAGTTCAAAAGAGACACATTTGTGCAGGATAGGTCTATCTCTGAGAATTAAGCACGGCAACTTCCAGATTAGGGCTTTGTAGGTCTCTAACTGCTAGTAGCCATATGAGTATTGACTTGACACATACCAGATCAACATTTGGGATCCCAATATTGTGCTGTCAGACAGGAGGGTGTGATACACAATTATATACACATGCACAAACTACACAAACACCACTATGAGTTCACACACACATACACATACACAAACATGCAATTTCATGTCTGTGTGTTACCACTAGGGGGCATTGGGGTAACTTGGTGCTTGGGGTCACTTGGGGCCACTGGGGCTTGGGGTTACTTAAGGTCAGGTGGCCCCTGGGGTTACTTGAGGTCACTGGGGCTTAGGGTTAATTAATGTTAATTGATCAAAGGAAAAAGCAGAAAGCCAGCAGAGCAGAGGAGTGATGCCAGGGAGAAGCCAGTACAGAGGCTGGGGCCAGAGCTGGAGCTGCAGGGGAACTGAAAGGGAAGAGGGAAACTGGGACTGGGGGGAACCGGAGGGGCTGCGGGCAAGCTGGGAGGCTGTGAGGGAACTGGAAGGGCTGCGGGGGAGCTGGAGAAGCTGCAGGGGAGCTAGAGAGGCTGTGGGAGGAACTGGGAAGCTGTGCGAGGAACTGGGAGGCTGCGAGGGAGCTTCAGATGTGGCAGGGGGAGCTGGAGAGGCTATGGGGGGAACTGGGAGGCTGTGGGGGAGCTGAAGCTGGTGCAGGGGAGCTGCAGATGTGGCAAGGGAGCTAGAGTGGATGTAGGGAAGTTGGAGATGCTGACGGGAGCCACAGATGTGGCAGGGGGGAACTGGAGAGGCTGCAGGGACCGGATAAAGACTCCAGGTACCAGGGAAAGGCTGTGGGGGAAGCTGTGGGTACCAGGAACTGTGTCAGGAAGCAGAAACTATGTCTGGGATCAGCGGGGGAGGCTCCGGGTGCTAGAGCTGGATAGGGATTCTGGCTGCCAGAGAGGAGCTGTGGGCGAGAGGGGAAACTGTGGGGGAGTGGCGGCAGGTGCTGGGAGCCAGTGAGGGACTACGGGAGCTGGGGAAAAGGCTGTGGATAGACCAGGAAGCTAGATTGAGGCTCTGGGTGCTGGGAGCTGGTGAGGGGCTGCTAGGGAAGAGACTAGGGGAAAGAGCCGCAGCTGCGGGGAGAGGCTGTAGGGGGAACCAGGAAGCTGTGGAGGCAAGCCGAAGAGCCGGGCCAGGGAGAAAAGGTGGAGGCAGCAAGGCAGAGACAGAAAGCTGAGAACGGAGGGAGATACAGAGAAGATTGGGGAGAGAAAGCGGAGGCAATGGGGCAGAGATGGGGAAGCTGGTGCTGGGTTGGAGAAAATAGGGTGAGGCTCTGGGTGCCAGAGCTCAGTTGGGGAGCTGTGGGAGTAGGTTGGATGCCAGGAGCTGGGCCAGAGGAAATAGGGAGAGGATCCAGGTGCCAGAGAGGCAGCAGCAGAGCAGATGGGACACAAATGGGGAAAGAGGAAGACAGAGATTGGGGAGAAAGCACAGGCAGTGAGAGAGATCAGGGAGAAGGCAAAGGCAGCAGGACACAAATGGAGGGAGATCGGGGAGAGAAGGCAGAGAGAGAGGGATTGGGGAAAAGGCAGAGGCAGAGAAAGACAGATACAAGCAGGAACGGAGAGAGATCAGGGAGAAGGCAAAGGTAGCAGAACATAAACGAGGAACAGAGAGAATCAGAGAAGATCAGGGAGAAAGCAGAGGCAGAAGACAGAGTGCTAGAGCTGGGAAACCAAAGAGTAGGGCCAGGAGGTCAGTGGAGAGGGAGAGAAAGCCAGAGCCGGAGGAGATAGAGGCAGCAGAGAGGAATAGAGCCCAGCAAGGTGTTGTCCAGAGGGGTTGCCACCAGGACCTTTGGGTGGATAGGTGGCATGGCACAGTGCTGCTCTAGATGGAGAGGACATCCCAAAGAGGTCACACTCTACCACCCCTTTTATAGGGGTGGGCTACCTGTGTCTTCTATGGGAGGGACATGTCCAGGCAAGGACAGTTCTATTCAGATACATACATGCAGATCCAGGTGTCCTCACTGTCTGGTAGGACACAATGGTGGGGCTACTGGTTTCTGTAGGGTCTTTGTCTTCCAAATGTTGGGTTCCTATAGGTTCTTTGTCTTTCAAATGCTGGGTTTCTGTTCTGTTCCTGGGTGAGGTCCATGGTTCCTGGGTGAGTAAATGCAAGGCAATGGTCTGGTCATTGGGTTGATCATTCAGTAGAGGCCTGGTACCATTGTATCTCAAGCACCCTCATTCATTCCCATTCATTCAGGAACCAATTTACATGGTTAGACATGAGTAACAGTTACAACATAGGTTATAACCAGGCAGAGGACACAAGATGGAGGCTTGGCATACGAAATGGAAACTTGACATTACTTGACATTACTTTACAGACATAGGCCTAAATCATATAAGTTCAATATAAAACAGTAAAAAAATCTGTGGCAGGCCACTATGTGTGCCTGCCACTTTAAGGCCCTGGAGTTGGCAGCCTAATGAGGGCAGCCATTTTAGGCTCAGGGCTGCCTATATAAACAAGGCAGTGTGGCTGCTGGGGGTCAGGCAACAACACTGCCTGGCCAGGGGGCTGCTGAGTTTCATCTGGAGGTAAGGGAAGAGCTGTAGGGGATGGTAGGAGGCTTCTGGTCCTGGGTACAACCTGAAACTACACCCTGCTGGGAGTGGGTGGCCTGGTGGGGCTCCCAGTGGCGCAGGAGCCCCTAGGAAATGGCAGGCCAGTGATCACCCTGGTGAAAGGTGGGTCGGGGTGCCTTAACCCCTAGCCCTCACCTTTGGGTGGGTTGTGTACACTAGAGGTAGTTGTGGGGGTGCAAGCCCTGAGGAGGAGAGTTAGAGGCCAGGTGTGGCCAAGGCTGCCTGAGCCCTGAGGGGGTTCGAGACCCTGAGGAGGAGAGTTGGGGCCAGACACGGCTATGGCCACCTGAGCTGACCTGTGGAGGGAAGCCCTGAGTCCCTGAATAAAGGGGGTGTTATGAGCAGTGTGGAGCTTGCAGTGTGAGGGGGGCAATGTGTGGAGCCCTGTGAAGGGAAAGGGGGCTCAGCCAGAGAGAGAGCTGAGTCCTGACCCCAGTAAGTCCTCCAATGTGGGGAGGCAGAGTTTGTGTTGAATATAACACCAGTAGTAGTACCATGACCTGCTGCCCAGGGGGGGAGTGAGAGTCCCCTGTGAGACCCTGAGGCCCCAGTTGTGGTGTGAGGTAACCCCAGCTCCCCATGTCTGTGGAGGAGGACCCAGAGGGGGAGACCCTGGGATAAGAGTATGGGTCATACATCAAGGCCTGCCAGAGCTTCCTCTGACTGGCCCAGGTGGGGACCAGGACCAGGAGGGTCAGAAGGGCAAGGAGGCCTACTGAGAGGGAGGCCCAAGAGCCAGGGGCCTGGGGTCCCGACTAGTCTGGAGGTGGGCCGGGGCTAGCGTGATCCGAAGGTCCCAGTGAGGGGACCACACCCAAAGGGGAACCAATGGCAGGGAGATATGTGGCTTGGTATGATGGCGGCAGTGTCCACCTGAAGGGAGGAACCCAGGTGGGGTCCTACAGCAGGCTTCTGGGGCCCATCGTGGGGGACTGGCGCATTTGAAAACATCATGATGTCATCTGTGAGGCGTGGGCTGCGGTGTAGGGGAGGAATGGAGCCGCAGATAGTGCCCCCTAGCAGCGGGGCAGAAAATGGGCAGTTTCCTGTCTAATTACTTCTATTAATTAATTGATTTCAGATCAAGGCGTGGTGGGAGAGAAGGCGGGTGGCTTGCCCAAGAACAGACAGGTGGGCCACGTGGAGATCGGCCCTGGTAGGCCCCCTGTTACAAAACCAATGCAAACATAATAGAAACATAATGTAATACAATATAAAACAGTAACAATCAATACAAACATAATAGAACACTATTTACAATATAAAAGGGGCTTGTTACTATGTGGGAGTATAAGAACTTAGCTTAGCTTACCTAGTATTACTTGTAATCACCTATAAGGGATAGAGAGGGCAGAGAGAGAAAGTCAGAAATGGTTGGGGAAGGTGAGGGAATGTATTTATAAATAATAATAAAAACAAACAAACAAACTGGGGGTTTTGCTACACAATTAGAGGGGCAGGACACAAATTGGTCTGGGTAGGCCCTGCATATATACTCTTCCCCTCAGCATCTGCTCTCTACCACTGTGAGCTACAGATTTGTGGCTTGGGCCACAGATATGGCATCTCTTATGGTCTTATGATGGTTACCACAGAGCAGCTGATTTTTATAAGTTTCCACCCCACTTTTAACTTCTGGAAATGTATGAGTTTGTCTACAACTTTACTAAGAGTCTAAGCACTGAATAAAGATGAGAATCAACTGCAAGAACACCACTGAAAATTGTTCCTCACTGGGTCTCCAGATAAGGGATAGGGATGAAAGATAAAGGTTCCTACCTGTTCAAATACACACTACAATCTGTCCCAACATGCTGAGAGTTCTTCTGCATTTAATCTCAGATTGGTTGAGACCATCTTCTTGAGAAACAATGCAAGCCATGGCACCTTGGGCCAGCAAGCAAAGCTGGTAATCTTCAATCTATTCACAAATGAAGATTAAAAAGTCATTTTCTTTCTTCTGCATTCATTAAACTAGATTACACCAGAGTTAGGGAAATAGGCTCTTCTAGGGCCACTTTTCCCATTACTTTCCAGGCAGGCAGGTTCTATACAACAGATACACGGTTGGAAAGATTTTGGTTTGTACACAGGCTGTTCAGATTTCTTTTAATGTAAATTATCAACTTTTTTTTTTTAAGTCCCCTGGAAAAAAAATATTTGTAAAAACAAAAGCATGAAGATGACAAACAGCTTAAGCTCCAGGATATGGCAAAAGTCATCAAGGTTCTGCAAATGATGGAAGCAAGGAATAGCTAAGACCTGACATAAGCAAGCAAATTGGCTAAGACCAGAAAAAGATCAGATAAAAGGAAAGTCAAGAGTCCAGGTTAAAGCCTACCTCTTACCTCAAAGCTTGAATCTATAAGTAGAGACATAGAAACAACCCTGAAATCTTTGACATTTCCTATCAAGAAGTCAACAGTATTAGAGATGAAAGAATGGACTTTGGGCCTAGAGCTTGTCTATATTCAGCAATTGATTAGTACAAGTATAGTTGAATACATAGGTCTGCTGTAGCCATACGGAAATCTCCTTTCTCCTCATTAGGTAGACAGTCTACTCTAGAATAAAAGTGACTTTATTCTATTTATATATTGGCCAGAATCTCCTTGTGGAAGGCACAGAGTAAACAACAACTGTGAATAAAGCTAGAAGAGAAAAGATTTTTGACTGCTCTTCTGTAATTAAAATCCTGCAAGACCTATTATAAAAGTTAAAATTGCTTGCATACACTGTGGAATCATTACCAAGCTTCTAGGCAAAAGGACTAGAGAGTGGTTTCTGCACAGCCAATTTTGATAATGTACAGCAGAGTCCAGTCATCTGTGAAGGAAAGTCATACCAGGTTAGTTAATATATCTGAGTGAAATAAGGCAATGAACCACAGGAGTTAAGGACAGTGAACACCCTCTAGAAATGTATGCTTATTGTGCTAAAGCTAGGAGTTATGCAGCATTCAATGTAGCTTTAAGCCCCCATTGTGGAGATAGACACTGAATACAAGTAATTAGAGTGCTGGCCAAGTAGCAAATTAGAAGCCAGGAAGAACCTCTCTCTTGACTTGCTGAAAGTGTAAGTGTTCAGGAGCTACACTCCTGTCTCCCTTCCTGCTCTCTTCCCCAAAGACAACTCTCACCAAGGCAGCCTTCCTTCCTTGTCAGTCTGATTCTCTGTCCCTTTACTGACTTGCTTCATCAGGAAGATGAAGGTTTTCCTTCTCACTTTTAAAACTCTCAACTAAATCTTGCACCCTCGCTTCTCCTCCTACACTGCCTTATATGCTATCCAAGCTTCTAGCTTTGGTTGCGCTGAAGAAGCTACACATGTTGTGGCTATTGTCAAACTTTTGAATCTCTTTTGCTTTCACAGGGCCAAACATACAAGGAGCTGTCCTCTTGAGGTCCCAGGATGGAACAACACCCGTTAAAGACAGCTTCACCATCAATGCATGGTGGAAGGAGCACTTTCCGGAGCACCGGAACTGAGATGCAAATGTTGAAGAGGATACCACTGAAACCATTCCACCACACCCCATTAAAGACTACCTTGCAGACGATCCCCCAACTAATTAAAGGGGAACTAATCAAAAGGTCTTGAAAGCCGCTAACCAGATGAAGAACAACAAAGCATGTGGTTCTGATGGAATATCCACTGAAATTTACAAGCAAAGTGGAAAAAAACTGTCACCAACTATATAGCATTACTATGAAAATCTGGAAACCTGAACAGCTTCCCAGTGACTACAGAGATGCCAGAATAGTTACTACAGTCAAGAAAGATAATATCTTATCTTAATAAGATAATAGATTACAATTATCATGGTATTGTACTCCTGTCCGTAGTTGGGACAACCGCGCTCAATAAATTCAATCTCCTCACTGAGGAGATTCTCCCTGAGTCTGTGTGTGGCTTCAGGCTACTCAGAGGTAAAATTGGTATGATTCTTATTGCTAGACACTACAAGTGCCATGAGCAACACCAAGAACTTTACATGGCCTTCACTGACTTGACTAAGGCCTTTCATCAGGATCTTGCATAGGGCCTCTGTTGACTGAATCAGACTTGAATGCTGGCCAAAATGTGTTACCATTATTGGATATTTTCATGATAACATGACAGCAACATATGCTGTCCAGCCCTTTTGGCAGGAACACCACAAATTAGCCCCACACCCTTCCTAAGTACCTCTCTGATCCACATTCCCTGACTGATCTGCTGCTCTACTTTCTGCTTCCTTCACTATGCAACATATGCAACGGCTGAGAAATGGACCTCTTCACTATTAGAACAAAAGTCAAGCAGGTATGCGTGATTGCACCAACATTCTCTTCCATTGCAGCTATTTCACATCTTATTGAGGACAGACTTCAATTTGGAGTCAGCATTCAGTATCATATAGTCAAGAATCTCTTTAACATTAACCAGTCATGCTTCTAATCCAAGATAACCAACAACCCTGTTACTGATCTTCAATACAGTGATAACTGTGTCATGTTTTGCCATTGAATTGAAGAACTCCAGGTCACTCTTGATTGCTTCTGTGAAGCATATGGAATGCTTGGATTCACTGTCCACTTCACCAAAACCAAGATACTCTGCTAACCCACCCCAAACCAGCCAGCTGCTCCTTCACATATTACAGTTAGAGAGCAATCTTTGGAGAATGCTGAGCATTTCACCTACCTGGGTAGCCACCGTTCCCAAACAATAAACATGGATGACAATATTCAACACTAGATAAAATCTGCCACTGTTGCTTTTTGACAGCTCTGAAGTCATGTTTTTGATGATCCTTTTGTATGAGTGTTAAACTTAGAAAGCGTACCAGAAACAACAGAAAGCTTTGGAATATTACCATTAGAGATGTCATCAGAAAATCCTTGACATCAATTGGAAGGACAGAAGAAGGAATGCCAGCATTCTGGCTCAAGCAGACTCTACCAGCATTGTAGCATGTTTATATGGCACCAGTTCCATTGGACAGGACATGTCACAAGGATGCCTGACAACTGGCTCCCCAAAACAGGTCCTATAGTCCCTACTCATCACTGGTTACTGCTTTAGAGACAGGCAAAAAAGAGATTCAAGGACACCTTGAAAGCTAATCTGGAAAAATACAATATTAATATTAATACTGTGGAGACTTAAGCTTGAATTGCCGCTAATGGCACCAGGATGAACGACAAGGCATTGATCCTTTCAAACAAACTCACTGAACTGTAGAGGCAGATAGACAAGAGAGACAAAGGGAAAGAGCTGTGGCCCAACATCACCGGTATCTAGTCCTTCCCCCTGAAACTATTTGCTATATCTGTAGCCAAACATGCAGATCATGGATCAGCCTCCTTAGTCATTTACTGAATCACATGTTGCCTAACATAAAGCAAAGGAAGCATCAACAATTATTTAAATCAGTGAGGTCCAGCCCTTTTGGCAGGAACACCACAAATTAGCCCCACACCCTTCCTAAGTACCTCTCTGATCCACATTCCCTGACTGATCTGCTGCTCTACTTTCTGCTTCCTTCACTATGCTCCCTGCCTGATTTGCCGCTCTGCTTTCTGATTACTGCCCTATCTGCCACTGGGGTGCCTGTCCCCTCCCCAGTCTGCTGCATGCCCCACACAGCTGCCCATGCCAGGTGTGGCACCTGTGCTACAGATTGTCCACCTCAATCTAAATAATTAACAGACATTCCTGTATTCCCATTTCCATAATCTGTTCTAATACCAATGTACAGATTATCCTGCGGACAAGATTGTTCGGAGATTTAAGCTCTGCTCCTCCTTTTCTTTACTTCAATATATTTGCTTACCTCTGACAATAACACTTTCTGACATGAGCAACTTGTCCTGGGTATCAGAATACACAGATCTGCACTCTAATCATTTCTGTCATAGCGGCTCTTAATTTTTTTCCCAAAATGCTCCTCTCCAAACGTCATTGATGTAGTCAAGGTTAGATAGATCACAATCTGTTATACAGCATGTGGGTTTTTCCCCCTCTTATTTTCATATTAGAAAAAATGGTAGCTCTAACTCAGAAATTATCTGCTGTACTTACACAGCAGTGGTGAAACAAAGGGGGATATATTATTATGTTCAGTGCTGTGTCAAGTGAAATTATATTCTGGTCATCAGCAGTATTAGAAACTCTTGTGAGGGCATTTCACATTGTTACCCTGCAAACAGAAGATGACAGCTGTTTACCTACAGCTTTTCTATAAACTTATGCCTCAAATATATCTCTTTAGAGCACAGAGTTCATCTTCAAAACATATAAAAAATACTGTATATCTGCAAATCTCACAGGCAAGACATAATGAAGTTTAGTGTTCTATACCTAGTACTAGACATTAGTATACTGAAGACTTGCTTGGACTAGGTAAGTAGATGGTGTGTTTGCCATTAGCATCACCAGTAGTTACTTATTAATATCATCTGTTCCTCCAGAATGTCCTCTAAGCCCCGTCTGGATCAAGACTTTTATATTCTAAAACAGGACATGGCCAAGAAAGAATAGTTCCAGCGGACTCCTATTGGGTTTGTTCAATAGCTACTTTGCTGGAAGAATAACACATTCATCTGCTATTGTGCCTCATGTAGTCAGCATTAGGGATGGATTCAAACCAGCCCGTAGATTTGATCATATCTGATCTTTGGAAATGTTATTTCAGGATTTAGACTCTTGCTTAAGCCTTTCTAGAAGCTCCCAGAATTTTTCTCATAGTAAAAAAAGAACTGTTAAGGATACTGTGCAACCCTTAGCTCTCTGCTTTGCTGGAATATAGGCAGGGTAGTGATGTCTTTAAAACACTTACCATTGATTCCATCTGCATTGTCATACTTGCAATCTCCTGATTGCTTTATCTCTTGGTGCAACAGTGTTGATAGTTTGTTTGCAAATGTTATGTCCTCATTTCCTTCCTCACCAAAGAAGAAGAATCAGCTCCCAACTGTGTTGGTTTTCCGGTTTTGACAAAGAGTCACAATTAAATACCAGGGGAAAAATGCTGAACGAAAAACTAATCTGGCCTATCTTGCAGATCACTTTGCCCCTCTCTAGGTGATCTCTAGGCAAGACTCCTAGGTGGTGTTGGTAAGCAGGAAGAGGCAGTAGTCCCTTATGGATTTCCTGGAGACAATTACTTGGCCCAGAATCCACAGTCAAAATTAAAGAAACCTTCCTAATGGCACTGTTTAATTCTCTTTAGGCAGAAGCACTATGATTTGTAAAACTCTTTCCAACAAATGGAAACTAAGCTGTACCTATCAGTCATTTGTAAATTTTCTTTTATGTCACCTTCATGCATGGCAAGCCTGTCCCAATATTAGCTGCAAAGTCAGTACCAGATATCATCCAGTTTCTTTCTGAAGACCTATTTGCATCATGATTACCACAGTGGTTAGGTCTGTTGTTTTCCCTAGAAAATGTTGGTTTATTTTCATCCAGTAACAGAACATCTTGAAAGGATTCATATGCAAGGGGGCAAGACTTAACTGTATAAGCTACTGAATAAGCATCCAGTGCATGGAAAAGGGATATTTTAAAAATCAAAGGAAAATGAAGGATAAGATGCAGCTTTTGATGAAACATAAGTGGGTTGACAAAGCTGTAGCAGGAGACCTTTCAAAGGCAAATATTCTTTAAAAGCTCAAAATGGAAATATGGACTTAGTTCAATGTGCCCTGCAAAGGCCCAAAAGAGATTTTAAAACTTTCTACTTGAAGTAAAACAATTGAGTTTTCCTACTTTTCCACATTAGCTGGGGGAGATCCTAGGATATAAGTGAATAATATTTAGAGGAGTGTCTAGAACATCAACACAAATTTCCCTGCACTGATTAATGAAAATAAGTTTGCTGCCTGCAAATGGAAATGGTCATTTCCCATGGAGATGCAAGGATGATGAAAGAACATTGGAACAATTTGAGACTTTGATTTATAACAGCTGCACAATAACTCAATTAATTTAGTACAGAATGTTACCTGTGGTGCGGGTTAGCATGAGACAGCAGGCTGAAGATGCAAAGATGCTATCAGCTCCTGTTGCAATAAACCAAGAAATGAAGGTAAGTATAAGGCATCGGTAAATAAATTATATCATAATTTGGGTTCCTGTCTTACACAGTTAGAGGTGATCCTTATTAGGAATGGACCAATTAGTTCAAATAAAACCTATATATTCCTGTGTAGAACCCTTCTTTAAATTCTGCGTGAACTTTTACCCATTTTCTAAAGCAAGTTCAATGAACCCTTTTTGGAGTTTCTGAAATATTTTGCCAATAGTCTTTCCTCCATTTGGAGAAATTAAATTTCCTGACCTTATCTCCTAGTAACTTGCTAGTATAGCCATACCCTTACAGATCTACTTGTGTTTATCCTTCTATGTAATTTAAAGCAAATAAATTAGTGATTACTTGATCCAAGAATATTTTGTACAACCAATTTTTCAATAATATTCTCACTACTTCTCAAAAGCAAATCTAAAGTAGCATTATGTCTTGTTGTATTAAGGGCTATGTGGTGAAGAAATGTGTCAGCTATCATGCCCAGAAACATGCTTACCTGAAAGCTCCTATCATAAAAAGTTGTTATCCATTCTACATCAGCCCTTCTCCACCAGGGTGCCATGCAATATTAGCACTATTGGGTGTGCAAACACCTTCACATTAACCAAAGGTTTCATATAGGAATCCACAGTCAAAAATAATCTGACCTGTTGTGGCTTTTCTGAATTCTTTGTAACAGAAGAATCACTTTATTTTTCTGTAGTCAAATGAGTGAAAGCTAAGAGCTGGCATTTTCAGAGGGGTGCCTTGAGTCTAACAAATAGTGCCTTGAGTCTAGAAAGGTTGAGAACCAGTGGACTACAGACCTGTTTCAATATAATCAATTCTCTATCATGATGCCTCACGTTCCTTCCTGCAGAAAATAGAAGGCACACTTAGCACATTTTTAAACACTTAATATTTCATATTTAAGGGGCAGATTCATGGATGATGTTGTTTCTGCTTGCACTAGACTAGTCATTTGAAATAAAGCAATTCCCTTGTTGAGAGCAATACAGTCATTTTACTTTAACTAAAACCACAGTGCTAGGCACAAAAACTCAATTTGTATCTGTCGTGGGTTGACCCAGACATAGGGAATCAGGGATGAGGAGTAAGGGCACAAGCCTGGAAAGTCCAAGAACCAGGCAAATGGTTCAGGCAGGAGATACGTGAAGGGTTTTTAGAAAGGGACCAGGGAACAAGGCATTAAAAACCAGCCTCAGAGACAGAGAACCACACCAGAAAACAGGGCCAAGAACTCAGGAGCCAGACTAAAAAGCAAGGAACAAGGAAACAAGAACACTGAAACTAGATGGAAAGAGATATCTTGTTGAGAACCCACAGAGCACTGCAAGGGCAGCTGCTTATAGGCAGCAGCCACATTGCAGCTGGTGGGCACTCAGGCTGCCACCAGCCAGTCCCACCCAGACGGGGCCAACTGGAGGCTTGATGATCTGCTGACCACCCTAACTCCTGACAGCACCATAATGATTAACTGAGCATAACCTACACTTCACCCAATAAGTCACTTATCATATGCCCCTAGCTCGTTAGAGCTACTCTCTTTGTGAACGTCTGAACACACAGAAATATGAAAGGCAGAGAAAAGAGTTGCATCATCTTCTAGAACAGTGGTGTGCAACCTTTTTTGTGTGCATGGCCAGATGCATAGCGCCTGGTCACTCCATGGGCTGGATTCAGCTGGTAGACCTAATCCAGTGCCCAGAGCATGCCTGGCAGGGCCCTATCCAGCCTCATTGCGGGGGAGGCAGGAAGCCCAGCATCAATCCAGCCATGGGGGAAAGCTGACTTGGCCTAGCCCCAACCTGGCCTAGTGGGAAGGAAGGGGCATGGCTCAGCCCCTATCCAGCCCAACAGGAGGAAAACATGGGGCCCAGCTGCAGCCTGACCAGGTGGAGGCAAGGGGCTTGACCCAGACCTGGAGGGGCAGAAGGGAGCATGCCTCAGCTCTGAACCAGCCAAACAGGGGGAGGGGGGATGGCCTGGCTCTGCAAGGAGAAGGTGGGGTAGCCTGGCCCTGATCCAGCTACGCAGGTAAAGGAAGCTTGGCACAGCCCTGATTTGGCCCCTGTAGGGGGAGGGTTGTGGCCTGACCCCCACCTGCCATGCTGGACCTGGGATAATGGCAGCAGGGAAGGGTGGCAATATTAATTTCCCCTGCTGCCAAATTTCCCAAATTTGTGAGGCGCTCTGGGGGCCAGATTCCAAGGCTCTGCCCCACAGATTCATAGACTGTTAGGGGCCTTGCAAATCATTGGGTCCAGTCATCCCCCCTCCTCCCCCAGCTCTAGGCAGGAAGACAACTGGGGTCAAGTGACCCCAGCGAGAGGTGACTATCCAGTCTCCTCTTGACTGCACCACCCCTGGAGGGAGTTTATTCCACTCTGGACACCCTGACTGTGAAGGAGTCTTTCCTAGTATTAAGCCTGAAGTGGCCTTCCAGGAGTTTGTAGCCATTTGTCCTGGTCTTCCCCCAGGGGTCCCCTAGTGAACAGTAGTTTACTGAACTCCTGATACACTCCTCTGATGTAGCAGTAAACCACTATCAAGTCCCCTCTCAGCCTTCTCTTCTTTAGGCTAAAGAGGCCCAGGTCCCTCAGCTTTTCCTTGTACGGCTTGTCTTGCAAGTCCCTGATCATACAGGTGGCTCTTTTCTGGACCCTGTTTTTCCAAGTTTCAAGTTTTTCCATGTCCTTACTGAAGTGCGGTGCCCAGAACTGGACTCAGTACTCCAACTGTGGTCTCACCAGTGCTGAGTACAGAGGGAATATCACTTCCTTAGTTTTACATGAGATGCATTGGTTGATGCATGCCAGCGTGTTATTTGCCCTGCTGACCACTGCCTCGCTCTGACAGCTCATGTTCATGCAATGGTCGATCATGACCCCTAGGTAACTTTCAGCCATGGTGCACGTCAAGCTGTCACCACCGAGCCTGTATGTATGTTGAGGGTTGTTTGCCCCCAGATGGATCACCTCACATTTGGAAATGTTAAACTTCATCTGGTTCTGGCCTGCCTAACTCTTGAGCCTGTTCAGGTCCACCTGTATCTGCAACTTGGCGTGACCATACTGCCCCATAACTTGGTGTTGTCCACAAATTTGGTCAGCGAGCTTTTCACTCCCCTACCCATATCATTGATAAAGATGTTGAAAAGCACCGGTCCAAGCCTGGACCCCTGAGGGACACCACTAGCCACTTTGTGCCAGGACGACACAGATTCATTCATAATAACTCTCTGGGTCCTACCCTGTAGCCAATTTCCCACCCACTGAACCACTGAGCCCACAATCTTCCAGTTTTCCCACAAGGAAAACCATGGGCCAGAGGTTGAACACCTCTATTCTAGAAGATGCTGTTCAGTTGATGCTGTGTTTTCACTGCATGGTAACCATAAGTTAAACAGTGGTGGGTTAGACAAAACCTGACAACCTTATGATATCAGCACACTGCTGTCACATGCATCCCAACTGAATCTTTAGGTGGAGGTGATGAGTAATACCTTGACTGGGAATTAATTGCATGATTTGTAGTACCATGACACACTGCATCATTCTAGGCTCCCATTTGCAGACTAGTCTGGGAGCCATGAGAAGAAATACCCTTTGGTCTAGAAATTTTTTTTTTTTTGGCAGACCCCAAGTTGGTGTGATGGTGTGTTCTTCTGTGCCACTGGTTCACTTGTTAAGGTGATCTTGCTTGGTATAATTACAAGGACCAGCAGGTGCTGCCTGTTAAGGAAGTCTTATTTTTTTTTCCTTTTCTGCAGAAGCTGTTGTTGACAGGTGTTTTGAAGGCTGTTTTTGGCCTGAAGATGACAGAAGTAGCAGCTCAAAAACAGAACAGGACTAGGTGGCCGTGGAAAATGGACTGAACTGATACATATTTTTTTAATAATAGACACCCATTAAGCAGACTTTGGAATAAGAGCACAAGCACATGGCAGTGGGACTACATTGTGATGAAAACCAGGGATAACCAAGAGTAATAGTGGACTCTTGTATGAAGGAAGACACATTCCTGGAGCTGTGTAAGAAGCCTGTCCCAGCTCTTGAGTGGCAGGGACCTTGGATGAACCTGCAGACGGACAGCAAGTTCCTATCAGCTTGTGCAAGCTGATATCCTACACCACTTCAGGCTGCCACTAATCAGGATTGGCAAAGTGATTACTGAGGTTTGCAAGGCAATTGAAGCTGTGCTCTTTCCTGAGGTTATGAACTTGGAAATAGTCTCGAAATAATGGCAGGGTTTGATCAGATAAGATTTCCAACTTGTGCAAGCGTGATTGATGACACATACATATCCGTCCTATGCACGCTGTTTCAAGCAACAATTCATTAAGGAATGGCTATTACTCCCTTACTTTTGCAGGTCCCTGTGAATCACAAAGATGCATTCACAGGCACTTCATTAGGTTCATTGGCCAGGACATTCTAGAGGTCTGGCCTGTTCCACCATGGGATTATTCTTACATTTTTCTTCCTAACAACATAATCCCTACGGCTCAGTTTTAGGTGATTCAGTATATCTTCTGCAGCCTGGTGGATAAAGGCCTTCCATTGTTTTACCATCGTTAACTTAAAGACATTCCAAACATCCTTTGCATTCAGCTTCCTGAGCTCAGTCCAGTATCATTGATTAGCAAACTTATCAACGTTTTTTCTTTTGAAACTGAAAACCTCATGTTATTACTACATGAACAAATTAACGTGAGGTGAGGCATAAGGAACTTAACAGTATATCACAGTAACAAGAGGTAGCCAACACCTCAATGAAACTGTGGTAAGCTATTTTATATTGACCACAGATAAGAGCATGCAAAATGTTACTGCAGTGCAGCTTGTGCCCACCAAATTTATCTCCAAGTAGTCTGCAGAGCTGTCCTCTTACAGATTGACTTGTGTTTATCCTTTCATTTAACACAAAGCAATTTGTGATCCAAGAATATTTTTTAGAGTCACCGCTTCCCAAAAGGAAATCTAAAGTACTGTTATTTCTTATTAAGTCAGTGACTGCGTAGTTTATTTATTTTAGTGTATGTGGTTTTGGTGAATAAATATTTGATGAAGAAATCTGTCAGATATCACATCCAAGAACATAGGCTTCTTGTCATTATTTGTAGCAGATCTCCAACTCAATATCTGACAATTTTAAGTCTGCTGTAATTAGAATATTCCTGGTAGGATTTCTCCCTGTAACAATATTACAGAATTCTCTAGCCATATCCAAAACCGGGCTTTGGTGGGCTCTAGCAGACTTCCAGGACCACCCAGTAGAACTTTTCAACATCTTTCCACAAAGTAACATTACCTATCCTTTCTGATTTCTTTAAAGTCTATCATATCATTTACATAAAATGCTATTCCACCACCGTTGCACTTATAGCTATCTTCTTGAACAGCACATACCAGTTCATGTCATGATTATTCCACAATGCTTCTGTTATCACTAAAATATCCAGTTTCATGTCCTGCCAAGTTGTTCAAATTCCTCCAGGTTGTTGCCAAGACTCCTTGCATACATATACAAATATTTCGGGGTATGTCTGTACTACAGCCTTCAGTGCAGCACAGAGATACCCAAACTAGTTTTAAATACATTAGCTCAGATCCCAGAAGCAGTCCAGCTGTAGCAGCATGGAGCTCAGTTCACCCTCCTGAGAATTAGGGTGCATCTAGGCTGCAAACCAGTGAAGACATACACTCTTTTCCTACTGACCATACCCAGTTGAGGGAAGAGAGTTTCCAGGGCCTTGGAGACACAGTATTGATGAAGAGTAGATCAAACCCTTCTATACAGCTGCAAACTTCCATTTTGTGTCTAAAGCAGCATGGCAAAATCTAAATTACTCCATAGCCTAGTTAACTTTGGCCTTGGGGTGGAGACCTTCTATCTACAGAAAGGATAGATTTTTCTTTTCTTGCAACAGCACATACCATAATATGGTTTCTGTTCAGAACAGTCCTAGTTATAAAACAGGCCATGACAGGGCAGCAAATGGATTTCTTATCCTTAGTCTTCCAATACCTCACACTTTAAGGACTTTCATCTTCTCTTTACATTGCTGTTGGATCTACTTGATCTTGCAGTTGGTGGCTAGGTGCTGAGATGTTCCTTCCTGCAACTCAATCCTCCCCTTCAAGGAGTTGAAGTCACATAATTTGGTCACTTTGGGCCAAACTGGCCCAAGATGCTGACACGATCGTCTGACTGGGGACCTTCACAACAATACATGGACTTCTTACTGGTGGTGCTCTCCCCTCCCCTACCTTGGGGGTCTTCAAGAGAAGGTTGGATAGGCACCTGGCTGGGGTCATCTGACCCCAGCACTTTCCTGCCTAGGCAGGGTGTTGGACCTGATGATCTGCTGAGGTCCCTTCCAACCCTAGCATCTATGAAGCTATAATTCTGCTGTAAGAAGCTAGAGAAACTACAAAGTTGAACCAAGAATTCTGAGCAGAAGTACATGCATGCTTGTCGTTCAGACCTCAGACAGAGGGGAAAAAGTGCTCAACATGGGTGCTTAAGAGAGCCCGTGGGAAGAAAAGACTGGAGGAAGTCTGCTGTAATTAGCCCCAACTATACATTTTCACTTTAGTAAAATTAAATTAGCAACATGCAGAATAAGCTAAGAGATTTGCCCCATCTTGGGTCAGGCAGATGTATGCACATAAAGCATAAATGAACATCTAACAAAATTTTCAGATATTGAGTTGGAGACCTCTTACAAACCTGTAGTTAAACCTCACAGAGTCTGCAGTGAAGAAAAGCCATTGAAACAGTCTTTTTATATACACAAACCCCAGCGCACACATGAACTGTAAAATATCCTACAGGCTTCGTGATACCCACACACACAAGCTGCAGTAATTCCTGCAGGACCTCCCCACTATTTTTTGTTTCTTCAATGTCTGGTGATAAAGATAAACATTAAAATAAATATGGATGTATTCAATTTCTCCTTTATTTCACTTTCAGAACTCTTTCCCCTGTTCCAGTTTCTCCCACATGAATTCCTGTTTCTAGCAGAGGTAGAAGAGGGGAGCAGCTGGCTGGCGGTGGCAGCTGTTATTTTTGTTTTGTCCTCTTCCTACTCCTTTCAAGTCAGTACCCAAAGCTGCTGCTGCCCACCTCTTTTAGTTATACTGCTGGGTCCTAGCATAAGTGAACAGCAACATATTCCCCCAGGCTTCAGGCTCACTAATGACTCATGACTTATATATCCACAGTTCCATACTGGGATTACCTAAAGGAAGAGAAGCCAGAGCTGCTCTTGGGCCTACAGTATTTGCAAAAACCATTCCCCCCTGAAATTCTGCAATATCAGAAGTGCAAGGTTCTACATATTTTGGAATGGATGCTTTAGCAGGGGAATGTGAACAGGGTATATCTAGAGTGGTCCATCTCCTGATCATTACTATTTAGGAGATCCCTTAGCTTTCCCTCTCCCACCTCCAAGGGGGAGGGGAGAGCAGCTGGCTGGTTCTGTGATAGCCTGCCTAGCAGGGAGCAGTCATTGAGCCTGCTAGGGACCTGGCTTGCAGCTGCTGCAGAAGCAGTAGGGGCTGATCAGGCAGCTGCAACCCGCTGAAATATCAACAACCATTTAAAGTTCCCTACTTGAAGGCAGTCCCAGACCAGAAACCACCTCATCAGCCCTTGCCCCTGCCAGCAGTTTGATTAGGTATTCTGCTCACTGACAGGCTTCCTAGGGGGCAGGGAGAGCTATGGAACAGCCCCCTACCATCCCATGGCTGGTTAGTATACTTTTATAACAACTTTATGGTGCTCTCAACAGGGAGGCTGTGTGTGTGTTGTAACACTACAAAAATAATGTGTCAGCAGTCTTAGAGTACTTGTCATGTAACCTTTACAAAACAAATAGTATTGTCTTACCCCAGTGAGGAGATGGAGGTGGGCAGATGACATGACTTGTCCAAGATCATATAGCAATTTGGTGGCACACATGGAACATACCCAATTTCCAGACTGTGCCCACAGAATTTCTAGTCTGCACATTGACTAACATGGTACGTTGACATCTGATCCACTCTGTGCATCTCGTCAATCTTTTGTTTGCTGTTGGATCATAGCATAGATACAGGATGTAAAAGCTGAAGACCAACTAAACCACATCTGTCTGTCCCCTGTAGACGTTGTGCTGGTTTTGCTGGTGTAGATCAATGTAAGATACTTGTGGGAATGTTTCACCCAGTCTTCCAGCTACAGCCAGACATAATATCCAAATCTAACAGGAGGGGACAGGGATGAGGCTAGAGAAATCTATGCAGGTTTTCTTGTAGAAAAGAGTTCTACAAGAGCTCTTCCCTTATAGAAAAGAGCTAGAAATACCAGCTTCAGTTTAAGGTTTCAGCTTCTGCCTTGAAAGCTCTCTGTGGAATCGACCTGTTATCTGCAGCACTCTACCACCCCATGTAATTACAAACTTCATAGAACAGCTATACACTCAATGACATTGTCAATCTCAAAGTTCAATTCATGTTGTACAAGAAACCAAGCTATTTTAGCAACTGGCCCATGAATTTGAACTCACTCCCAGAAGAGAACAGAATAATCTTGAACCTCCAGGCCTTCCCTTCAGTGCAAAATTCAGAACCTGCTTCCTTGATTTGGTCTTCTTCTGATAACAGCCTGCAGACTAGAAGGAAAAGAGCAAGGTAAATAGTTGTACTACTTCTTGGCCTATCACCATGGTATCTTAGCACCTGTTAAAATCAGAGTGCCCATATTGGTTAAATGTTTTTGAAACAGGTAGGGCACTGAGATGAACATAAAAGCAGGAACTCAGTGGTTTTGAAACTTGATTATTCCCATTTTATAGACAATATGCCTAAGTGCTATGCTGTTCTTGCCTCTTAATCTTGTACCTGTACTATAAAGAAGTCAGTAATTCCACTGAGAGAATTATCCCCTTGATAGATTAAACATTTTTAAATGTGAAGCCAAGAACTTCTAAAGCATTTGGCACTTGCTGATGCTTTATGTCTGGACTTTGGCAAATGTACTACATTTCAAATTTATGCAAATGTTAGCAGTTGTGCTTTAAAATTCCGCCCTCCACCACCTCCAATTTGGCTTTATATAAAATAGGGTATTGTATCAAATCCATAAAAATGCACTATGGAATTCAGGCATAGATAAATCAAAAGTGTTTTAATGATTAAACAAATGTCAAACATTAACAATGTAGGTATATTCAGATGAGCCAAGGGTTTATTTATAGCACATTTAGACAGCATATTTTGAATGTTACAGCTGCTGTACTGAAATATGTAAAGACTTTGCAAACCAGTACCTAGAAATGAAGACACACATACACAAGCTTTGATAATGTAAATGTAAACAGACACTGTGTCTCCCTCAAAACAAATAAAGAAAAGCCACAAGGCTGAAGAGAAGAACTCATTATTCCCTAATGGATGTGCAAATGTATTTAAAAAATTAAACATGGTAAACTGATATTTATATAAATATCAAAGCAAAACCATTATACTTTAGCAAATGGTCAATAAGATCCCTCGCACATTTAACTAAATGTTCTTAGAGTAAAATCAATAAAGTCTTCATAAGCTAAACCCCACCAGAGCAATGACATTCCAGCTAGAGATGTCTGCTTTGACTCCTCATGTGTGCAAGGCAAGATTTTACAGTGAATAGTAATTTTAACAAGTATTTCAAAACAAATCTGTAGACAACAAGCCAAAAAGTTACAGGTGATACACACAACTTACATTAACAAAACAAACACTCATCTCCAGCTCATTTCAAGGGTTTTGTTTTAAATATTATGTATGATTTAGTCTCTTCTGATTTTGCTTTTTTTAAAAGCAAACAAACAAACCTGTTTTCACGAGCGAGGCACATTAACAGCTCAATGTATTCTACACACATAGCAATATAAATGCCAACTTAAATTATGAACAAGTATATCTGAAAAGCATCTTTTGTCTTCATTTTTAAATGAACTTTCAAAAGGTAGGTCACAGACTATCCAGTCACTTTTAAAACACAGATATGGCTATGGTAACACAATATTTGAAACTGGCACAGCTTCTAGTATTAAAAACTGCTACACAATTTAGAAATACACAGAAATAGAAAACAAGATGCGTCTACCCTGTATATTTTTAGCCATTAGAGACAATTAATATCTAAGTCTTACTGGACCAGGAAAGTGCCAATTAAATTTTACATTAGTGACATGTAAAATAAAAAAATAAGATCTATTAAAAAGGTAAAATAACTGGTCCATCTGGATTGTGACTGTTTAGTCAGTTAAAGCCAAATATACAAAACTAGATGTGCCATTTCTAATTTCACTGTATCATGCGGAGATACATAATGTTAAGTACCACACACAGGACAGTAAAACAATCAATGGATTTCTCTAACTGACTTTTATTTAAAAGTCAATCAACTCAGAATTTGAAGCACAGCCTAATTTTCAAACCAGTAATATGCTTTGGGCCCTGCTTTTTAATTTTTTAAGGCATGTGTGTTTATCTACTGAAAACAACATCATACAAATTACTTTTGCAATCACATGCATAATCTACAGTAAAAAATGAGTTTGGATTACAGTGTTTTGAAATTGTGAATCAATAATTCAGCACCTATCTTATTGACTAGTAAGGCAACAGCAGTGTCATATACTACAATAATACTCTCTTCCACAGTCTATAGCGGGGTCAGTGACAGCCCAGAATTATTGTTAACTTTAACCTACTTTTATATTCTGTATACAGTTTCTAGGGTGTTTGCACTGGTTAAGTCCTACATAAATCACACTATTCTAGGCAGGAATAGTTACAGTAGCTGTTAGAGTATCAGTGCACAACTCTTATTGTGCTTACAATCAGATGATTTTGTTGTCGGGCATATCAAAATGGTTTCTCAGTTTGGTCTTCAATCCTTCCTTTGTTTTCTTTGTTTCACATTGTTCTCGAGGGAAGAAAAGCTGTTTGTATACCCGTTCACCGTGGCTGTAGAGCCATTCTGATACTCTTTCCTCCTAGAGGATGCTTTCTTGTTGTATGTCTAAAACACACAGAAGTACAAAGATATAAAATGACATGTTTCCTTAAAGAAGTTAAATAAACGTTAAAATTAACTTACATTCACTTGGAATACACAATTTTAAAAGTGAAATATTTTTTCCATGTGTGGAGGGATTATATCCTGCTAAAGAAGAAAGGGCAAGAAAACAAACAGTACAAAGATGTTGTTAGGAAGAGTTAAGAAATTTTGTAAACACATGGCAAGGCTAAATTATGCTAAAGGAAACCATCAAAACTAATTGGTTTGGATGGCAATTGAAAAAAAAAAAATGCAATGCCTTGTACATCCTAGCACAAAAGCCTGATTCCTGCCTTTTTCAATGAAATATACGTTAAGTTCTGGACATATTCAGAGATCATATACAATTTTCATGAGTTGTTATGTATACGTTTTAGAGCCAGAGGAGTGAACGCTAATCCACTAGTTTTGCTGTACTGGATATACAGCAAATCTCAATGCAAGTGGATCAAAAAAAAAAAAAAGATTTTTGGCAATGGTTTAGATGTAAGATATTGAGAAAATGTTTGAAAGATGCTATCATTTCTGACAGTTAGGCTCTATTTTTGCCGCAATGATAATGTTATGTGAATAAAACGTGTATCAGCTTCATAGGTCACTGCTTCTCTCTTGCACACTCTTTTATTTACCAAATGCTAAAAGCATTTGGTAACATTCAGCTTCTGCTTGTTATTCAATTTCCTAATCTTCCTTGATTGCATATACAGTGCACTAAAAGCATTTGATGAAGACGGGTTGAAGGGAGGTGGGAGTTAAGCAATAAAACAAAAAAAAAAGTTCACGTAAGAGGGGGAAAAAGCACCTAAATACAATTCAAGGCTCAAAGAAATATGTTACTGCACAACACTTTTAAAACATAGATAATTACCAGAAGGGTACAAAGAATGAATGGATATTACTTTTACCTGAATGTAGAAATTTGTGAAGAGGATAATCAAAGAAATCATATAGGAAATTTGGAAATACAGCCACCCCAGAGGGAATGGACATGGCCAAACAACACCACAGCTGGTCTGGAAGATTGTCAGGACAAACTGAGTCTGAAAGAGAAAAAGAGAGAGAAAAAAGAGTGTGATGCAACAAGGAGGAAAACAAATACCAGTGAAATACATTTTCAAGCAAGTTAAAATAATCACTAAAATATGCTGAAAATAGTTTGCCTTCCTGGTATGAATCAGATTTTTTTTAAACAAACACTACTTGACAGACCATTTCTTTAAATGAGTTTTATTTAATAAAAACTGTTAAAATGCACTGAGGTATAAAATCCACTTTCAGCCTTTACAAAAAATAAGTATTTCATTATGATGCAAAACCATTACGAAGTTAAAATCTATTGCCACTTTACCTGGGACCAAAGTACAATGTAACTGTGCAGCTCTGGATTCCTTCACCATACCAGCCTAAAAGCTAATCATGTACTTCCTGCCCTTTGCACAGGTAGACCTCACTGGATCTATAGAAATCATGCGATCTATTTAAGTGTAATCCTGTGGTTGGGGAAAGAAAGGATTGAGGGTGCTGGTCTAAAGGGGTGAGGAAACCAAATGACTAGGAATTTTGTTCTGTGATTAAACTGGCCAATATTTGCATGGGTGAGTTTGGTTACATAAACTTGTTATATAAAAACTATCATAGGGATGTTTTTCCTATTTCTTAAAATACAGAAACATAATTAAATGACCCCTGATCCTAATGTCAAGACATGTGTGTCAGGTGAGGAAGAGGAGGGACTGCTTTAGAACTTCTTGGGCTGAAAAATTTCTGTGGGCAACACACTGCTCTAAGTCCTTCCCCATGAGTGACCAGCTGAACTACATGAGGTCACCCTGGAAACCTTTCTGCAGCATGTGGTGTGGTGTGGTGTGGTGTACTCAGGGACCTCTGGCTGTTGTGTCAGTAGTCCCCATCCAGCACTGTCACTATTCACAACCTAAGTGTTGCAAAGGACCTTGGTCAAATTTCATTCTTATATGGTGACTGATGAATTAAGGAAAATTATTGAGAACCAGAAAAAACAGTTTAATCCATCTTGTAGGGAAACAAACACTGCATCCTGTAACCTGGGTTGGGGAGGTGGGACAATCTTCATAGATACCATTAGGTGGTATGATCTGGTTGACAGGGAATTGTTTTAGGTATCTGGAAGTTTTACAATGGAACCAATCAACTAGAAAGAAAGAAAGTAGTGTCTAACGCTGGGACAAAAGAGATGGAACAGACGAAGTTGCACTGTATTGGGAGGAAAGATGCTCACAGATACAAAGAATCAAATCTCCCAGTGTTCTCACCACTCTTTAGCTTGGTCTTGAACTTTTTATACCCACCTACAACATTTGTTCAGTGCTCATATAATTAGCATCTCATTAAATTGAATCTACTCACTGCTGTCACTGACCTGCTTGGGCAGATTACTTGTCTATGCCTAAATTCCCTGATCTGTCAAGGTGACAATACAATATGTTCTCTCCTTCAGGCACAGTTTTGAAATCTATGAATTAGAGGTAGCAGCAAAACAAACAACCCTTGTATTCCCCAAACACACACATATTGGTCTTTATACATATTCCCCAATACATTCATTTTTATTGCCTGCTCAACACAGCTTATTTAGGACCCATGGCTGAGTAAAAAAAGTAATATGAATAGATATAAGGAGTCCATGTCAAATGTAAGTGAAAAAATCCACCTATTTAATGTACAGATGGAGAAAAGAAATACTGAACAGTTTTTAAAGAGCCATTTATAACCAACTACACAAGAAACTAGACAGAAAGACAATTGTTTTGCAGTCCTAGAAGAAAAGGGCCTTGTTAGCTGTGGACTTTAAGTCATATTCAGCTTCTGCTCTGTTATCACAGCATCAGCCTATGACTGAAAAAAATGCTTAAAAAGAATGCACTGGTTACAAATGGCTGGGAGGGAACTTGCTTTTCTATAGCCAGAATACAGGGAATCCCTGAACATCCACTGCTAGGTCACAGGAATAAATTAAGCTTCAAATCACAAAAGATTAAGAAAGAAACATCACAATTCCTTTGTGTTAACTAATATTATATGATTTGTATTCAGAAGCCCTTACTGTAATTAGTAGGGTACATAAGACACCATTTTGCTAGGCACCCAAGAGAAAAATAGATGTATAAGCCCCAACTGCCTCCTTTGGTACCCAAACACCTCCAGGAGACTAGCCCACTGTCCCTCCCCTGAAAAGTTTACAAGTTTCAGTCAAAAAGTTAAAGTCCCATCCTCCTATTATAGCTTATGCAAGGGACTGAAGAATAATAGCTTATTCAAGGGACTGAAGAATAAGTAACTCACCAGCTGCCCCTGAGTGATGTATTTCTTCCACCACAGATATGGACGCATAGCTGGAATAGTAGACAGTCCATAGTAGGAGTACATGAGAACATGAATAAAGCTGTTTAGAGTGGCACCAAAGTATGCTAAAATGCAGTGGGGAAAAAGAAAGAGCATTTTATTATATCACATGTTGCTGTATGGAATGCAAGCTGAAGTGATGGCCTCAAAAGGTGACTACTTAAAATGCTTTGATGACCATTTTTCCTGAAACAAAGGCTGAGGTGAGCAAAAGGCCAACAAGCAAAGGAGGCTGAGGCACATATGATCAGTACATTTTGTGTCATCCTTCTGCTTCTGCACTGTTTATCTTTACAAGACGCTCTGCTCAGAAGAACTGAGTAAACAGGTAGAATAGAGGTACAAGAACACGTCCATAAATCAAAAACTTCATAGGTCTAATTTTAGGCCTGTCCCCTGTTACAAGACACACAGGGATAGGGATTTTTGGATGCTCAGTTTATCAGTTTTATTGCCTTTGTTTACAGCAGTTACTTACTTTCTCTGCTATTAAAGATACATTTACTTGCCCATCACAAAATTGCATAGTGTTATTAAAGTCCAAACAGAACAGCTAGATTGGGAAAAAAAAGAAAAGAAAAAAAGAACATGGAATAAGTGTGTTTGTACACTAAAGCCTGTACAAACAGGTAGTTGACTTTTCCACAAAATAATGTTGTTACAGATGCACTTTTTTCAAAGTTAAAAAGTATGGTTTTATAGTAACAAAAAATTGTACACAGTTTTTATACTGTTCTGCTTAGTAATAAGGAGGGTTTAGGAATCCACATCACTTATTTCCTATGCTTACAACATCAGATAGAAGCTCTTCCTAAACAAGTTTTTCCTAAGAAGCAAAAGCCAATATCTTTTTAGTGCAGCTGACTCACAAGTAGCCTATGCTAATGCATTTGGGAAACTAAGCGTCAACTATCAGCAACTGAGATTAAAGAATTAAAGAACAGTTAGGCTGCCAGCAGACAGTGGTATTTAGCAAGGTTTAAACAAGGGGACAGGAACAGATAAAGAGGCATTTAGTCAAATTCATTAGTTCTCAGGGGACAAAGACTAACTGAAATAATTTGTTACAGACATCTGTGTAAGAAAATACATTAAAGGAAAGGACATCTTGGAGTGGCAAAGCTTGATAGAAATCAAATCACTGTTCTTGAGTCTAATTGTTTAGTCACCTTCATACATGGCTTTTGAGCCTATTTTAAATGATGGATGCTGCTTTATTTGAGGGTTTGCATGGCACATCAAACAAAGTGGGCAAAAAATGACAGGTATAAGAGTCAATATATAGCATATGGTAAACATCATATTGCAACTCAGAAAAACTACTCTCTCTTCACTTTCATGTCACCCCTGTCCAATAAATCTCTACTGTTAAGGTCTGCAGACAGCTTAATGCCTACGAGCAGCACCAGCCACTGCAATTTCACACAACATCTTAACATTTCACCCACCTCTAAAAAGGACAGGCCAAAGACTGAAGTCAATGAGTGTTGCTTGGGAGCAATTTGTAACAGTCTTGGGACATAAAAGTGTAATGGAAGCCTACGAGGTTTTTCTCCTCACAAAGTACTTACAGTGACCACAAGGCACCCAGTTCATAACAAACCACCAAATGTTCAGCATTGTTGCATGGTGATAGACATGAAGAAAAGTGATCTGATGATTATTTTTTCGCAAAATGAAAAAGAAGGTATCCATGAATTCGATGAGTTTGGAGAAATAGTACCACCAGAGGACACGTATGATCTAAAAGGGAGAGGAGGAGGAAAAACACCCTTTAGCAATATTATTCTCCAGAGTTTGGGTTTGTTTTACTTTCTCACTCTGCAAGGGATTAAACTCAACAAAACATCTCAAACCACAGCCTTTTATTGTGATGTCTGTAAAGCTTCAGCCCATTCCTTGACTTAGTCTTTCTAAATCAAATATGAAGTTGTAACTATGAATACAACAGAAGGATGACAGAGAATGTCTTATGAAGCTATAGCAATGCACCTAGGGAGCACAGTAAGACAAAACAGGCAACATGTTACTGCTGTGCTCTCAGTAAAAAGCAGGTCTGAATGGTATTCAGAAGTGAGACTCCTCAACAGAGAATCATAACATAAGACTTTTTCTGAAGGTAGGGAAAAGCAGTTTGATAGACAGCATTCATGTTGGAAAGTGGGAAGAAAGGGAGCTATGGCTAAATATGGACAGTTACAAACCGATATTCTAAATATATGCCCAGATGCCATGTGCATTAAGTATCGATTAAACACATGCCCAGGTTCAAAGTGTTTTATTCCAAATACCAAACATGCTTAGATCATATTATGGACTTACCTTTATACTGGATTTCCTTTACACTGAGAAAGGAAGGGGGAGGGGGAAGGCTTGTTTAATCGGAACATGAACAACGATCAATACTGCTCTGCTCCTCACTCATCAACAGCAATCAATTTTTAAAAAAAATTGAGGGTCTGAAGTGAATGTACCTTCATGTCAGCTTCACCTCCGCTGTGTGTATCCTGACAGAAGAAATTGTATCCTCCTTCCCATACTCCAGTCACCAGCTGATAAGATGAAAAAATAAGGTATCACTTGATGAACGTGTTGCCCTTCGCAGTACATGTAAAGTATGGCTGGAAACTTTTGGTAATGACTTATTTAGGAACTTCTGAATGAGACAGAGTGCATCTACATATGCAATTAGGATGAAGAAATAAACTCTGGCATAATATGAGTGCCAGAGTTTATTTCTCCCAGGTGCAGCATTTACATGTGCTTGGGACTGCAGCACATTGAGCCACAGCAGAGTATCCCTGGTCTGGCAGGGGATCAGCCCTGGGCTCCAGGTGGTGACAGTGGGTGGAGGAGGGGGTGGCTGGGACACAAGGACACTACAATGTGAGGCTAGCTGGCAGGCAGCCCCCTCGCTGTAGTACCCTCCCTGCCCCAGCTAGCCCTGGTCACCATCTACATAGTGTTACAGCACCATAAATCACTCTACTGTAAGACAGTACTTGTCCTGGACAGTACTATCCTACAGAGGAGTTAATTAATTTACTGTGCCCTGATACGGATGCATGTGTAGATGGTAACACTTCACTGTGGGGCTAATTAGTCAACTCAGCAGTAAAGCGTACCACTAGATACGCCCTCTACGCCTAAATTTAAGCGCCAAGTTGCAACTCAATCATGGTAGTGACTGAAGTCCAAGTTAACACTACCCCACACCTTTCCCCCAATAATTAGGTGCTTAAATAAACACAACAAAGACAGGTCTTCCCTGCATCAAGTTTTAAGATTTCAAGTTTATATATGGACCTATAGTAGAAAGATAACAAAAACGAAAACCCTACGTTTTGTAAATAATGAATTGCCTTGCTTCTAGAGGCTTGAATTCCTCCCATTTGAAGCAGAAAAGTTGTTTAGTTAAAGGGAAGTTTGTAGGTCTGAGTGTGACTTGGAAAGGAACCTTGCTTAGCATACTATAGCTCTTACACTACATTCTTGTAATGTTATAGATTGCTTAAACTGGCAAAAATATATCTGGAATTTTTCAGGGTACTAACCAAAAACTGGCCAGAGCCTTACATTTCTAAGCACTGCATTCAAATCAAGTTGGAGATGACTGTTTAAGTTACATTATTTCTTTAGAAATAGTTCAGTTTTTCTCTTATCCATGTTGAAAATTTGAGCAACTTGACATGAATTATTACATTTTGATTCTTCAGTATTACTTTAGGTATTAAATCTTAAAATTGATGGCATTTTTAAATTGGCCAAATGAAAAGTTTAAATTAACACAGTAAAGATTTTTTTCTTCATCAAGTTTTGAAGATTTCAAGTTTATCTATGGACTACATAGGCAAACAGCATTCTGTGCCAGAGTAATTTGTGCCTAACAGTTTAGTCACAGGGGGATCTGGAACCACTACAACCCAATTTATTAACAGGTTCTTTGGACCAGGTTTTCACTTCTGCTTTTCTTCTCTTTTTGCATGTGTACACTATTGGCCTTTAAGTTGCACTCAACCAAGCCAAACTATGAGCCACCCTTCCCCACTACTGTTTTAACTTGCATAATCTGCCAAAGCTGTGTTCATGGCTCTAGCTGGTAGAGTAATACTATCCTACATAAATCAGTCTGTGAACTGTGTTTATACATGCTAGAGAGAGAGGAGGCAGAGTGCAGAAGAACCAGAACTTTGGGAAAGGAATTCAAGGGGGTGCTCAATGCCTGCAGTGCATGGGAAAGTGGCCAAATCCAATGCAGACCAAAGCTGACCAAGAAACAAGGGAGATTGGGGTCATCTTCATACAGAGGTTCAGAAGAGCTTCCACAATTGGACTGTGCTGCTGCTGGGGCCCAGTTATAAGGGTTCGCATTCTAGATCCTTTGCTAAATACACCCTTTAGGCTGACAGGAAAGGCTACCCTTAACTATCAGTTTAGGCAGAGTTTCTGATATATTTATCAAATCAAATGAGACACTATTTGGCTGCTTTTAGCTTTCCAAGTTCCTAAGCAGTCCCCCATTTGTGTTACTGATAAGTTAATGTCATTAGAAATTGGGGGGAAGGTTCTTTTTGGCATGTCTTTAGATTATTTCTTAGTGTGGAAAGTAGTTCTGACCTATTCAGGATAAAGCAGTTTAAAAACTGAATATCCAGCACAACAGACCTGCTCACTTTTCATGTCCAAATTCAAACTGAGTCAGCAAAAGCTTTTAATCGAAGAACATGCCAGCAGTGTTAGTATGATTAAGTAAAAGCTCTGTTTTTTTTCCTGGCCAATGTAAATACAGCTGATTGTTACAGAATTTTATGTAGCTGTTTAAAACAATCTAGTTAAAGACTGGGATAACTGGTGTTATTTTACTCAGATTTACTGCAGAATTAGGAAAGCAGCAGTAAATTATTTCTTAATATAATTTTAAAATTATTGCACCCTTTCTAACATAATTTCTTCCACAGCTTAGATAGTTTGGCTTAAATTGGTTCTTCTTAAAAAAAAATCCAAATATCAGTTTGAATCACCATTTTTGACCTTTTGAGACTGAAACACCACCGCCACTTAAAGCAAACATTTAAAAGTAAGTACACAGACTGGGAATTCCCTATAATGTGGAATATTGATGGAAAACACTCAATATTGCCATAACACAAAGGAGAAACATATCACAAGAGGACGCTTCAGCCTTGCATCTAAACGTAAATTAAAATAACATTTAAAAAAAAATTACAGTAATCAACTAGACGCACCCTTAATGAAATTCCATAAACCTCTGTCTTCATGCTGCCCACTGAAGAGGGCTGTGCAACTCCCAACACCATAACATGCTGAAATACCAACTATATTTCTCAACAGCAACTCTGCATTAGACTATAATATCATTAGAACTCTGTGAAAGTAGCCTCCAGAAAATGAAAAGTTCAACAGGTTGCACATCTTCAGTGCCCTCATATTAATCATAGAAAACTACCTTGCTTCAGCATATTTGGAAAAAGCTTCCAAGAATTTTTACACAATGTTCATAGTTCAAGTAAAGATGTAAAAATTAGAAAATAACTACTTTGTTTACACTGCTTATTCAAAGAAGTGAACAGTGCTTCCTACCCTTCTTTGTATGTCATGTTTTCTGGACCTCTGATCATTCTTACTGCTGTCCTTTGAACACTCTTCAAGTTGTCCACATCTTTCTTGATCTGTAGTGCCCAAAACTGGACATGGTAGTCCAGGTGATATCCCACCAGTGCTAACCATAAGGCAAGAATTATGGATCTATGTACTCCACTGTAGTTAATACATCCCAGTATGTGACCATCTTAATTTCCTACTATTATATCGCTGACTCATTTAGCCTTGTGGTCTACTAAAACTTCTGGGTACACCTAATAAAGTCAGAGATGACACCAACATAGGGGTGGCGTAGTAGATACTCCACAAGATAGCATTAGGGTGAAACATGGTTTTGACAAAGTGGAGAAAAGGTCTGAAATGCATTAGGGACACTACAGAGTGCTGTATTTAGGAATAAAACAACTGAATGCCCACAAGCAATATAGGAAATGACTGGCTGTGTTGCAGTGCTGCAAAATTTCATCATTTAAGAAGATATGGAACAATACCCTTGGGGACAGACTCTTGCAAGCTTCATGTAATGCCTCCTTCCCATTTAACATTGAAATGTTGAAGGCTATTCTTTAAACATGATTATCCAATGAATTATACACCCACCTTAATAATCCTAAATTTTGCACCCACCTTAGTAAGATTAAACTAGATCATATTTCCTGAGATTATTTATGAGACTGTGTAAAAGCATCAAAGCCCTACTACAGTTGAGGTATATCAAAGGTCTGTAAATCTGGTGGTAAGACAATAGGCAGAACCTTTAATTGTCACAGCTCCAGTCTTCTGTCTTGTCACCGCTAGCCATGCTGCCAAATTTCTAGATCTATAGGGTTCCCCACATTCCAGGTGACTCTGTTCCATGGGATCTTGATTTAGAGTAGGGACAATTCTTACATGCAGACTGTTCAGTGATATGGTTATCAAAGTTAAACTGACTAGTCTACAATTCCCTGGGTTCTCCTTGTGCCCCTTTTAAAGACAGGTCCTATAATTGCCCTTTTCTAGTCTTTTGGGGCCACACCTAACTTTCATGAGTTCTTAAATGACTACAGTTAATGGCTCTGTAATTATTACATTCAGTTCCTTAAGAACTTGAGGATGAATCTCATCAGTCTCTGGTGATCTGAAGGCAACAAAGTAATCTGTAACTTGTTTTTTCCCCAGCTCTTTTCTTGATAACTGATACTAACTGTGCTAGTCATCTGACAGGATTTTTTTTCTGAAAACTGACGTAAAACAAGTCTTAGCCTTCTCTGGATTATCCATTAACTTTCCCTCCCCATTCAGCAAAAGATATACACTTTCTTTGAGCCTCCTCTTATTTGAATGTATTTATAGATTTTTTGCTACCTCTTACCTTACCATCTGGATCTCAAAATGCCTTTCTACTTTTGTCCATCCTTGTTCTTACTATTCTTTTATACTCAATAGTAGAAGTTTCCTCTGTAAGATTAATTTTAAAGTTTCAGCTAATTTAAGAGCTCACAGTTTAACTAATCAGATTCTTTCCTCGCCTTACGTCATACTGAAATAGCCTCTTCTTGTCCTCAATATAGTCTCTTTAAGAACAACTGACTCTCCTGGACTGTTATTTTTCCTTAAACTTGCGTCCAGTGGGATTCTGCCTGCTAGATCTTGGAGTCTGTCAAAGTCCACTTTTCTGAAGTCCATTGATGTATTAGAGACAAACAGATGTTCACTTGTAATTAGACCTGGTAAGAAACAATCTGTAGTTAACAAATTAAGCAAGCAAAATGTGTTCTGATGCATGTCCTTCCTTTTAAAAGGAAAGACATCAGTAAGTCTAATAATTTGAGACCCTGTCAATTAAACTAACAAGTAAGTTGCTTCTAGGACTCTTCACAATATGCTAAACATTTTCTAATGAAAAACTATTCTATGTTACTTACTTTTCTAAATTACTTTGTTCTCTTTCTGATACATGCCATCCTGAAATTAGGTCAACATGACTCAGCACATACCAAAATGCTAAACGTTTTTTAAAAAAAGACCACAGAAAATCAAATTCCTTAGAGCAGGGGTCTGCATCTTATGATCCATGGATCATATCTGGTTTGCAATGTAGGCTATGAGTGGAAATTCAGCATCATAGGAAAACAGGGAATTCAGCAGTAGGAAACCAGTGAACATGTTGCAAGCAGCAGCCTGCCTTTGCATCAAGTTGTGCTACTTTGGTCCACTGCTCCAAAAAGCTTGCTGACCTCTGCTTTATAGTAATGGGTATTGGACCAGAAATTGTTCTCAAATTGATTATTTAGAACTATTTGTACAGCAGCACATAGCTATTTATAGTTATGTTACCTTCTACACAGGATGTGTATTTCTGAGTTCAGTGCAGTGGACAACGGCTTTTAATCTCAGTCTGTTTTTAGGAGGCCAGGTTTTCCAATAGCTGTTATTAACTTGCTCTGCAGCAAAAAACACTTATTTTAACATCTAGAGTCATGGTGGTCCTCCCTGACATTTAAAAATGAATGTCCTGTCCTTTTTTTGGCTGTAACTAAAAAAGACCTTCAAGGCCAGGTTATCATGGCAGGAAACCAGGTTGAGTTTAGCTATGCTGCCTAATAACACTGACAATGCACAATCATAAGCATGTCCTTTCTTCTGAGATTCAGCTGTCTAGAAATGCTGAGTGTTGTAGAAGTAAGCATTTTCTACAGCGCATGTGATTTTTAAATGACAGAAAGATTGTTTATAATGGAACTCAAAAGTGTTACTCAGTAATAAGGTCACTTGGTTTTGAGAAGCTAGAGCAGGTTTCTTATTAAGATCTTTGTAGCTATAAAGTTATTCATGTTCCCTGAAAATGATCTCTTACCTTCTTCCCTAGCGGCTTTCATTTTACATTTTGTAACTTTTACTGATCTTTTAAAAAGTGCTGTGGGAAAGGAATGTTATTCCCTCTGAGTCCAATTCAAGTCTTGCTTTCAGGCATCATTTACTGGTACATGTGCTACCATCAGCAGGTTGCTCAGGAAAGCCATTCAAGCACACTCATAGTATGAGGTAAGAAGGCAGGCCATTTCTCTAGGTTTGATGCCCTCCCTACCCTCCAGGTCATTCACCTGAGAGTTAATCTCCTTTCTATTCCTGTGCCCACACTATTGAGCGTCCTGCCCTAAATCAATGCACAAGCTTAATCTATTCCAACACGGAGGAAAGGCAGCAAGACGGCACAGCAAGCCCTCCTGGCTCTCCAGGGACCAAGCGGACCTCCTACGGCTAAAAAGGAAAGCCTAAAAGGATGGAGAACGGGATTCACCTCCAAGGAGGATTATTCCGCACTGGTCTGGTTCTGCAGGGAAGCAAACCAGGAAAGCCAAGGCTGCAACTGAACTCCAACAAGCTTCAAGCATCAAGGACAACAAAAAGTCCTTTTTCAGATACGTGGGGAGCTGGAGGAAAAGCAAGGACAACGTTGGACCCCTGCTAAACCAGATGGGGCAACTG
>NW_017728918.1:43223103-43229429 GCF_001723895.1 Crocodylus porosus
CACCTTCAAGAGTAAATTGGATGCTTATCTTGCTGGGATCCTATGACCCCAGCTGACTTCCTGCCCTTTGGGCAGGGGGCTGGACTCGATCTCCCGAGGTCCCGTCCAGCCCTGACGTCTATGAAATCTATGAAATCCTCCATGCTTCTTTCTACCCCTTCTCCCATTATGGGAAGGTCTGAAAAGCCCCACTGGTCTTCGTCCCTCCCTCTGCCCCCACTGCTTTCGTAGCTACAAGCCCTACTATTGCAGAACTGCTTCTCATAGCAACCTCACAGGATCATCCTTCTACCTTTGAGTTCAGCCTGCCAGGACAGTGCTGCTGTTTTACACTGCGGGCCTCCACTTATAACAGCTCTGCAGCTCCTCCAACTTTCATAGTTTCATAGCTGGTGGAGTTGGAAGGGACCTGAGCAGATTATCAAGTCTGACCTCCTGCCATGGGCAGGATAGAGTACTGGAGTCAAATGACCCGGGTTAGGTGATTATCTAGCCTCCTTCTGAACACCCCCAGGGTAGAAGCAAGCACCACTTCCCTTGGAAGTTGGTTCCAGATCCTAGCCACCCTAACTATGAAGTAGTGCTTTCTGATGTCCAGCCTGAAACTACTCTCAGTCAACTTATGGCTGCTATTGCTTGTTACTTCTGGTAGTTCTCAGAGGAACAGGGACTCCCCCATTGCCTGCTGGTCCCCCTTGGTAAGTTTACAGATGGCCACCAGATCCCCCCTCAGCCTTCCCTTGTGGAGGCTGAACAGGTTCAGGTCCCGTAGCCTCTCATAGGCCTGCCCTGCTTCCCCCTGATTATGTGGGTGGTCTTCCTCTGGACCCTCTTGATGCTGGCCACATCCCTCCTGAAGCGCAGTGCCCAGAACTGGATGCAGTACTCCAACTGCAGCCTGATCAGTGCCGCATAGAGGGGGAGGACCACCTCCTTGGACCTGCTTGTGATGCTTCTGTTAGATGCACGACAAGCTGCAGTTAGCCTTACTGACTGTGTCCTCACATTGGCAGCCCATGTTCATCTTGGAATCAGTAATGACACCAAGATCTTTTTCTGCCTCTGCCCTGACAAGAAGGGAGTTCCCCAGCCTGTAGGGATGCTGCTGGTTCTTTCTCCCCAGGTGCAGTACCCTGCACTTGTCACTGTTGAAACCCATCCTTGTTCTCATCTGCCCACCCCGTAACCTGTCCAGATCTAGTTGTACCTTCTCCCTCTCCTCTAGCATGCCCACTTCTCCCCACATCTTAGAGTCATCCGCGAATTTGAACAAGGTGCTTTTCGTCTCCAAGTCACTGATAAAGATGTTGAACAGTACAGGCCCGAGGACCGAGCCCTGCAGAACTCCACTGCCCACATCCCTCCAGGTCAAAAACGACCCATCCACCACCAATCTCTGGGTGCGGCCTTCCAGTCAACTTGCAACCTATCTGTCTGTGTAGGCATCAATGCCATAGTCGCCTAATTTTCTGATGACAATGGGCTGAGAGACGGTGTCAAAGGCCTTCCTAAAGTCCAGAAAGACTGTGTCCACCATGACACCTGCGTCCAAGGATTTTGTGACCTGGTCGTAGAAGGCCACCAGGTTGGTCTGATAGGACCTGCCTCTATGAACCCATGTTGGTTGCCCCTAAGCATAATCTCCCCTGCTGGTCCCTCACAGATGTGCTCCTGGATAATTTTCTCAAAGAGCTTCCCCTTTCTTACTTTCTCTAGTAATGCTCATCAGCCCCTTTTCTGAATTAGACTTCTGGTCTGGAACTCTGCTACTATCCTTATCAGTCTTTTGCACTCTTACAATGCAACTCTTCATGGTGTTCCTTGCTTTTTTCAGGCCCAATCCCTGTCTTAAAGAGGCTAGACTCGGACAAAGTAATGACATGGCTACTATGGGTGTGTAAAATGGGATGTATTAGATTTGGATCACTGTTCCTGATTCAATTTGTCCGAATCCGAAGATTTGAAGCTGCTTGAGAGAATTAGCAATTCAGCCATAGACACAGCTTTAAATGTCTTCTACGTACCTCAAGGTACCAGGCATGTCTCATGAACAATGTGATACTGGTGTGAATGGAGCGTCCTACAGAAGTGTGGGGGGGCCCCCCCTGTGTGCTTGGCAGCAAACCTGGATGTGGACTAGAAGTACTCTAAGTCCACTTCCAGGTCTGCCGCCAAGCACACAGGGAGGGTCCCCCATGCCCCCCCAGCTCGTTAATCAGCCGCAGGGGGACCCCAGGTGCCCCCCAGACCCAGAAGGCACCAGTCATCGAGCCAGGGTGGGGAGTGCCCTGCATGCTCCCTGGCGGACCCAGAAGTGGACCAGAACTGCTTCTGGTTCACTTCTGGGTCTGCTGCCAAGCATGCTGTGGACCCCACCCCTCTGCACTCTTGTAGGACGTTTTATCCGCCCCACCATCACAGCATTCACAAGCCACCTGGTATTTCATAGACATTAGGGCTAGAAGGGATCTCAGAGGATCATCGAGTCCAGCCCCTTGCCCCAGGGGCAGGGCAGGGTAGCTTGAGATATGTAGAAAAAACATTTAAAACTGTGTCTGTGTCTATCTCCAAGTCATTGTATCTTTCCGAATTGATTCGGAGGGTTCTGATTCAATTCAGAGAGATTAAAGAGTCCTCTGATTTGAGTCAGATTTGGCCACCGAATCGGGCCAAATCTCCACCGAATTGAATCAGGGACAGAAGCTTCGCACAGCCCTAATGGCCACATCCTTTTTAAAATGACCCAACAGTGTTTCAATTGAAGGCATCTGGCATCCACACTTAAAATTTCAAAGCCAGAATGATGCTCTTTTCATCTAAGAATAGTTTCTGCTCCCATTAATGTCTTACAAAAGTGGTCTGAAATAAAGGGAGCAGGATCAGCCCAATAACTGAACATCTGCAAATAAATCTATTCAACAGCTACAATTCACACTATACAGCAGTCAAGAGGAGTTGCACACCAATGCAAAGCAAGATAAAGGAACAGTCAACAATTATTAAAAGATGACTTTCATTCTTATGTGGACTAAGGACCTAGTGTACCAACTTTAATTCTTCCCAACAGTTAAGAAGTTGAATTCAACTGGAAAATGGTATTTTAGAAGCAAGGGAACAACCAGTTATTTCTAGTGTTAAAGAATCCTTTACAATATTTTTGAATGCTCATCCATACTACCTAAACTTTTCTAAGATGGCAGTAGCTTGTAGCAAACTGTGAACATGCACATGATGCAACTAGTCTAAATGGGGTCAGTAACAGTTCTTACAAATGAAAGTTTTTATGAGATCAGAATTTTGTTGGCAGAATCTTACTGATTTACCTAAAATTTGGCAGTTTGGTACAATATAAACATGGACACTAAGTGTTATATGAGTATACATGTGCATCTTTTCCAGTGGAATTAAGAACTGGATTTAAGAACTTCTCCAGTGGATTTATTTAAATGAACTCTACTAATTACTAATGGGAATTTTCACAAAAAATAAAATAATTTAAGTGTAACATTAACATTGAAAAGTAACTTGCATTGTATAGACAGTAGTCAAGATAAGAGTTTACCGATATCTGAACTTTTCACTATCATTTAGCCTACACATAAAATTTCCCACCAAGACAAAGAACTCACATTTACTATGTAAATTTAAGGTTGTTTCCCAAGTCACAAGAAGGAATCTAAGCAAATCTTAAAAATATAAGCATATATTTAGCAGTGGTAATGGGACAAGCAGAACATAAATGGGGAGAAGGTTGTACAATTTGTTAGCAGCTGGACTGCCTTGATTAAGTTCAAAGGCTTTTACCACTTTTAAAATGCATAATAGATATACTGTAGTATACGGAATGGTTTCCTATGAAAGGAATGTATTTTAAGAGAAGAAACTCTTACAAGTTTTTAAAGAGAAATTTTCTTTGTAAATTTGTGGAATGTGACATTAGAGACAGAAAAGCAGACTTGTTAATAGGTTAAGAAGCCATATGCTTACCATGTTACAAAACAGAATGGAAAAAGATAAACTACAAGAGAGGATTTTATCTATGCTTGGTATAATGACAGAAAAAAAAACTACCCTTGTGCAGCTGTTTGTCATGACTTCTGTGTTGATACTGCAAGTATGGTTAGTGACTATTTAAACTAACCAGTACCAGCCAATACATAGTAATGGAACTGCGTCATATTTACACATTTAGAATATTCAACTAACATGAAAGCTTAGAAAAGGGCATTAAGAAAAAGGGGCCCTAAAAGGTAAGGGCGTTAAGAAAAAGCCTCCATACTATTTATGAAGCAAATGTCAAAATAAAATAATAGTTTTGACTTTAATTGGGGTGAGGTGGGTTTAGGGTATAACATAGTAAATTACTTATCTTTAGAACAAAAGCAAAATTTATTACACTGTACATTAAATCTACGTGTTTCAGTTTCTGACTAAATCCTGATTTACCTTACCACAGAGCTTTGTGTTTACACTTTAATCTGAAAAACATAATTCCAATTTAAGAGACAGCAACATTGCATTGTGGGACTTGAAATCTTAACTTTGTTAAATATAACCTTTGAAGGATTTTTCTGGCATTTCTTTTCTATTTTAAATATGAAATGTTTTGGTTTCTGGTGACATGTTTGTTTAAGGCACGGCTAAATGCTAGATGCAAAAATACTGATTTTCAAACTTGCCTGAGATTTGGTTTTGTTGCTGTGTTCTTAGAGCAAATCAGCAACAACAGTTTAATAAGGGGTCTCTTTAGGATAAATAAGCAGGAACTACTGAAGAGGTTTACCTAGCTTGAATTTCTTGATCTGTTAATCGGCTTTCCCTTTTTCATTCTGTGTTGAGGGAGAGATACAAATTCCAAACATATTTTGCTATTGCACATGTAGAGGTTAATACAATGAATGCAATGAAAGTACTAACATGGACTGTAATAATAATGGTTATTTTCTTTGGATAACTGACACTGAAGAACTGTTGCAACATTTCTGCAGAAGGCAGGGCAGGGTGGCACCTTAAATAAACTCACTTAGAAATACATCAGTTTTTGCTAGCAACATCCTAATTTGTCAGATGAATAGCACCTGTTGCCTACTAAAGCTGATGCATTTTTGAATAAGTTGGTCTCTAAGTTACTATTTTGCATGGTACCTAACATTCCTGCGGTTAATTTTACCAAGCCTAAGAAAACAATATGCATAACGGACAGGTTTGTGTCCTAAGCAGAAATTAACCAGACTACTGCAAAAGTGAAAAAAAATTCTTCTTGCCTACCTCATAAAACATATAAAGAGACAGCAGCGTAAGTCCAAGGTTATAGACCACTAGAATGCCCCTGCATGAGAATGGCTGTTTATTCTGCATGTACTTTGGTCCCAGCCACACAATTACCAAGTACAAGACAGAGAAGATAAAAGTAGGTGCATAGTTATCCAGAAGAAACCACCCTTTGACTCTAGGATCTGAAACAGAATGAAAAAACACAAAAAATTAGGATTTAGTGGAAATATTTCAAACAGAAAAAACATTTTCCTGATAAATATCTAGTAAAATGATAGCCTAATATGAATCAATGTGATTGGAACATATTGAGGTAATAAGGGTGAACAAGCTTTACATATGCAAACTTGTTTCATTATGAAACTTATATGTGCAGCAAGGCAAGGCATACTATCCCTAAGCAAAGTACACATAACCTTTTTAGCAGTGCAAATATTCCTTTTTTAAGCCATCTATTGCAGAATAAAGTAATACTATCAAAATTAATAATCTTTGGCATGTACAGTGAAAGAAGATTCTGAGTAAAAACATGTCGTTTCCCAAACTTGTTATCGTCTTCCTGAAAGCCACTGTAATATCAGTGCAAACCTCTTTTCAAAATGTATCTCCTCATTGTAATAGGCATATTATGTTGGTACTTGTTTAATCCATGCTTGTTCTGAACAGTCAGAGAAAATGAGTGAGTTGGATTCCTTTTTGCACATGAAGGGCAGTGAATTGCTTCATATATTCCAATAACATTAGCACCAATACTAATCTTGAGGCACAGGGTCTGTACAAATGTTCCTAATTTTGTCTTTGAACCTTTTTAAAAATCAGCAATAAATCACAACAATGTAATCGCTCAGTGTGACTAGCCAATTCACAAGGAGTTACAAGGTTGGCAAACAATACCTATTTTTAACAAATTAAAACTGAAAAAATTTGGTGTGGAAATACCAGAGAACAAATGACCTTTTATAAATGAACATGGGCTGGCAGTGTGGGGGTGCAGTCAGGAAGGTCAACCGCATCTTGTCATGCATCCACAGATGCATCTCAAGCAGGTCCAA
>NW_017728918.1:43230175-43257590 GCF_001723895.1 Crocodylus porosus
CCCCACTGTCACTGGGTCAGCCCAGGACCAGTACTCCCCCTGCCGTGGTGGGCTGGCTTCTCCCCTGGCTCCGGCTCAGTCCTCCTTCCCCCACCCTGTGTGGGGCCCAGACCCATTTTCCCCTCCCCCCACTGCCGTAGTGCACCCGCTATTCCCCCAACCCATATTGGGCCCGTTCCTCCCCCCTGCCATGTTGTGGCCCCCCCGCTGTGGCGTCCCAACCCTGCTCCCCCCCATTGCTGCCGCAAAGGTTCCCAGACTGTGGCATGCACACCCCAGTATGCAAGACATCTCTGGGGGGTACACAGGAGAAATTGTATAACGGCAAATTTAATTTTCATTATAATACTAATTGGCATTTAAGGAGTTAAAATATAAACTGTAAGCTGGTTGGGAGTATGGGACAGCTGGTAAATCTGGAAGGGGGTACACAAATTTGGGAACCTCTGGTTTAGAGAAAAAAAATTAGGTTAATATCAGCTTCTTCAAAACTAACATGTTCAAATGTTAGTAATCAAACAATGTTTCGTCAGCTGGAATACTACTGTCCCTCTTGTCACTGCCGTTCAAACAGAAAATAATAAAAAAATTCAACAAATGTATTACAGGTGCAAAATGGTTTACACAAAAGAAGAATATGAGGCCAAATGTAATTTGGACAAGCTGACAAAAAAAATGACATATTATCAAAAGCTAGACACTCCCAAAATGAAGACACTTAAGAAGCTAATTATACATATATAAGACAACAATTATTGAAGTTCAAAATGCAAATTTTAAGAACAGATTTTTTAAAATAAAACCTTTACCCAAGACTGATAAACAGATGCATACTCGCTTATAAAAATAGCATCTTTTTATTAGCTCAAATAAAGTACCAAGGGTATTTCTTCCTCACTCTTCAGCCATAAGCCAAAGCACTCAGTGGAGTCAAGAACACCTTGGTTGGTACAACACAGTTTTGCTCAAACTGGTGTTTAGGAACTGGCCTTCCTTCCCTGTGCTCCAATATGTACACAATGCATGTAATTTAAAAGGATGAACTTCTTACCTCTTGGTCCAAGCCAAATATTCAGATAACTATTGATTGTTTTATCCAGGGATTCCATTTTAAGACCTTTAAAGTCAAGGAGGAAGGAAAAACATGTTATTTTCTCAACCTATAAAAAGCCCATCCAGCATCACTCAATCTTACAAGGCAAATACATTTGCTATAATACCAGATACAGACACATGAACGTGTTACTGGAAGATGAGGTGTTTTGCTTTTCCATACTCACTGCTTAGTATCCTACAATAAGCACAAGGTGGGAACAAGCACAAAAAGAGACAGCAAATAACTACTTCAAAGTACAGTATCTTTTTGTGCTTGCTGTGGGATAAGAAGTTAGTATGGAGCAGCCTTATATAGGTTCAAAACGCCTCACCTGTTCATCAGTGACATTTTCACATGCTCACACACAAAATTTTCCTAACAAGAACTTCATGCAAAAGTAGTAGCTGAGTACAGTTTTGCCAAACACAACTGTCATGAACTGAACCCCCCAAAAGACATGACTGGCTTAAGTCATACAATAGAAAGATATTTTTATTTTTTCATCCCTGTTATCTGGCATTTTGATGTTTAGGGTATCCTTGTATTACTTTTTTCCAGCTCTCTCTAGTCATAAAAATGAGGAGACTTCTGAAGTATTTTAATTCAAACTTCGTAAAAATACCTATTCTTGAGAAGCTAAGGCTTAATATGACATACCAAATACCTTACAACCCACAAAAAAGTGACAAGCTGTAAGTGCTACATTTGATTTGGAAAAGCAAAGGAAGAAAACTATGAACATTCATTATATATTGCAGGTTGTGATATACTAGATTTATCAACCTCTCAGTCACTAACAGAATAGAGGTACAATAACAGAATGGGAGGGAAGATGGAATTCAATGAGAAAAAGGACACCTCCAATTCGAAAACTTCTTCAGTGGGAAATACAACCAAAAGATACAAGTACAGTACCGAATAGGAAAACAGTTCAAATGCAAGCAAACTTTTAGACAGGGAGACAATATTTGTTAACAGTAATTTGTTTTTAATTATGTGACACTTCAGAAGTTACTGGACAAAGTCTAAAATGTGAAAGAAATAATCCATTGTATTATCATCCATGAAACCTGTTTAATTAAAAAGAATGTAATTTTCCCATTCGTTAAATAAAAAAAAGAAAAATGACTGTTTCAGCTTATTTACCTACAGTCTTTCTGGGTCATATAACCTTAAAGTCACTGTTTCACTGCTTGTAAAAATAATTTAAGTGTTTAATATTATTTTTAAAATTTCCATGTTAATGCTAATCTTCATATTCTGGATACAATGCTTAGCTTTTATTCAAATATCATAATCCCAGTGACTGTTGAAAGGGCTGCATAAAGAAACTATGTAAATTAGTTGCTAACAAAATATTGAGTGTTTTATCACAAATGGATTACTTGTGTAGTTTAATGTCTGAGACCTGGTGTAGGTGAACACTACACAGAAAATGTGAAACTACACAGCCCAAAAACAAAAACTGTCATGGCAAAAGACACTATGTTAGCTTAGATTGGAAGTGTCATTGTTCTTGGATTTTTTTAAATTTACAGTTCTGGGTAAGCTGTATTTTAAATATTAAATACACTGGCTGGCAGCCGCCTGCTACTTTTAGCAATATTAAAAAAAAAAAAAAAGAAAGAAAGGAACTGAAGCCTGTTTGTTGACCAAAGGAAAAAAAAAAAAAGAGGCAGATAGTAAGAAACCTGTTAATGGTTTTAATATATATTCTCTCCCTGTACTCAGTCTAGGGCACTGGACTGCCAAATATTTCAAAATTATAATAGTTGCCTAGAGAAGTTGGAGAAGTTGGAATTTCATTTATGTAAACCAATCTCTATTTCCCCTGAGTTAAAAAAAAGAGAGATAAAAAAAGGCTTGTTACTTTGAGTGGCTATTTTGGTTTTCCGGAATAGAACTTACTTGCTCCATGGAGGAGACGTGGGCAGAGGTAGATTCTCTAATACAGAAACTGAGAGAGCAGATATACTGGCCATATACTCAACTCTATCAATCTTTGCCACCCACTGTTTTGAAGAGACCTACTATAAAAGCCCTTTCAATAGCCTCTCCAGTGTAGCACAGACAGTATTTTCACTGCATCTCAACCATGTGCAGTTGCAGAAGCTGGGTTGGAATACAGCCACTGGGGAATTCAGTGGCTGATGATTTTACTTTTGGCATTTAGAGTCGAATCAGTAAGCTACAGACCTAAATATATCTTGGGTAGAATTCAGGCACCCACATTATACAAAATGATCCAAATCCACCAGTTCTAGCAGCTAGCATTTCCAGCAACCTTTAGGGCAGGGGTGGGCAGGCCGAATATGGCCTGCCAGACCGTTCTATCCAGCCCACAGGAGCCCTAAAATATTTAGAAAATATTTTTCAAAGGTGACAGGAACCAGGGGCAGTAGGACCCAGGAGGAGCCGGTGGCAGGAGTCCAGCCCTGCCCCACTCCCAGCCATTTCCCTGTCTTTCTGCCCTTGCACTACTCCAGGACCATGTGGCTTCCAGCTGCATCACTGGACCTGGGAGCAAGGGGCTGCACCGCTAGGGAGGGACTCTCTGCCATACATACAGACCCCGTACCCATACCCCCTCACACATCCCAGCCACCCTCACACTCCCCACAAGCCCCATACCCACCCACACCCCACATATCCACCCCCCCACATGCTCCCTCACACCACACTCACACCCCCACACATATCCACCTCCACAGACACACCCACCCAACATATCCACACAGCCACAGACCGTGACAAACCTATACTCACCACCCCCATAATATAGAAAAGTAAGACTTCATTTTAAGCTATTATATACAATCTCCTCTGTGTACACTACAGAAACACATGTAAACCAAGACAAAAATATTTTTTGAAATCAAATCAATGTATGTTTTAGATGTTTCTTTTTTAGAATATAATTTGGTATTTTTCTGGTTCCAAGATGGCAAAACCCCTTGCTGAAAGGGGTATTTCTGGAGGCAAGGGGAGGGACTTCTGGTGGCAATGCACAGAGGTTAGGGGGCGGGACTTCCAGGTCAAAGATGGCAACCAGGGGGCAGGGCACCTGTTAAAGGATGGAGCTACCCATGAGGACCTCCAGATTGCCAACACTCAGAAAGGGGCCCTCCCGCCAAAATAACTGCCTGCCCCTGCTTTAGGGGCACATCCCCACGAGTGTGCACACGTGGTTTGTGGCATTGTAAAGCTAATTAAGGCACTGCAAACCACACATCAACCCCAGCACAGGCCTCCTGGGGCAGCAGCATCAGTGCCAAAGCAGCTGCTCAGAGCCTAGCCAGCAGCCAAAATGTGGCTCTGGCTGGCCAGGCACCAGTTTCTGGTGGTCCACACTGCTGCCACGAACACTGTGCCGCTTTTTTTAGCAGGTTTTTTTCACACCAGTATCTTCTGGTTTCTATAAAACCCACCACACTGCAAATTAGCAGCATGGCACACAGGTGTGTTGGTGACGTTGAGTCCTTGTTCCGCACATTTGGTCAAGAGGAGGATGCCATTGGAGTTGGCTCCCCTCCAGTTTAAGATGGAGACTCATAAGGCACTCATGCATTCTGATAGGGAACTCACTGAATTGGTTTATGAGTTCATTCTTAATGGCAAAACCAACTCCACAAAGTCAGCATTCTCCTTCCTGCTTACTTTTCCAGAAGAAGGTATAGCTGCCTCCGTGTTCTTTGAGCTGCCCACCTCCCACTTGCCAGGCCTCACTCATTGATGGTGTGTTGCCTAAGTTTTCAGGCCACAATTCCAGTGTGGTGCCTTGGAAGTTCATTATTATGGCTGTCCATGAGGATCTTGATGTTCCAAATCCCAAAAACTATGGTGCACCTTTGCTGGTATTTTTGATTGTAGTAAAAGTGATCCCACAGGACATGGTTATGCAGTCAGAAGGAAATACAGAATACTGTATTAGGCAGGCTATATTTAGGGAGGGGGTTAGAAAAGGATCCCTATGTGGGGTGAGCAGAGAGGATCCTGAAGAAGGCTGCTCAGTTAGTTATAGCTGCTGAATCACACTCCTGTCTCATCTTAGTGCTAGATGACCTTCTTGTAACTGCTGCTTTCATGCCAGTTGATGACTAGGAGTTTCCAGACTTCACAATCCTGCTCCCATTGCCAACAGCTGGTCACCAAAAGGCTTGAGGAATGTGCAGGAAAAGTTGTTTTTATGGAAGACACCCATGTGCAACTTCTTTTACCATGGAGAAGCTGCTGCACATCAGTTTCTACATGACTGACAGAATGGGTTCTTGATCCAATGGCAAAGAGACCAAGACAACTGGGGATCATGCTTCACTGCAGCCTCTGTGGGGCAGAACTATACTGCTACCCACCATGTCCACAGGTGGCAGATAGTGGAATGACCTTCAGGGAAGGTTACCTGTGAAATTAGCAGGGGTAACTCTGACGAATAAGCAGCTGCAGACCAAGTAGTGGCAGCACCACCAGGATGTGGTAAAGACGGCAGATGGCAATGCGTTTCCTCCTGAAAAGCCACATATATCCTTTGATGGTGCTGTGACATGGTGAGTACAGGTAGCCACTATAATAAGCCTTCCCAGGCCCTAGCCATGGGTCTACAACGCTTCAACTGCAGAATAGGTGGAAGAAGGTATCAGAAGAACATAACATGCTTAAGTACCACTATCTAAGACTAACGGAAGGTCAAGAACCCAATTTCCCAAGAGAAAATTAGGTGACATGTATCCATTACTTGAACTCTTTTAAGAACAATATTCCTTTCTCAGTCTTCCAATTTATGTCAGAAATCTGCATTTGCACATCCAAAGGTGTTACTTTGATGGAACAACAATTGATTTGGTTATTTAATGTGAAAAACCTGATAAATCTCAGTGTACTTTGTACAGTGATTTCTTTTTTTATTAACATGATGAAGAAAAGAGGTATATTTCAAAATAGCAATCAGTTACATAAACTGAATTCATACACAGAACTGGCTTGTCATATGGCTTATGTCAGTTTTTTAAAAAGAAACAGCTATGAGACAAGTAACATTAAATGTGGCACCATATGAATCTATAGTGAAACTACTTTTACATCCCATTCACATTCATTTCATATGGGTAGGGGGAAACAAAAGCTTTCTACAGAAGCCTCACTTAACACATCAGCTTCTCTAATGTAACTTTTTGTTGCTGTATTATCATGTAGTGGAATTTAAAGGGCACAAAAAGAAAGAACTAGCTCTGGTGTCAATTTGCAGAATCTGCAAAAAAAAAAAAGAAATTGTTTCACTCTGTATTTTTAGTATACAAATGAATTCCTTTTGAAACAGTCAGCTTTTGTTTCAGAGGGTCATGGGAAAATACATCAAGTTTTCTGCCAATAAACTATAAAATTAAATGCTGCTTCAACTGCTGCATTTACGACGAGTTCTTTTAATTGGAAAAAGAGAGGAGCAAGTTTGCTACCAACTCAGAGGAACTGGACTCTTCAGAGAAATGAAACAAGTTACATATCTATCTGATATTAAAGATTTTATAACAGGCATTGTTTCCTAGTATTGGAAATTAAATTAAATTTGAGCAACCATGTATACCTGTCAAATACAAACACTATATACATATTATTAATGTCCAGGAAAGGCAAGACCATATGAAAAGAGCATTATGCTGAAACTCTCTGGAGATAGAAAATTATTTAAAACATTTCTATAGTAATTCACATCCAGTAACTATCCTTCACTATCCTCAGTAAGATTAAGTAAATAGATGGGAAGAAGCACAAAAACACAAAGCATGTTTGGATTAAAAGCCAGAAAGGTCTTCAAGTCTCTAGGTCTACCACTTGAAACTTCACATCGTTGGAAAAAGGAGTTAAGAAACACCATTAAGATTTTCTTTAAGAATTAAATGAATTTTCTTCAATAAAAACTAGAAATTCCTTAGTATGCACATGTAAGAAATCTCCACAAAGTTTCCAACTCCCCATGGGAACAGAATGGGTCCCAATAAAACTCTGTACACACAGAGAAGAAATACAAATAACTATTCCCACTGTCCTCACAAAACTATAGTTAAGAGTCCAAATAAATCATTAAGCTACAAAATTAGTTACATCCCAATTGAGATTTTCAGGGATCTGCTTTAAACATAACCTATTAGGTTGTAGGCTGGAAAAAGCTTTCTCCAATCTTTTACAGAAAAAGGCAAGGGGCAGGAGGAATTTGAAAGTCTAAGAAAAAGAAAATAGTGGTGAAATGGACTGCAACATTTCCAGAAAAGTTATATTAAAATACTTTTAAAAAATTAGGCCTATTAAAGCAAAATCTATGTTCATGCTATTATCAGTAAGACTACTAACAGCATTTTACAGTATATCTAAATCAATGGATTTGATAGGAGTTTATTGCCTAAAGCCCTATGAGGCTCAGGGCCCAAGTAGTTACAGTGCTTCTCAACTACTTCACTTTCATTTAGATAGCTCTGCTAATTCTGTTCTTACATTTAGCCTGGAGAGTGGTAATATTGGTTGAAGATATCAGTAATTTGAATTGTTATAAAAGTTTTCACAAATAATCAGACACATTAAATATGACATCTATAAAGTATATGATTTACTTTAGTCAAAACAGATGCATCAGTGTATAACATATTTGAAAATACAAAAAGAAAGGGTGCACAATGATGGATAATATACTTATACTCTTCCTTTCACATTTTTGTCAAGTCTAGCATGTTTCCAAAAAAGAGGAGTCAAGGGTAGTAGAAATGTTAAGTGTGTTACAAATTGCTAATGAATATCTGCCAAGAAATACTTGGGTCATACTATCTTCTAAAATTCTATTCCATATCCAAAATGCTTCCTCTGGCATTTTATGTCCCACAGATATGGAAGATTTACATAAGACTCAAGAGTGGTAACATTTTCAGTGTTTCATTTCTACTTTGTCACTTCTCAAGTAAGTCCTTTACCCTGGTAAATAAGGGTAAGAAAAACAGCCTAGACTAGTGGAAGAACAGGATAGACCAGGGACAGGCAAAATCTGGCGTAGTTTCTAGTTGCAACGAGGTATTGAGTGAGGTCTCCTAGGGAATCTGTCCTGAGTCTGGTATTATTTAATATATTGAAGTACATGCCAAGAATTTGGAGGATGGGACTAAATATACACTTAGCAGATTTTCAGATGATTCAAGTTGGGTGGAGGTGTAGAAACTCTGGAGAATAGGGCTAGGATCCATTTCTCTAGTTTATCCAGGTCATTATGGTCTGAAATCAATCAAATGCAATTCGGTAATGACAAGAGTAAAATCCTGCACTTGAGAAAGTAACTGCATTCACAAATACAGACTGGGGAATGACAAGCTAGGCCTCCATACTACAGAAAAGGACCAGAGAGCTTACAGTGGACAATAAACTGAGTATGAGCCAACATTAAATACTTGTTACAAAAAAGGCCAATAGTAGACCAGGCTGTATTAATAGGAGCATCACTTCCAAGAAAGTGATTTTCTTCCTCTATTTGACATTGGTGAGGCCCCACCTGGAGTATTGCTTCCGGTTCTGGGCCCCTAACTTCAAGAAAGAGGTGGGAGTCCAGCAGAGAGTGACAAAAATGATTAGCAGCCTGCAAAGCATGACTTACAAGGAAAATCTGAAAGAACTAGAATAGTTTAGTCTGGAGAAGAGAAGACCCAGGATAGGATGCGTTTCAAATAACTGAAGGGCAGTTGTAAAGCAGCTGGACTGTCCTTTGTGGCCATGTGGGACAGGATAAGGAACAATGATCTAAAATTTCAACCTACATTTCTTGTGCTTGGATATTAGAATTTTTTTTAGCTACAGGGACAGTTAAGCATTGGAACAGGCTGCCCATACAGGTTGTAGAATCTCCATTTCTAGAAGTTTTCAAAAGTAGGTTGGACAGACACTTGATTTAGTTAGGGACAATCCTGCCTTGAAGAGGAGGGTTAAACTAGGTGACCTTCAGAGTTCTTTCCAACCCTACTATTTGATGATCAAGAAGTTAATTAGGAGTTGAAAGAACAGGAAATGCTGTTATCTTCTTCCAAATTATGAATAAAAACAGGGTGGAAGGATGAGATCTGCTAGTTTTAAAATCTTGAAAAGCTCTATTCAGGTTAATTTATTAATTGCAGATAAGATTTACTGTGTTTAATAAGTCAGTTTTAAAATACAGATCATGCTTGATAAGCTCACTTTTCTTTCATATGCTGTATATCCAGCATTTCTGTGACAGAATTATTTAACTAACAAACACACATTTTAAATTGTTATTTGAGCAATTTAATGAATTCCAATTTCTACGCAAATACAGCTTACAAAAAAGTAAATCACTTAATAAAAACATTTCATTCACAATTTTCTAACATCAATGTAAAAAAGTAAGACAGTGATTAAATGCAAGTTAACCATTAAATTGCTTAAATAATAATCTTGACAGAGGGTGGAAACATGTTGCTTTTCATTGCCTTTGTGCCCCTATAAATTTTTTTATGGCAGCACAAAGATCATGCATCATATCCCCAGTTGTGCCACAAATAGTGGCCACAGGGAAGGTGGTAGCAATCTGTGCTGCTATGTAGTGGTGAACTTCTGTTTACTTTATGGAGCAAGAGCACAGGAAGCCCAACACAAGCTGATCTGATTCCTCTGGCAACATAGCCCCCTCTACTCTGATTTACACATGCCATCATGCAAGCTGGTCTTACAGGAAAAAGCATGCCTCATCATAAGAAGTTCCTATAGAACCAGCACTAATAGTAAATGTGTGTGTCATATTATTGATCTTATATCTAAGCTTCTTAATATAACCTTATTCCAAAAATGTAAGAATCATTCCTAAGTATTCCATTTCTCTCATTAGCCTTCTGCTGTTTGTATTTTTACAACTATTAAGGGATGTTTACACAGCACAATGCAGAGATCCCTTAAATTGAGAAACACAGTCAGTAAGGCCAGGTGGAATGCTATGCCAAGGCAGCTATAGTATTTCTAGTACCCAAAGTGAGCTTTACAGAGCACTGCATTCCATGGCTTAAGAGGAACTTTCTTTTCCCTCTGCCTTCCCGTGAAGCACTGGACATTGGACAAAGCTAAACATTTGGCTGGCATGCACTGGTACTCTTACTGGTATTTAGAAACCTCTTAAAAGTGCCTGGAGAATAGGTCTTGCTCAGGCACTCAGGAGTGATCCGACTGCCAGACTCCAGGGATCAAGAAGGAATTTCTCTTGAGGTCAAATTGGCAAGGACTTTAGAGTTTTTTGCCTTCCTCTGCAGTGCAGTTAACTGTCTTCCTAAGATCACCTGCACATACTTTAACCTACTACATTTCCTGCCACTGCAGTGGTCACACGTTGGGAGTGCCCTTGTCTTCCCACATTTCTTTTTCTCCCCTCTGGCATGAAATAGAGATTTTTAATAGGGCCCTTTGTGACTTCAGTGTCAGAGGGTTAGAGTAGACAGTCTTGTGAACACTTCAGGGCAAACAGCTGCCTGTGAATGCAGAGGGACTAGACTCAGTAATGGGTACCTATACATGGGCATCAAGGCTGTTCTGACATGCTGTAATTATAGCGCATAGGAGCAGACTCAATTAATCAAGTTAGCTTGAGTGTAGCAACCACCACTGTGCTCCATAAGATTCCAATATCCCGTGTATCAGCATCCCCATGCTGAAAAGTGGTGGTGGGGACGCTTTAACTGAAGCTTGAATGAGTTTTAATTAAAACACTCCTGCCGTTTTGCAGCACAGGGACGCTGATACATGTGACACTCCGGGTCCTTGAATTAGAGTGGCTCTTAGAGCCTGTCTAATTAAAGCCCCTTCCTCCCCCCACCTCACAGAGCACATGTATAAATACCCAACGGCATGGCAGATCCCTTCCAGTCCTATGCTCATATTGTGCTTGTATCAGAATTAAAAGTAAAAAATTAAAAGGTTAACAGGTCAACATTTTATCCCAAATCCTCTAGGTGAATCAGGTCAAACCTTTGGAAGGTGCCCTGTTAAATTCTTTGTTCAAGAAGACAACCATCTAAAAATCTTTAGCTCCTAGACAGAAGTTGAACAATTTCTTCCATCCATTCAGACTCAATCACTTTAAAAAAAAAAAGGCCCATGAAGCATCTTGTACCATATTCTATCAATCTACTGCCTTATACCACAGTAAATCTGAATAAAATGCCAACCCATGTCCCTGCAAACACACTTGTGCTGGGAATCTAAAGCTAATGCTACTTTGCAATTTAATTCATGGGACCACTAACTCTCCACTTGCACATTCTAGCTGAAAATCCAGGTTAAGTGTTGTAGAATGATTACCAGCTGCTGTTGTACCTTGGTTTATATACATACACATTATTAAATACTTCAGTCACCAGGGATTACAACCAAACTACCCTTCTGAAGAAATTCAAAGTGTAACTCCATTTCCCCCAGTGCATGTAGATTCAGACTCTCATTTGTCCCTACTTATCCCCATCTACAAACTACAAAGGCTTAGAGGACTAAGTTATAGCCAGCCAGTGTGTTGGCCCCAGCACTTGGGGAAGGACAGATCCTGGCATCAGAGGCCTCAGTGCCTGGGGAAGGGCGGAGAAGGCCAGGAGCCTGAAGCCTGGTAGGGGCTAAGCCAGAACTCAATAGGCTCTCCTCCTTCCAAGAGAAAGATCTTTCAGATGTCTAGCTGAGAGATCTTCCTTGCAAGAAACTCTCTCACAAGAGTGAATGCTTGTCTGTTCCTCTCCTAGTCTGATCCAGGAGAGAAGCAAAGCAACACAGAAATGCTCCAGATTGGGGACTACATGACTGGGAGAACAGATTGGGAACACTGGACTGGAGCAGCAGTGCAAAAGCCCTTCTCCCTCGACAATGGTCCTCGGTCCAGGGAATAAAAGGGCATGAAGTTGCCAAGCTTCTATGTCCATTTGGCTTCTAGGCACCAGGGAGAGGAGCAGCCACTCCTTGTCCCCTTAACCCACTCTCCCAACTGGGTCCCAGTCTTGTGAAGGTGAGGAAAGCAGAGGAGAAGGGGTTGCCTGCAGGCCGAACACCTATTTGCCCCCTTGCCTGGAAAGATTTCTACAAGAGAAAATTTTTCAGAAATTCTCACAAATTTCCACTGGTAGAAATAAACTGTTCCTATGTTCCATTTTGGTATCTCACTATGGAGTTTCTCTCTGTAGTCTGGTATCTTTAATCTGAGGAGGAAACTCAGGATGACAGCCAAGTACAAAGAACACCTAGTACTAACAATAACAGAAATAAATGGGAACACTAGGATAAGGTGGAAGAGTAGAATAATATGCTTATTTTTCTAGAAAGATGTATCTAGTCTAAAAAAACAAACAAAAAAGAAAAGTCCTCTTTCACTTGCATTAAGGGAAAGAGAAGGTCAATCAAAAGAATATGAGTGTATTAAAAAAATGAACAGGTAGAAAAGGTAAAAAGGTGAAAGTTCAGAAACTCCTGAAGTTCAATTTCTGTGTTCAAGAATAGCCTTTCACCTTCATTAATTTATTGGGCACTAGCTACAACTGGTGGAGCTGCTGAGGAAAGACAGCAGCCCGTCAAAAGTAAAAGTACTCTCAAAATACATGGGTTTTGACTTCTTGGCAGCACCATGTCTCTGAACAGCTGGGACTCTCACCTTCGCTTGGCTCTCCAAAATTACTGTTGGGTAACAATTAGGCTTTCGAAGTCCTGTAGATAAGGCAATGAAGATGGTGCTGATGGACAGGGAGGGGTGGCAAAACAGTTCATAAAGTAGGATTTGGGGATAAAATAGGATAAAGAAAAAGAAGAGGGGAAAAATGGAGGGGAGAGAAGTACCACAGGTCCTAGAAATAATGAGTTATACCATAATGTATTACAGAAAGCAAGAGGGGAGGTGGGAAGAAAAAAATTAAACAAGAACAAAAGATTTAGTAAGTTATTTATAATTATAATAGAAATCTGAACACGTATTACAACTAAATACAGTACAGAATGGACAGCAAAAAGCAGTTTATTCTTTTAAACCATGGGAACACAGCCTTGGGATACTGGGCAAGCAGGCATCGCTAGCGTACTAGCAATCTCACTTCTCTTGTCAAGAAATTAGGAAATCTGCTTGTTGTCTTGGATTATAAAACTTTTTGTTCATCATTGTACAACCCTAGCACAACAGAAGCTATACCCTAATAGTATGTGTCTAGCAAAATGGGTCAATATTAACAAAACAGAACTGGTCTTGGAGCTTATATTATTATCATGAAAGCATTTTGTATGGTTAACAGCCACAAAGCTTCTATTATCAAAACATTTGTCATGCATGGAGTGGGTACAAATGGCCTATTGAATCATTACCCAAGAATCCAGTTAAATATCTAAATATCTTTTAGATCTAGAGAAAGGTACTACAGCTTTACATAATACTGTACTTAATATAAACTTACTTAATGCATATTTGACATATAGTAAATTACAGTTAAGGAATACATTCTGATTTACAGGCCTTGCCCTTTTGAATTCAGACAAAGCAGACAATGTGCTGATTGTTCAAGATACTGCCTTCCATCAGGTTTAGTTAAACATTACGATGTTGGTCACCTTCCACAAGTACTGCCTCCAAAGAATGGACACGCCTAAGAGTTAAGAACAAATTTGGAATGAATTCAAAATGTAAAAATAGAGAGGAGTATAAAATAGTGAGCTTTGTATTACGCAGAGTTCTGACAAAAAAGAAGGGCTGAATTATTAGGCATGTTACATAGAGATGAAGATGGACAAAAGTTTAACATCAACTGAAACATAAAGGAACTGTCAGAGACTGAAATGAAGAGAAGAACACAAGACTTCTGTGGATGCTAACTTGGGCTGAAGGAGCACTACTGATAAGAGATGAATACCCATTTTTTTAAGGAATTGGATGCATCTTCAAATGGCAAATTTGTTATTTAAACTGGATGCATTAATACATCATATTAAACAAACAAACAAAAAAGTGGACAAGAATGAACAGGTTTGAGAAGCCAGCCTGACCAACCATCTCTAATCCACACCTCTATAGGCTGGAGACCTGCCTATTGGAGGAACATTCATAAAAATAAACCCATTCCCTAGTTTTTGTCTTTCTTACCCAACAGCATCCAGCTATGCAAATCAATAAATAAATATATTTTTTTTCTCCTGAGGAAATCTTCAATTGTAATCTTTTAATACACCAGTAGATTTCAGCTATAAAAAATTAAGAAACACTGGAGAGAAGCAGAGAAAAAGGTTCACAAAACCTGATCCAAGGTTACTAACGTAAAGCAGGACAGTGTTTTTAGGTGATGCAAAGGGTTCCTAATAGCATGGTGATAGTTTTATTTCTGTAAAAATACCCTTACTGCGTAAATGGCTTCTTGCCAAAATCTGAAGCCAAGAAATTTGAGAGATCTATCTTAGCAGGTGACGTTCAAGCATACAGGATAGTTGCATCTTTCATTAAACTTATGTAATACTGTAACTGCAGTTGCAGTCTCATGGAATCACTTGTACATGCAGGGACACAGATTTCTTGTAACATCTATGTAACAGTTCTGTGTTCTTGGGTAACTGAGTTACTGAACACTATGGCTGCTTGCAGATGTTAAACCCCCCCTACCCCCCAAACTGCTTTACCTTAAGAATCAGCGTGCAAGTTTGACCCAGCTTCGCAGCATCTGTATAGATCGGATACTTCTGCAGAGCTTTTTGGCACTTTTAGCTAAAGCTGATTCAATCAACTATTAGATAAGTGCCAGAAAAACCCCACTAAAGCACCTGATCTATATAGACATTGGCTGACGGGGTTCACCGCTGTGCCCTTGGCCTGGCTGTACAAGCAATCGTGGTCCACGGGACAGGTGTCTGGAGATTAGAAACTAGCTAATGTGGTCCCCATCTATAAGAAAGGGAGAACGGAGGACAAAGGTAACTATAGGCCCATAAGCCTCACATAGGTCTTGAGAAAAGTCCTTGAAAAAATTATCAAGGATCACATCTGTGGGGGGCCAGCAGGGGAGATCATGCCCATCAGAAATCAACATGGGTTCAAAGGCAGGTCCTGCCTGACCAACCTGATGGCCTTTTATAACCAGGTAACTAAATCCCTGGATGGTGTCGCCGTGGACGTAGTCTTTCTGGACTTTAAGAAGGCCTTTGACACTGTCTCTCACCCCATTCTCATTTATAAATTGAGCGACTGTGGCACTGATGCCTACACAGTTGGATGGGTCAAAAATTGGCTGATGGGGCACACCCAGAGAGTGGTGGTGAACAGGTCATACTCGACCTGGCAGGATGCGAACAGTGGGGTCCCCCAGGGCTCAGTCCTAGGGCCTACACTGTTCAAAATCTTCATCAGCGACTTGGACGAGAGAGTAGAAAAAATGTTGTCTAAGTTTGCCGATGACACCAAGATGTGGGGAGAAGTAGGCATGCTCGAAGGGAGAGAGAGGCTGCAATTAGACAGACTACAGAAATGGGCAGATGTAATAGGATGGGCTTCAATGTAGATAAATGCAGGGTGCTGCACCTGAGGAGAAGGAATCCATGGCATACATACAGGCTGGGGAGCTCCCCCTTGAGAGCACAGAGGCAGAAAAGGATCTTGGAGTCATTAATGACTCCAAGATGAACATGAGCCGCCAAGGCCAGACCACAGCCAGCAAAGCCAACCGCACCTTGTCATGCATCCAAAGATGCATCTCAAGCCAGTCTAGAGAGGTGATACTCACCCTCTATGCGACATTGGTCCGGCCTCAACTGGAGTACTGCATCCAGTTCTAGGCACCACACTTTAAAAAGGATGTGGCCTGCCTTGAGAGGGTTCAGAGGAGGGCCACCCGCTTGGTGAGAGAGCAACAGGGCAGACCCTATGAGGAGAGGCTGTGGGACCTGAACCTGTTCTGCCTCAGCAAACAGAGGCTGAGGGGGCATTTGGTGGCTGCCTACAAACTCATTAGGGGAGATCAGCAGCAAATAGGAAGGGTCCTATTCCCCTCAGCAGCACCTGGGGTGATGAGGAACAATGGCCAGAAGCTGCTGAAGAACAGGTTCAGGTTAGAGATTAGGAGGCACTATTTCACTGTTAGGGTGGCTAGGATCTGGAACCACCTTCCTAGGGAAGTGGTCCTCGCTCCTACCTTGGGTAAATTTGAAAAAGAGGTTAGATGAACACCTGTCTGGGTGTTCCCCAGCGTGTGCTCCAACCAGCCGGGAGGTTAGACTAGATGATCTATTCAGGTCCCTTCTGACCCCTGACTAGTATGAAACTATGACATTAGGCAAGCCAGGTCCAGCTAAAGCATTGCCTCTTCTGGGCATGTGCTGAGCTCAGTGAAGAAGTGCACAGAGTTTAAAGCGCTGGGGGGAGGGGGGGTTAACGTCTGCAAGCAGCCATTATTAGTGATGCACTACTGTTTGCCAAGTTTGTGATATACAGCTGAACAATGGAGAAAAACATTTTCTTTCTTGTATGGTTAAAATTAATAATAAGAAAAAAAATTCAACCTTTTAATGCTTCAGTCAGTTCCAGGCAAAAAACCCCCCAACAACAAAAAAACTCCCAAAACAGAACATTAATGCCCCCCCACCCGCCAACTAACCTGTAAGAAAGACTGGCAATTTAAGGAAAGGAAAGATGACAAGCGGGGGGGGGGGGCGGGGAAGAGTTTAACAGTCTTTATGGTATTATGTCACTCAAAATGTACCCCTATTGACAGAAGTCTCATTAAAAACAGCACTCTTAGGGCGCATCCAGAAGTCCGTGGACGTCTGGTTCCCTGGGGACAAGTAGTGGTGGTGTACCTTGCACTACCACTTCTTGTCCCTGGGGAACAGCTGTGCTATGTGAGCTTTGGTGTGTGACAAGGTTGCCCTGGGTGGTGGTAGGGGAGCCTGGGGCCAGCACTGTGCTGGCCCCAGCAGCCTTACCTGGGGTCCCCCTGAAGCTGCAGCCGCAGCGATCCTGCTGGGTGAAACCTGGCTGGCAGCCGCAGCACAGCTCCAAGTGGTCCACTTTGCTTTAGTAGCATATGCTGCCCGAGTGTGTGCTACTTCAGGGTTTTTTCCCACATTTTTTTTTTTTGACTCCTGGATATCCAGGGGTCAGAAAACCTGCAGAAACAAAAAAATGGAGCGGCGCATACTCGGACAGCGTGGAGAACTCTGGACTATGTGGTATGCAGCTCTGCAAACATGTTTGTAGCACCACATACTGAACAACCACGCTTGTTTGGACATGCCCTTAAAGGACATAAAGGACCTGCCATTTATAATGATGACTTGCATAAAACTCTAGGGCTGCATCCAGTTCTAAAGCTCATCTTACAAAAAAAAATGGCAATAACTCAAAAAATAAGAAATATAGTAGAGATTTGACTGAGGTATTCAGAGTTGCAATGCCCAGACTTTTGAATGTCCTTTTAATCCCTTTGTAAAATCTGACTATGACAACATTAGTGAACTTTGGAACCAAGAGAGAGAAATACTACTTAAAACAGCATGAAGTTAATTTGTGAAATATACTGCCATGAAAGCTCAAAGTCAAATCACACAGGTAATTTTTTAAGGAAGACTGAAAAGTTATCATGATTTTTTGTGATACAAGATAATTACCTTGTACTTCAAAGGAAAAGACAGTCAATTGTGAGGATCAGGGAGTCTTTCAGATGTCCTCCCCCTTCACCACTGTCAAACTGGCTAAAGTAAGTGGGTTACTGGGAAAGGTCACTTATATCTAGGGACCAACTCAAATCGAGTCAGGAGGCTGATTGCACAAGCACCATTTTTGTGGGTTTATCACAGCAGCCCCTCATGCCTCTGATTGGCTAAGGGGGCCTGTGCGCTCTCCCCCTCACTGCTGATTGGTTGAAAAAGCTATTTGTCATATGGCCCTATGCCTTGCTGCTCATTGGCTGAGAGGGCTGTCTGTCATGTGCCCCAACCCTACCTAGTCTAGACAGAGGCTAGTGAGATGCCTGTATAATCAGAAAGGAGAATGTACATGCTATGAAGGAAAGCCAACATAACAGATGATCCACACACACAGCTTTGGTGAGATGGATGATCTAGTGGAGACTGTGAAAAATTTAAAAGGTAAGAATATAAATGTAACAAAGAGTGCAAAAAGAAATGTGAAATGTCAAGTGAAGTTTATGTAAAAGGCAAGCATTTCTAAGGGTGGCATCTTTTACTGGACCAACTATGTATTTGGGATAAAGTTAGACAAGATTTCAAATGCAAGAGAAGACTAACTAGGTAGTTGGGATCACGTTAGACAAGATTTTTAAAGCAAGACATTCTTCATCATGTCAAGTAGTTTTTAAAGAGTTCTTAAATACAGCCCTATACAGTGAAACCTATTTAAGATGGAAACTGTAAAAGATTTCCACCTTGTAGACCAACTAAATCCACTAAATCCAGTATTAAGACTTTGTGAGCCTTGCTCACTTAATCCAACGCCATGAAAGGACAGTATATATCACAAGAAGTAATTGCTTATTTTTGTGCACGTATACATGCCGGGTGTGAAAAGCAAGTAGAGAAAAGGCCTGGGGGGCATAAGCACCAAGCAGAGTAAAAGGGATGGGTTACTCCCCCTATAAAAAGGAAAATTATTTAAGTCAGAACCTTTTCTTGGTCCTACTTGATTCCATTTTAGCCTGGTTTCTCTGTATTGACAGAACTGAAAAAAAGAGAATAGTAGTAAAACTCTGATACACTATGGGAAAAAGAGCAAAGATTACGAAATGTGATTTGTTAAAGTGCTTTTCTTGGAGAATGGGTCAGTGGCCTTTTGGTGGCACAGGCTGAAGTTTGCAGTCTCAAGCCTCTACAGCAAAGCAAGCACAGACGCAGCAAGGTAACAAGGCCCTGCAACAGAAGGAAGTGGTACAAAAGGAGGAACAGTATCTGTGCCACTGATTTCCTGTGCTAGATTAAACCTTTTTTGCAGGCCAGATGTGGACTCTTTGTGGGCTGGATCCAGCCTGCAAGCCATAGGCCTCTGACCCCTGTCTTACAGAATAACAACTAAACAGTGGGCCCAACTCAGTAACCATGAGAAGGAAATAAACTGTGAAAAGGCATCAAATATATTTCTGAAACTTCCCAAAATAAGCCAGCTTCAAATGTATTAGTGCAACCCAATGTACAATGTTCCATGGAAAACCAAGTGAATGAAAACAAAACACACTGAGAAAAAACAAAAATAGAAAGCTAAATATAGGGCGACCGCCAAATATGACAAATAGTTTCTTGCCTCACTCAGGCTAAGCAGATATTGGTATAATATTTACAGGCTTAGCTCTATGCCCAGCACTACATATCCCTTAGTAAAATGAAAATGAAAATAAATATCCACAACAGCAATCTGTGCCAACAGTAGCAGTCTTCATAAGATCAAATTTAATATAAAGGTGTTGTCATGATAATAGCAAGTACTGTAACTCACTGTTTATTAATTTTATATACAAAAATAATTTTGATATCTTTCCTATTTATGGATGTGTTTTCATATGGTCTACTCTGCATATTGCAGTAACAAAGATTATATCTGGTTCACATTAAACCTGTGGGTATTTTGGCATAGAGTGAGAAGAGTGAGGGAACTGAAGTTCACTGGCCAGATTCATAAAAGCATGCATCCATTTAAAAAAAAAAATTGGCTCCACAGCTACACATTCATCTTTTACTTACTTCTGTTATATTAAGTGAAATAAAGTATACTTCCCCCATAGCTAAAATACAACCTGTAAATTTTCATCTGCCTATTTTGTAGCCTGGTCAAAGCCTCAATTTTCAGCCTTATTTCAGACAATTTAACTTTGCTTAAAGTTTTCAATGACATAGATATTTCCTATTTAATTTCTTCCTTCACTCCATTCTACAATTTAACAATTTTTTCAAAAGCTAAAATATATATTTTGATCCAAGCTACCTCTCATAATAAAATTCGAAAATCCACTCCTGAGGTCAAAGATTTTTCTAACATGCCCCTCACTGTGGTTGCTAAGATCTACACACAGATGTCATCTATAAAACATCAGAAAAGAACTAGCCATTTAAATAGTCGTTATTCTACACAATTTAGGACTAACCAGCTTTCTGAAGTTCACAAAATAACCCACAAGTACTGATCATTTGAGAGCAAAATGCGAAGAAAAGCCAAGGTTTATTGCTTTGAGAAAAGAATCGAAGTTACACCCCAATGACTGTGTTGGACTGTGCTGAGGCTCCTTGCTAAAACGTGCTGCTGCCTTAAGAAAGATTAAACCCAGTCTCTTCCCTTGCCCCTTGATTACAGATGAGGCCCCTACTGCAGTTCAGCATTCAAGTCAACTGTGGCTTGTCTGCTTTTGCCAGATTGCATTTGCAACTCCCAAAGTTTCTGCTAACTGTTTTGTTGTGGTTTGGAGTTTTGTTTGTTTTTTTAATGGAACTATATAATAGAAAAGGAAGAGACAAAAATATGAAAGGAATGGCTTGGTCTATACCTCTTCTCACATGGCTGATAATTCAATTATCACTCTGAAATCAGTCATTGGCATATTGTATAAAGGTGAAAATAAGAGGAAGTGGTCTTACATTCTTCCTCAGTTCCCTGAATAAGGTTCTCTTCCATTCCTTCTCCACATGAAGTAAAATCAATTTAACATGTATACTGTAGAACAGCCATACTAATTAGAAGATGAAATGTGGTTCAGGTTCCCTATGGGATGTTTAAAAACAAGGAGTCCAAGAAAACATAGGGCTCTAAAGACACAAATTATGTTCTGACTGGCTTTGTTTTTCTAAAAAAGTCTCACAAAATTAAAGTATATTCTGTATTTAAACACACGCACAGAAAATTAGACCATCTTCAGTTCTACAGTCTTTATCATTTCAGTCCTTAATGTTCTAAATCTCTTGAGAACAAGTTATTATCTCATGCAATTGAAAACCCTGACACAACCTGACCTAAGTTCTCACACCCACTCCACCATAATAGATATCTGTACTGAATGTACAAGATATTCCTAAGCAGGAAAATCCTTGACAATAACATTAATAGCCCCTCTTCTGCTCTCCAACTGTAACCGCATAGTAACAGGAAACTGAAGGGAAAAAAAAAAAAAAATCAATAAAAAGAAATAAAGATATCTATTTATGCGTGCGCGCGCACACACACACACACACACACAGAGTCCTTGACTTGCTTTTCGAGTTACAATGTTTCGCACTTACAACACTTATAAATTGACACCGTTTCAACTTTCTGACCTCAGTTCCGACTTTATAACACTTGATCCAATGAGAGACATCATGCCAGCGAACTAGTTCACTATGTCACCCATCTCCCTGGAGAACATCTGTCCAAACTTCCTTGGACACTTTCTTTTTCTCTTAGAAAAACCTGCAGCCAAGACTCCTGAGAAGACTGCAGCCAAGAACCCTTCAAAAAGTCCAAAGTCACCTCAGAGAAGTCCTTCCAAATCAATGATTGCTATTTACAATATAAATACATTAATGTAGCTATATTACACATCTATAATTGATTGAGTACAAAATTCGGGGTTATTTTTGGTGAAAATAGGGTATTGGGCCTTGGTTCAAGAACCAACCCCCCATTTATAACATTGTTTCCTAAGGGAACCAAGTCCAAGGACTGTGTGTGTGTGCATGTGTGTGTCCGCGCGCACACACACACACACACACACGCATTCTTGGTTTGGTTTTCTGTTTCAAAGAAGGGTATTTTTGTCCTTGAAAGAGCAAAGGTAGAAATTTCAGGAATTTTTCACAAGAATGAGAAAAATTGAGTATGAGAGAAAACTATATAGATTTCAGAAGTATGTATGACTTGCTACTGGCAGGATTAAAACAAAGAAACTGAAAAAACAGTGCTAGGGCTTTTCAGTAGAGCTTGAAGTCTGTATCCGGTAAAAAGTAACTTTACCCTTGCCATAGGGATAGGCTGAAATGTGGTCATCATCTTATATAACCTGCTCAGCAGCTTTTTTTTTTTTCTTTAATGGAAAAGATGGATTTCCTATTACATATTATCAGCTTGGTTAGTGGGCCTTCCGCAAAGCTCAGTGTGGCATTATATTCCCTGACCCTTTGAGCAAAGGGTCAGCCTGCCCCCAAGCTTCCCCCCACAATTAAGAATCATGGCGCAGCTGCCCATATTACCTGCAAATGCACTGAAACGATGTTAGACACTCTGGGAGACATGGTAGCAAAAACATGACTGCCTTGTGAAAAGATCAGCTGTATGGGCACTGTTTAGCCCTGTTTTTTTTAAACTGCCTCAAACCAGGATGTCATAAATGAATTATGAAGTTCAGTTATAGAGGCAGTGTGGCCATCTAAAAGTGTCAGGAAATATGAAAGTCAAAATTAAGTAACAAACATCAAAAGAAACTGCCAAAGCCTTCTGAACAAGTTGCATACGTGTGTTTATGGCCAGACATTTTTATAGACAGAGGGGATCAAAATGACAAAGAAAGTGAAAGAGATAAACCTGTGGTAGCTACCCTTGTTGGAGTAAGTGTCAGATTCTTGTACAGAAAATAAATATCTATTTATAATGTGAACAGGAAAATGATCGCTGTTACAAGCAGAATCACGTTCTCCACAAGCAGGGCTTCACTGACGTATTAAGTTGCGGTCATTACACAAGTAATGTAAAGTTTAACAGAAACTAAAAAAGCCAGGATGGATTGATAGGCAGACCTGTCACCTGATTAGAGAAAAAACTGAGAGCTGGTACCAACAGACACTCAAGAATGAATGCTACATGGTGTGTAAAAATAAAAATAAAATAAATTAGTTTTTCATTGAAAGCACATGCTTCTAAATATATTTCATACTCTTATAACTTTTAAAGGACAGAAATTCATCAGTTATTATTAAGAAAAATGTCATAAATCCAAAGGTTACTCTTAAAGCAACATGTGATTTAACAAGTCAAATATTTATTTCTGCATCTTCATAGTTTTCCTTGTACTCTCTAAAGCAGCAGCAATACCCACAGAAACTATGGTACAAACAGAACATCCCTCATGCCACATTTCCGTTACGAGCCAGATCTTCCTTTGGACTGAAGTCCTTAGTTTATATTTTACAACAGTGAAATTTAGCCTGTGGATAGAAAGGCAAGAGGAATTGCTCTCCCAATCACAGAAAACTGGCAAGAAGAAGAGGGCTGCTCTCACTGTAGAAATGGGAGAGTGGAAGGGAAATACATGGAAATCCTTTGAGACAACAATGAAGTCAGTATCTTGCTTAAATCACTGCAGATGTGGCACAAAGAATGGGATGTGGGATCAGTGCAGAGGAATTAAACAAAAATCACAGGGAGGCAAAGTTTACAATATGACATTCCATCAAACAGGTAGAGTTTTTATTATTAAAAGCCAGTTTTATTTGATGTATAAAATAATCCAACAAACAACTCATAAAAATATTCCATTTGTTGAGCTGTTTATAGTGTACTACTTTAAACCAATGGGTAATTAATTCCACAGATGCACAGTGTAGGTTCTAAACAGAAGTCCATGGGTTATTTCCGTATTCCTATCAATAAAGAATACAGGATGCATCTTGAGTCTGTTACCGAGCACCTTGCACTGAGGATACAGTGCAAGGGAGGTGCAGTGGAGTGCTTGTAATGATTAGTTTAACTTGCAGTTCTGAGCTCAGCAGGTCATCTGATTCACTTTTAATTGCAATTAAAATTCTGTTTAAGAATGTAAGTGTTTAAGGCTAGTAAGGGAGCGTATTGGGTTTAGAACAAGCGATCACTAGATACCTTCAAACTCTGTATTTTTAAAAAAGTACTTTATTCAGTTTACTTTGATGTGTATTTCCATCTAACTTAAACAAGTCTGTTCTCGTGCTTCCATTCGACTCAAAAGGTATTGTATCTTAAATGCCAACACAAGACAATACACCTGAAGAGAATTAAATCTCAGTAAATAAATATTGATATTCTCATTGCATTAAGTACATAGGTCACAGCAACTATTCCGTTTCTCTATAAAGTAAGATTCAAGCCAGTATGTTTTTTTATTGTGGGAGTCAAAAGGCAATTCATATGCTGTCTATACTGTTTCCACACCTGTAAATTTAACTTAGCATAAATATGTGGAAACACTACAAAATTTAAGATGCATTAAAAATGTTACAGTTATCTAATTGGGGCATGCATCAAGAACTGAGAGAATGTCTGTTTACCAGGGCACCCCAAGGAAGACAAGGTCTAATGGTCACAAACTGCTGGAAGACCACTTTGGACTGGATATAGGGAAAAACTTCTTTACCTTCCAAGTCTCCAGAGTCTGGAATAGACTCCCCCAGAAGTATTGCAAGCACCTACTTCAGATACCTTCAAGAAATCCCTGGATGTTTATCTTGCTGGGGTCATCTGACCCCACCTGACTTCCTGCCCCTTGGGCACAGGGCTGGACCATGATGATCTGCAAGGTCCCTTCCAGCCCTAATGTCTATGAAATTTATGTTGACCTATAATTACGAAGCCCAAAAAGACAGCTTATCCATCTTCTTCTCTCTATTCAGTTGTATATCTGCAGTAGCCCAGTACTTTTGTTTTTTTATTATTATTTTACAGTGGCCCAGCCCTTTTGGTTTTTTATTATTTTATGTTAAAGATCTCCTATCAAGCCACTCTGAACATAAAGCAAGCTTTTCTCAGACATTAGTTTTGAATATGCAAATCCTTCTGAATCGTACATTTATGTTATTTTATTAAGAATACTGTTTTCAGGGATAGAGTGCTAGATTTTACATATTAAAGTTGAAAAGACTAGTAAAATATTTTGTCAATTTGGGGTGGCAAACCATTTGAGAACTCCCAAGGCAAACTAAGGAATGTATCATATATACTGTTATATTTTACAATTATACTATACTTATCATCACCTTTGTCTTGAAGTCTTAGGATGAAAAGCACTAATAAAAAATAAATAGATGCCTTTATTTATTGTAGGTGCCATAGCTGGTTTGTGAAGAGTGTTTTATCACTCAAGACCACAGTGTCTCTACATCTGCAAAGAGACAGTTCCAGGACTGCCACTTACTAAGGCAGTTGAAAGACAAGCTACGACCACATAGAAACAAGCAGAAACTGGGGTCCAACTACCTCAAAAGGGCTAAAGGTATGAATTTCACCAAACAAGTAGAGGATTATCTGCTTATGTGACAGTAACAGGAATGATCTCACAGGCAAAGAGCATTCTGTTTAGTATAGCACAACACCACTGCACAAACATCCTCTATTAGCTAATGTGCCAATACTCCTGTTATCAATTATCACACCATGTTCTTGGATGGGTTGGAATAATCCAGCATAACACAAACTTCACGCACCATCATGCATACATATGTGGTATGTTTGTCTTTTTTCATAAGCATACTTATGCACCTTCCCTAGGAAAAAAACAGCCTTCTAAAACTATTTATCTGCCCCTGGCTGCCTGTCATGCGGCCCTCGATGGCTTGCCAAAACTCAGTAAGTGGCCCTCTGCCTGAAATAAATGCCCGCCCCTGAAACAGGCATTTGGCCACAGGAGTTGAGTATTTTTCTCTGCTTCAATTCCTGCTGAAACTAAAGTGAGATATATATGAGCTGTAAATGTTGAGATAACGTGAAAAGGGCATGAGAAGAAATGTATTCGACATTTGGAGGTACAAGGGATCACCGCCTGAATGTCATTTACAACTGAATATTCCCTGACAGGCAGGTTTGAATAAAGATCAGCTAGTTGAAGCTTCCCTGACCTAGATATTATAATTCCCATTTTTTAACACAGAGATACTTGGAGCCTTAGCAGGCACATGGAATACATTTGGAACCTTACAAAAAACAATTTGAATTAAAAAAAAAAAAAAAAAAAAATTAAGCGCATTCAAGCCCACTTCTATATACCTGAATATAATATGATGCATAAAATTACCCAAATCAAAGTGTAATGAACTGGGCCCACAACATGTGGAGTTATTATCAAATTAAATATGTTCCATTACATGTTTCAGTTCTATTAAGTAACTTCATCTCTATTTAACTCCTCTAGCTTACGTAAGTGAAAGTCCTAAAAGGAAAAAAGATAACTGGCAAGGGGAAATTTCTACTTGTGTCTGATTCTAAACCCTGTGACCACAGAAACCAGGAACGCAGTATACAAATTCCTGCTACCTTATTTATGCTTCTCTACAGCTATTTACAAACAGTAAGACAATGCAATAAGTATGTCTGACATTTGAAAAGACAATACAAGCAATAATTTTAAGGATCTTTTATGTTCTACAGGTAATTGCTGCAGTCAAAGGTATCTGATTTATCTATCACATGGAAAAACAGAATACATCATATAAAGTATAATTATTTTAAAACAGTGTAGTACAGCATAAGTAGCACAAAAGGTCTATTTGTCACTTTTCCTAAGAGACCATGGCAGAAGTTTCATCAATTATGTTTGATAGCGCCTCCTTCTTGCAGTTGCAGTTGTAGGCTACAATGCAGGAGGTCTGCATTTATGAATATGCTCAGCAGAATAGCACTTAATAAAACGTGGGAGTTTTTAGTGTTTTTAGTTAGGTGATAAGTACCTTCCATGCAATTTAGTTAAATACACAGATCTTGCCTTTGATTTACTTGACCTCTGAGTCCTACACATATGTAAATCGTTGCATACAAAAATGTTCTTAAATACAAGAGTGGAAAAAAATCCTTTTATCAGCTTCTCTGGCATTGCAAGGTCACTAAACCAATACAGGCATTAAACCAGTGGCATCAAAATCCTTCAGGAGAATATTGGTTCTCAGAGAAACACCTTCAGTTGTTCCAGGCTACCTTCATGCAGGTGCCATCCCCAGACAGGTACATGTCACAATCCCCATTTGCCTGATGTCCCTTTTCCCCTTTCAGAAGGCTCAGTTTCCCTTCTATGAATTCCAACCTTGTATAGAGAAAATACTTCACATATAAAAAGACCCAGGAATGGCTGCATAGGGCTAGATAACCACGATGTTTATTTGGTGCGATATTGACGTTTACTACAGTTGATTTCTGTCTTTATTACACTTTCCACCATTGCTACTAATGCTGACTCTTCATGGGAATTAACTACAAGCATACCTCGTTTTATTGCGCTTCGGAGATATTGCGTTTTTTTACAAATTGAAGGTTTGTGGCAACCCTGCGTTAAGCAAGTCTATCGGCGCCATTTTTCCAACAGCATTTGCTCACTTCATGTCTCTGTGTCACATTTTGGTAATTCTCGCAATATTTCAAACTTTTTCATT
>NW_017728918.1:43257812-43260923 GCF_001723895.1 Crocodylus porosus
AGACATAATGCTATTGCACACTTAATAGACTACAGTATAGTGTAAACATAACTTTTATATGCACTGGGAAACCAAAAAATTCGTGTGATTCGCTTTATTGCGATATTCGCTTTATTGCGGTGGTCTGGAACCGAACCCGCAATATCTCCGAGATATGCCTGTAGTCTATAAAAGTAAATGTCATATACGCAAGACCTAACGAAGCAGTTGCATCAATAGACACAATAATGTAAGTGCTAGTATAGGTAAGTTCCCTGTAAAGATCTTAAGAAGTGTTAGTGACCCAAAATTAACACCACAGGTTCCTGTTTAAACACTATTATAGTACAGGCATTGTCTGCACTCAGAATAAAATTTCACAGGCAAAAACCCAGCTAGCATAAACTGACTTCTTAAAGCTGGTGTAGGCAACAGTGAATAAAGTATTAGCAGCTGCCACTGGCCTCACTACACCACTGTTCTGACAGCTGCTATCACTGGGAATAATGTAATGGTGTGAACATTCATGGAAAATGTTACCGTAGACAAAAAAAAACCCTTATGCAATGCTGTAACAAAGGATGCTTCCTCACACAGATGTGGCTGCCCTGTCTTAGGTCCAGCAGCACAGGTGTAGTAGCAGACTCATTCTTAGTGGCTTCCTAACCTGCAAATCAGTACATTGTAGGCAAGAGGCTCAGGGGGGTTTTCCCCCCTCGCTTAATCAGCAATACCCTATGTTGAACCTCTTGCCTTGTGCTTTTACCACCATTCATTAATGCTGTGCCAGGCATCCAATGCCTTGTGTATTTTGACAGTGACTTCTCTTACTGATTAAGCATAGGTATTACTTTTCCTCTTCAACTGAAAAGGCTCGTAGCTGAAACATAGGACGTTTTGCCTCCAAAATCTGAATACAACTAACTGTATCAGGGGCTTTAAAGACTGGTGTATCTAGGGAAGATAGGCGGAGGGACAGAAAAGTAGAAAAGTAGAATATAAATGACGACATGGTATGAGTTTCCACGAAGCACTAATGTGAAACCTGAATCACATTCTTTCCTTCCACTGAAATACTTTGTGCAATAGCAAAGCAATTTTGTTTACCTTCTTAAGTGTCCTCATGGCTTCCATGCCCTATAACACCCCTGGGTTTTACATTCCATCCTAACTGCTCCAGCACTTGCACCAGATGTCAGATGTTTCAGGACAGGTATCTGATCATCTTAAGTTTTTAAAACCACTGCATATCTCTTTGGCTCTTTATAAACTAAATATAATAATGGTTTGTCCTGCACACTCATCTAAGAATCTAACACAGTAATTCTCAGCCATGGCGCTGCTATACCCTCAGGCACCTTGAGATCCTTTCAAGGGTGACATGGAATGACATTAGGTGCTGTTATTTTTCTGTAATAAAATTAAAGAGTAAAAACTTAAGAGCTGGCACTTTCTGAAGGGAGCCTTAAGTCTAAAACCTCTTACCTAATAGAAAAGGACTATCCATTGATATTTTAATGGTATCTGGATTGGTGATGGATAGAAAACAACCATTTCTGCTTCATTAAAAAACAAAACAAAACCCCAACTCCTCCTCCTGACACCCCCTCTTCCCTCTCCTCCAAAAAGTTCTGATATGGGAAAAAACCCCAAGGCCTTTAGATTTGTCCCCATTCCCTCCCCTCCGCCCAAGAAAATGGGTGGGAAGAGAAGAGAAAATTAACTAAACCAGTCAACAGCCTGGCAATTTAATCACTTCTCAAGCATGTAAGAGACTCAAGTTCAATTCCTGTTCTACTCAAATCTTTCTCTATCTCAGTTTGATATTAAATAAAATGCTGGTCATCCACAGATAAAGCAGGACCTGAACCTAGGTCTCTTACATTCAAGGTGACTGCCTTAAACACCGTGTTATTTAAGGGTCTCACTCAACTAGAGATAGCTAATGTAACAGTATTTCTAACAGCAACAAAGACACTAGAGAAAAAGTTCCCACAAACCTCTACAAGCCATCATCACAACATTGCTTCTACCTTTTAACTGAAATCCTAGTTTATTTCACAAAAGAGCACTATGCTCCCCCTCCAAAGAAGATGAGCATAACCTGGATTTTCATGCTTACTCCATGTCCCATCTGCAATCTGTTTCTATCTGAACGGATCATGGATTAGCACGGGAGCAAAACTGAGCAAAACCTTCTTCAATCTTCATATGATTTAATCCTCCCCCAGGAGCAGTTCATCAACCTTCTTCAGGAGTGCCTTTGGGAATACCGTGCAAAAGACCACCATTCCCTGACAAGTACAGAGTTAGCTGCATGTTTGGAGCTGGGACAGGCCAGAGCTGCGCTCTGCACAGAAGGGGGGGGGGGGCCCAGCCAGCACCTCTCTGGCGGGTGGAAGGCAGGGCCTTTAAGGTGCCACCCTGGCCTGGAGTCTGCCCAGTTCCCTTAGGGGAAACAAAATCTGGCTTCCCATTAGATGTATCCTTCCTGATCTCGTGCCAAACCAACGCTAGGAGATTGGCTGCTGGTGAGTTATAGGATGCTGTAGCCATGGTAATGAGAAATTTGCATCATGGTGCCCCATGGCTGTAATCAAAGCAGTCTTGGGCATGAAAGTGTGCACCCCCATACACACACACATTCTCCCTTGCACACATCGCTTGCATACACTCAGCTGCTCACACAGTTGCTTGCATGCGGTCTCTTGTACGCTCAGCTTCTTGCACTGTTGCTTGCACACTCAGCTGCTTGCCAACTGTCAGCCACACCGTCACTTGCACACACTCAGTCCCTCACTTACTTGCACTCAGTGTCCCTCACTAGTCACTTGCACACTAGTTGTTTGCATGCTCAGTCACTCATGCACTTAGTTGCTGGCACACTTTCAGTCAGTCAGTCACACAGTCACTCGCACTCACACTCTGTCCCCCACTAGTCACTCACACACTATCAGTCACACACACTCAGTTGCTCACGTTGTCCGTACTGGCTCCCTTTCGCTTCTCTTCCATTTCAACTCCCAGGCCCGCCGGCCGTCTGGCGCGTGCCACCCCGAAGCCAGGCCCCCGCCCCATCTCAAGGCGCCAGGAGCAGGCGGGGTCCCAGCGGGGCGGGGGCGAGGTGCGGAT
>NW_017728918.1:43262551-43268695 GCF_001723895.1 Crocodylus porosus
CATGGCGACACTCTGTTCCCACGCACCTGCACGCACCCCCTCGGGCCTTCTCAAGTACCCTCAGGTACATGTACCCCCAGCTGACAATCCCTGTCTAGAGCAATACAGCTACAGCCTGGATACCTAAGAACATGAGTTGCCATTTAGTAGGTCAGACTATAGGAACAGAGAGTAGATGCTGGAAGGGAGAGGTAACAGGGTATGACCGGGTTTTTTTCCCCCCACTTTTCCCCTCCCCCTTGCATGCTCCAGTGCTGAAGATCTAGGAAGTTCTCATTCAAAAGTTCTATTGGAATAATTTTACTTGTGTTAAATAAGGAGCATCTCTTTTAGTTCAGTGATCATAAAATGCAAGACAATCATGCCTCTAAGATCCATGATGTAATTTGCACATTGGGAAGATTCCAAGTTTTATCTGACAGTTATGATTTTGGAGTGGAATGGAATATCGCTATAGATCCCTCCATTAAATAACCTGTCAGGAATAATAAGGATTTCAAATTTAGTTGGCATATCACTGTGATGGATAATTGTAGATTTGAAAAGCATAGAAGAGACAAGAATAGTGGATGGCATTTTTCCTTTTTGAAGATCACACATACACACACTTTCTCTACTTCTCATTGGCAATTTTGCCATAACAAAACAACAGAACTCTATATAGCTGACAAAATTAAGGAATTTGGATTGAAACCCTTTGGAAGACCAAGGCCTATATTTACAAAAGCATCCAGTGACTTGGGGTATTGGACTTGAGACAGTGGCCCTGATTTTCAAGGAGACTGAATATGTAGATTCATCTTGCTCTTGGACTGACTCAAACCCATTGTAGTCTGTCCATAGTCTTCAGCGGACTTTAGGCCCAAGTGCATGCAAACTGCTCTTTTTGTTTCACTGGCATTTCTGGAATTGGAGGGGGTGCGAGAAAAACCTTGTTACTAAGGGAGAAAAGAGAGGAGATGGAGTAGGGAGTCTCAGTTGTGCTAGCAGGTTGTTAGTATGACAGTGAAAGTCACCTGTCTGCAGCCATTTCATTCCTCACTGAGACATCTCTAAAGGGTGCTCAAGCAAACCAACTCTGTCAGTGAGGAAAGTGGGACAAAGGCATTGTACAGTATCTGAAACCCAGTCTCAGAATTCCCAGGTAATAAGAATTAGGCAAACAGATAAATCGTAGTTTAATCGCATAAGGGCTTTAAGTTTTGGAAAGTAGCTTTGGTTTTAAAAGGAAGCCTTTAATGAAGGGACAGACAGAGGTCAGTGCAAGTTGGGGCTGGATGTACTGAAGCATGACATCATAGCTCAAAGGTTTCAAATAATAACAGCTTCGTGAGAGACCATACCAGTCTTAATAATAACGATTCTACTCTGAGGAGTCTAGTGACTGTAATTGGCATATGATAAGCATCTAGGACCTCATTTTCCAAAACGTTTTAATGAAGTAGTTCAGAGAAGGGCAATAAAAATGACCAGGGAATGGACAGGCAGATATGAAAGTTTAAACTAATTATCATTTGAATTTATAGAACATTTTTCCTCCAACATTCTCCAAGTCCTTTATGAACATTAATTCTTGCAACACATGTGACAGATAGCTTAACCTTCTTTTACAAAAAAGAGACACATTGGTGATTTCAGAAGTGCTGAGCACTTACTGAAATCAGGCCACAAATGACTTGTCCAAGGTCACAGTATGTCAGTGGCAGAGATGAAAACAGAAGTTATTAATCCCCATTCACTGGTGGATTTATTAGACACTCTCCTTAAATGTATACTGGAAAGTTTGGCTAGGTAAAAATACTGAAGTGTACAAATGCCCTGGGAAGGAGGAATTATACAATATCAATGTCAAGGGAAAAATCCCTATGAGGCTTAAATCTGAAATCTAAAACTGTCTAAAGAAACAGGGGTGGTAGAGAGGATTTGATACAAGATTTTCCAACAAGGCTCAACAAAACACTGAATGACTTTCTGCAAGGAAACAGTCCTACTGGGTACATAGGTGAATGTATAGATCTTTTATCATTTCTATTATTTTAGCTCAGTTCAGTCTCAAACATGGATGGATAGCAGTGGAACATATTCAATACTATGGATATGTTCTAAAATAATAATATTCTTACTTGATTAGAAGGTCATATAAAATCACCATTCTTCATGTGCCACTCTGGCTTATTAGTGCAAAATATGCAGTCTTGTATTTCACTGGCTTCTGTCCAGGCTCACTGTAGCAGATTCACATTCTTTATCAGTGAGATGAGGGGATGTGATTACAGTTCCCTTTAAATCAAATATTGGACTAAAAGTCTAAGGCTTACATTTCTGTATTTGCTGCCTTTGATTCCCCCCTACTCCTTTCTGTACCAGCCACAAACACTTCTCTTCATGCTATTACACAGTTGGATGCAATTGTGCCAATTACTTGATCCTTGTGGAAAAGGCTTAGGACCAAGTTTCTTCTTGATTCAGTATTTCTTGGTTGGCAGTCATTATAAACAGATGACTGTTTAAAATGTTGTTCTGACTATTATAAGGACACAGCACAAGACTAGTTGTGAGCAAATGAACTATCCATTCCTATGGATGATCTCGTTACATCACTAGCTAAAAAACTTTGGCTTTTATTTTAATCCTTTCAGAGCAAGAACACTCGTATCATTGGAATGTCATTCATTTTAAGTTCGCTGCTGCTCCTGTTGAAGGCCATGGGAATTTTGCCATGGCAAGGCCATGGCAAAATTCCCATCAGCTATAATGAAGGCAGGACTTTCCCCTCTGTGAACATTCCTGTTGTTCACATTAACGCAGAAGCTGCTCCTCAAGAAAAACTAGCAATGGACACCATCATTCTTTTACATCTCCCTGAAACACTCCATGCTGTAAGTGAATGATTACCTTTCAAGACTGAGAATTGCACTAAAATATCAAAATTACTAAGGATTCTCAAAGCTAATTCTACCTCAAAGAGAACATATCTGTGTCCTGCAACACTAAAATATTTGATTTCTTGTCAGCTGGAATCCAGATTTATTAATTAGAAAATCTTCTTGACCATATCAATAAATACATTTTAATTCCACATTAAAATTGCTTTGTCATTTCAGAGGGAACATACAATTAAAAACAAGTGTTAATTGCTTTTCTAACTCACTCAGCCTAAACAAGAAAACCAAATAAAAAGATATTAAGACAGCACCTCTTGATTGCCTTGATATGATAAAACAATAACATCTATGGATCAGAGAACATCCTCTCCACATTTATTGGCACTACTCAGTAGTACTTTTAGTAGTCAGTGGCACTCTTCATAAAAATACAGAAGGACAATTAAAAATATCTTTGACAAGGAAGAGAGAAAAAGAGTAGTTGAGATAGAACAGGCATTAAGTTAAAGGAAAAAAATACTCTTGGAAATTGTAAAAAACCACTAACTCATAAACACCTTGCATTTCTCAGTGTTGAATGCCATCAGGTTTTGATCTGCTCACCTTGCAAGCCTATCCCGGTCAGCTTAAAATCGCTGGCCTGTCCTCAAGCAGGAACACACTCTCTCTCATAGTTTGGTGTCATCAGTGACTTTAGCCAGTTCACTTCTGATACCTGAATCCAGATTGTTTATAAATATGTTTAAAAGTACTGGTCCAAGTATGAAGCCCTGGGGGATGCTACTGGTCACCATGCGCCATGTTGACATGGTTCCATTGACTATCACTTTCTGGGTCCAACCACGGAGCCAGTTCCCAACCTATCGGACCATGAGGTAGTCAAGGCCACAGTCCCCCAGTTTAACCATGCAGACTTCATGGGAGACCAAGTTAAAGGCTTTTTTGAAGTCCAAGTAGATGATATCAACCTCTACTCTTTTGTCCAGGTGATGCGTCACCTGGTCCTAGAAGGAAATGAGGTTGGTCAAGCAAGGCCTCCCTGTAACCAAGCCATGTTGGATATCGTTCAGAATGTTGCATTCCATAAGGCTGTTGGTAATGGTTTCTTTGGTGATTTTTTCCAATATCTTCCCAGGGATTGAGGTCAAACTGATTGGCCTGTAGTTCCCTGGATCTTCCTTCCTCACTTTCTTGAAGATGGGCACCACACTGACCCTCTGCCAATCCTCAGGAACCTTACCCAAGTGCCATGAGTTCTCAAATATCCTTGCCAATGGCTACGCTATGTCTGCAAGCTCTTTTAGCACTCTTGGGTGCATTCCATCCGGGCCAGCTGATTTGGTGTCCAGCCTCTCAATGTGTCCCCTCACAAGATCTTCACCAATGGTGGGTATGTATTTGTCCATGCCCTGGCAATCCTGCATCTTGATAGGCAGGGAGATCTCCTTGGGCTGGTGGAAAATTGATGAAAATAAATTATTAAGGAGATTAGCTTTCTCCTAAGTGTTGGTTGTCAGCTGCCCCATTTGGTTTAGCAAGTGTCCACTGTTGCCCTCATTTTTCTTTCAATTACCCATGTACCTGAAGAAGGACTTTGTTGTCCTTGATTCCAGTAGCCAATTTGAGTTCAATTTTGGCCTTGGCTTTCCTGGTTTGCTCCCTACAGTTGCAGACCAGTGCCAAATAATCCTCTTTGGTGATGTTACCTGATTTCCAACCATTATAGGCTTCTCTTTTCAGATACAGGAGGTCCATAAGTCCCTGATTAGCCATGGGGTCGCCCAGCCCTTTTGCTACCATTCCTGCAGGCTGGGATGGACTTCCTTTGTGCTTCAAGGATCACGACCTTAAGGAGTAACCACTCATCATGGACTCCCCTCTGTTAGATTCTGGTTTCTCAGGACCTCAGCAACTAGTCTCCTGAGCTAATGAAAGCTGGCTTTCCTAAGATCAAGAATTTCTGCATTGCTGACTGATTTGCCAGCTTTGCAATGGATAGAGAAAGTGATCAACTCATGATCACCGTCTCTAGCTTCCCTTCGATTCTCAGGTTACTCACTAGATCATCCACTTTGGCCATTACCAGGTCCAGCTGCACCTTACTTCTTGTTGGCCCACAGACTTCTTGAGACAAGTAGAGTTGATCAATGCAGGTGAGAAAGCTATGTGACCAATAAGATTTGAAAGAGCGCTCCTCCCATGAGATGTCAGGGTAGATGAAGTCACCCCATGACAACCATGCACTGAGAGCCTCTGCCAGTTCCCTAGCAAATGTGTCATCAAGATCTTCCTCTCGGTTAGGAAGTCTGTAGTAGACTCCTACCAATACATCCCCTTCACCATGTTCACCCTGTAATCACAGAGGGTCTCAAGTCACCCTTCTTGGGTGCCAAACTGCATTCATGTCAACACCATTTGTCCTGCCACAAGTTTATTTCTATAACACGATGATCCCTGCCTGGGCCCCTCCTTGCCTTCCATGGTGGAGGGAAATTGATGAGAACAACCCTTGTGCTCCAAGTTCCTTAATCAAGAGACATTTGGATGTCTATTTTGCTGGGATCCTATAAGCCCTGCTGACTGTCATGGACTCGATCTTCCAAGGTCCCTTCCAGCCCTAATGTCTATGAATCCCTCAGCCAAGAGCCTCATACGTGCCTGTGATCTGTTCCATGTCATTCTTGGCAGTATTGGTGGTCCACAGAACAACAGTCAGGAATGGTAGTGGCTTGAGGGATGCATAGCTTTTTGTCTTTTTGTGACATCCAGAATTCAGGCTCCAGGTAGACAACAAACACATCCAGGGTCCCCAAACCCAGATAATAAATCAATGCCTCTGTCCCTCACAGAAGTGAGTCACAAACTACTACCACTTTTCTTCCTTCTTGGTGCAGTGATCGTAGAGCCCCCATCCCTGGGACTCTGCGCTGTGATCAACATCAACAACTGCTGACCCAAGCCTCCATTTATGCCTTCTTTTTTCCCTGGTGGACACTTATAAACAACACAACAAAAATGTAGCAGCTGCTGCCACTGTCCCATGTACTACCACCATGTAGAGTGCAAAAATATCCAGTTACACCTCTGGAGACAGGTTTCATTTTTAACATCATACTGAAACCATATATTTTCCATTATTATTCATGTCTATAGAATATCACAGATATATACAGCATTTTGCAGGTAGATATGAAAGCAAGATCCTTGCCCTGGGTAGTCTAATTCTAAGAAATGCAATTCAGTTAGCAAGAAAGTACCA
>NW_017728918.1:43269365-43305253 GCF_001723895.1 Crocodylus porosus
GGTGTCTGGGGGCAGGGGGGTCTCCCTGCAGCCAATCTCGCCAACTGGGGACACCCATGGCCGATTGCAACAACTTGGAAGCTCAAGTGGCTCTCCCAGAAGTGCCAGCAGCACTTATTCTGGCACCCCCACTCCCCAGCTGGCGCTCACAGAAGGGGCACTGGCGCTCCCACCTGCCCCCTCTGCCTGTCATGTAACCAGCTGTCAGGGGGTACACCTCCATGCACCCCCTACACATCGCCGCTGCTACCTTCTATATGCAGGCTGTATATTAATATACACTTTTGCCTATTGTTGTTTCTTATTGTCCCAGAGGTATTTAATTGGAGACACCCTAATCTGTTATTTCTAATGTATAAGAACATTAAAGATGCATCTAATCTTTCGACTCTTTTGCTCACCTTTCCAGTTTAAATCTTCTTGTTTTGAGGTAAATGTACCTCATACTTACTTAGTTCCTCTGGTATAGAATTTGAGCTGTAACTTTTGACTCTTACTTGCTATTTAACTAATTTTGATTTATTTTGATCTTCAGGGCATAATCCTTTGGTTCATGTCTTCATTTAATCTTTCATTTAGCATGGGAGAAAGACTGGTTTTACCGTCACGTAGGACATGTAGGCCATTGTAGTCTTGGGGTCTAACCCTGGCAATATTTAAACAATATATTAAGTTTGCAAGTGTGCAAATAGATTTATTCTACTTAATATGAAGGATGCAAATAAGTGGTTTTAGGATGTGGACATCTATGCACACCCCATTTCTTTTCAAACATAACTTCTATATTTAACTGGTAAATAGATTATTGTAACACTGACTATTCCATCCAAAGTACAACACTTTAAATTGGTCATGACACTATCGCAAGGTTTATTCTTGTTCTCTCATTGGTGACAAGTCAATAGGACCATTTGCATGAGTGAGTTGATCAGAGAATATCAGATTATGCAAAATAGTCCTTGATCTTTGGCTGTTTAAGAAAACCCTCCTGTAATGATAGTAATGGCATTAAGGTGGTCAGCAAGAACAGCATGATGAGTTGTCAGAATAAACAGAACAGACTGTTTTGTTTTTGAGATTACTTACTCCTTGCTGAATTAGAGTAACATTTTTTCAAGCATAAATTAGAATGACTGTTTATAATGAAGGCTGAGACCTGATGAAGAATGTTCTGGATGCGAAAACGTGTCTGCTACCTTTATCCCAGTTATGCAATTGGCCCAATAAAAGATATCACTATAAGAAATCCTTGCCTCCTGAATTCTATCATTTGAGAACCGCTGATTTAGCATGCTGCCACCAAGAATGTCCTAGGTTGATATTACAGAGCTATGTCTCAGTTATGTTTGTATAGTGCCCAGCAGGGCCATCCCTAGGAGGAGAACAAATCCTGGCGACTGCCCCGGGCCCTGCTCTTTGGGGTGCTCCATGGAGCTGGGCAGAGCAGCCACAGCCTGTCCTGCAGGGCCCATTTAATGCTGGTGACTCTACACTGCTCGCCCCTCTGCAACCCCACCGGCTTTGCATCTGGCTGCTTACCACCCCCTGCCCCTCCCAACTGCTGCCAGCTTCTTCACATCTGGGCCCCACACAGGCTGATTTGCTCTGGGCCCTGCACCCTGCTAGGGTCATCTCTAGTGCCCAAAATAAATAAGGAGCCCAACATATGGAGCAGGATGCAAGTTTTGAATCTTCAGTTAAGCAGATTTTAACTCGACTGTCAGATTAAAATCACTGAGATTTTAAAAGCTGTAAGTGTCTGTGTGGAGGGCCAGTAGGGGGTGCTCCTGCGCTGAGACACCTGCCTCACTGCACCCAATCAAAAACCACTCCTCAGGAGTGCCAACTTCTGACCAACCCCTCTTCCTGGAGCATACCTGCAAGCCTGGGGTAACCGCCACCACCACCCGGAGTTTGTTCGTTGCTTGGACCTTGTGCCCCCTAGCATGCACAGGCCTTGGAGGTCATGAGGGCACTTGACCAACTACAAGATCTTGGGGTGCTTCCCTTTGACTTGAAGCACAGACAGTTGCCTCCCTTAGTCAGCTGAGCCACGGGAATAAAGGTATGCCCAGTCCCTCTCAAGCATGTATCTGGTATAACAGATAGCTTTATTGGGTATAGAGGGTAGGCTTGGTGAGGAGTACAAGTCAGAGAAGTCTCAAAAGAAAATCCCAGAGCAAACAGAATGGCTTGATAGCCTTCTGACAAGCGACTAAAACACTAAATACTAAAACACTAGATTCTAAATTCCCTGCTACATTTAATGTAAGATACATTTCATGAGCCTGCTCTAGAGGTAGCATGGCTTGCTGGCTGTGTCCCCAAAAATGGCTTCCCCTCCTTCCAGGAAGAAGGGACCTCATACATCCCCATCGTGACCTCATCACTAAGTTCCCACTACAAAACCAGTATCCTCAGACCATGGTTGATGCCAGTTGGTCAGTTTGAAACATGTCACCAACCTCAGGTGAGGGTTTAGGGTTATACAGGTCATAGGGGAGAGTGAGCTCCCCCGCCCTCAGGAATGTCTCCAGCCCAGGTCACAGCTCAGTGGTAAATGAAACAGATGGGGGGAGCTACCTGCTTACAGCAGTAGGGCAGACTGGGGAGGGGGTTCCTCCACATCTCTTATCTCAGTAGCCCAATAGGCCATGTCCAAGGCAAGTGCAGCTGTGCAGCATGCGGTGCTGCAGACCTGTCTGTGGTGCCACACACCACACATTCAGGCATTTTCTGTGCTACCTTGGAGTGCTAGGGGGAGGGGTTGACCTCAGGAGATCCTGGGGTCAAAAAAAAATGTGCAGAAAAAGGTGGGATGGCACACATGGCTGCAGCGCACACTGCCCAAAACTGGAGTCTGGTCTCGGCCAGGCTCCAAGTTGTAGGAGCACTGTGGCTGCAGCTTTCCCTGGAGCTGGTACCCACTCACCCCCTGGTTATGTAATTGATCATTTCATAGAATTGTAGAAAACAGGATTGGAAGGGACCTCAGGAGGTCATTTAATCCAACCCCCTGCTCAAAGCAGGACCAGCCCCAACTAGATCATTCTAGCCAGGGCTTTGTCAAGCCAGGTCATAAAAATGTCTAGGGATGGATTTTCCACCACCTCTCCAAATAACCTGTTCCAGTGTTTCACCACTCTCCCAGTGAGAGAGTTTTTTCAAAAATATCCAACTTAAACCTACCTTGCTGCAACTAAAGACCATTGCTCCTTGTTCTGTCATCTACCACAACTGAGAACAGACCTCTTTGGAACCACTCTTCAGGTAGTTGAAAGCTACTGTCAAATCCCCACCACCCCCCATCTTCTCTTCTGCAGACTAAATTATCCCAGTTTCCTCAGCCTCTCCTCATAAGTCATGTGCCCAAGCCTCCTCACCATTTTCGCTGCTCTCTGTTGGACTCTCTCCAACTTGTTTAAATCCTTTCTATAGTGGGGGGCCCAAAACTAGACGCCGTACTCCAGATGTGGCCTTACCAGTGCCAAATAGAGCGAAATAGTTACTTCCCTCTTGCTTCACAAAATACCTCTCTCTCATTAAATATCACATAATATTTGTTCATTTGATTTATATGCTTCCTGTCCCATCCCAGGTGCCTTCAGTGTGGTTTACAGTGAGACAAAATACAGTAACTAGTATAAGAAAAGAGCAGGGAGAAAAATTAAAATATCCTTTAGGGAGTTTTTGTTTTATAGGCTATTTCAACTTAATTTTGTTGTTGTTTGTACCAACGTGCAGCCAGCCAGCAGTCAGGAAAGGTGCTATTGTAAATTAGAACTAGTTATCTCATCTGTTATTCAAATTTGAAAGTTGTAAAATTAAAGTATTGGTAGAGAAAGATTTTTGGAATATAAAAATCAATTTCCACTCACTGACCTTCATTTACCTGTTTGTTTGTTCTTTCTACAGTGCCCCATTGTACATTAAGCACTCTTGACATACGCAAAGATAGCTCCATTTCCACAAAAGCCTCCAATCTAAATAGACACCACAGTGTCTGAAGGTTGTGAAAAGAATACATCACATGGTTCCAAGCTTTACAGTAAAGAAGTTACTTTCTGAAAAGTATGAGCAGAAGACTATTTAGCCAATCTGCTCTCTCCTTACTTCTTATTTTTCTTCACTGCTAGGCCCACCTGTGAGTTGGCTGTACATCATACTCCTCTATCAGCAGTGGAGTTCCAGTGTCTGGAGCATCTCTTTTCAGTCTCCAGCAAACAGCCTACCATCCCTGCCTCATGCTGCTTCTGCTGGCCTCCTCTGGGAGTAATGGGGCGCTTGCACATGGGATGAAAAAAAAAAAAATCGCCATTTGTCTGGCATAATGGCATCACCATGTATATGTGCACAATGTTTTTCTATGTCAAAATTTCTTTGAGAATGAACTGAGACTGCCTCTGATGTATTTTCGTTTGATCATAGCAAATTGTCCCATTGTGGGCAAAAAAATCTGTCACATGTACATGTCCCATAGGACACCTCCTACCACCTCCCCGTGATGCCCTAGGAATGGCTTGGCATTGGAAGTCAGGAATGGGGTGCTGGAAGCCCAGGTGTGCTCGGGGAAGCTTGGGTTTGGTGGGCTTCCAGCACCCCTTGCACCATCCCCACTGCTTTGTTCAGCTGCCAGCACACTAAGCTGTCCTCCTGCCGCCTTTCTGCACTGCCCCAGGGGCAAGCCAGCCCATTCCTGGGCAGGACCACAAGGCAGGAAGGCGGCAGGGACAGTATATGGAGTTCTGGAAGCCTGCCAATGCACTGTTGGATCAGACCCGGTGCTGCCTGTGAGCTGGGGCAGCACCTGCATAGCTCGCAACCTGCCTGGGTGGCCCCAGGGGGCACTGCCATCACAGAGGGAAGGACCGGGCCCCCTCTGCAGCTCAGGGACTGTGCAACCTAGCAGCAGCTCATGCAGGCAGGCTCTGCAGAGAAGAGAAAAACAAAAAACAAAAAAAACCGCAATGAGGAGCCTCCCAAGCCTGCCCACTTCTCCTGCAGCTGCAGGGTGAACTGCTGGTGGCCCCTGAGCTGTGGAGGGGCCCAAACCTTCCCTCTGCATTGGCAGCACCCCCCCAGCCGGCACCCACCCAGTAGCAGCCCATCTGGGTGGCCCTGGGGAATGCCACCACTACAGAGGGAAAGTCCAGGGCCTACTGCAGCTCAGTGCCTTCCAGCTGTTGTGTACCTCCTGGCTGTTGGTGAAGCAGGCAGGGCCCATGAGGAAAAAGAGGGGATCAGGCCCCTTATCACATTATTTTTTTCTGGCAGAGCCTGTCTGTGGCCAGGGGCGCTGAGCTGCCAGTGGGTCACCACTGTTCCATAATAGTGATGGAAGCCCCTGAATTGAAACGGAGTTTTTAATCATCACTATTCAAACCCCCCCCCCCATTCAAAACCCATCATTTTCAATTTCAGGGAAGTAAACCCCTGTCACATGTACAAGCGCCCATGGACTTCAGTTTGTTTGAAATAGGATGCAAAAGGGTCTACTGTGGGCACAAGCAGACCTTCTTTACTTCTTATTTCAAGCAAATCATTTGTTCATACTGGTTTTACACTAGTCTCTCAGGATGGGTATTTAAAGTTTATAGGGGTTGTTTTTCAAAGTGTTAATAGTGACAGGGGGCATTCCTGGGGTTGGATCTCAACTTAGCCTGCCCACCTGCCTAGGGCAGTCTGCCCTGATTACTCTGCCATGACTTGAATGGGCAGCCTCCTGCTTAATATATCAGAGTAATATTCACTACCCTGATGCCAAGGGGCATTATCCACAGTTCTGGGTCTCCTCTATACCATGCCCCATGCCTCGCAGATGGCATCCAGATTGGTATTGCTCCCTGGTCTGAGGCCAGGGCAAACTCAGTCCTTTGCTGGCCTCTTCCACACACACTCACTCATGCTGCTCCCCTCTCATAGAGGTTTCTTGTACTCTGACAATTACTGAGCCACTCTCTACTGCCCTTGCTCCCATTGAGTGACCCATCTGAGCCTTCACGCTTCGCTACTCACTCTCTGGCATTACCACCCAGCAACTTTCAAACCCGCAAGTTCACCTACTCTACTTGTCGTAACCTTGTGTCAATGCTGGGGTGCTTCTGGCCCCAGCCCCTCATCGGGCAACTAGTTTCTACACTTAGGGTTGGCCAATATACCACCCTTCAAGCTGCTCTTACAGCCCTACTCAGTACGCAACTGGTGCAGCCCCTCCAGCCACTCTCTGCAGCCCTATGCTGAACCCCACTAGCACATTCCTTCAGGTACCCTGCGGCACCCTACTGTATGCAGGCCCGCACACTGGTACTACCTCCTCTGGGGTCTCCAAGGTCTCATGCCCCTGTTGGGCTTAGGTGCTCCTCTGTAAGCATGCCTGGCCCCTACCACAACTCTACATTACCCATCGGATGGTGGGGGCTGGGGTTAAGGCACCCCTACCCGCTTTACACCAGAGACGTCACTGGACTGGCATTTCTCGGGGGCTGTTCCGCCACAAAAAGCCATGCCAAGCCACCCTTCCCCAGCAGAGTGAAGTTTCAGGTCATGCCCAGGACCAGGAGCCTCTTGCCATCCCCATAGCTCCTGTCCTTACCTCCAAGATGTTCCTCAAGCAGCAGCTCAGCCAGATGATGTTACTCCCTTGGCAGCTGGCAGCAAACTGGTGCCCCAGCCTAGCTGAGCGGGGTACTGAAACAGCTGCCCTAATCAAGCACCTGCCAGCTGCCTGACTCCCACCCTTAAAGTGGCAGGCATCCAACATTAGCAGGCACTGGCCATACCTACATTAGCTCCTATTGCTTTGGATGAATTTGAAAGCAATAGAAAACTATCCTGCCAGATCCTGTTCAACTAATGCTGATAAAACAGCTTTACAATAGCAGGCACTGACTATCTGTTCAATCATTTATTCTGGTGGTTTTCAACCTTTTTTCATTTGTTGAGCCCTAAAAAATTTTGAATGGAACTGCACACCCTTTCTGATTACAAGTGTGGGTATGCACATACTTTTGATAGATCATAGTCATCTTTTGCAGACTGTTTAGATATAGTCTGTGCATCTCCAGGGGTCTGCAGACCAAAGGCTGAAAAACACTGATTTATTCTAATTACTAATGAAGCCTTGTATCAAAAGCCAGCTGGCTTCTGCAACTCTGAACCTGTCCTTGACACATAAATTGGCTACAGGAGCTATGTTTTCACTCCTCAAAATCTCTGGAATGTTGTAAAGTTTGTTGAGCTACAGCTCCCAAACCAATTTATATTAAAACTAATCACTTCCACTTACTTTGGAAAGACAGGGAATTTGCAGAAACATCATAAATCTGGCAATGCAGATAATCTGAAACTAGACCACTGACATCTCTTTCAGATGATCTTTCAAAATGCAGATGTTAAACGCTTAACACTGTGCTGTTTGGTTTCCTTCTGTCTGCTTTAAGCAAAAATAGGCACAACATGATTTTCCTTAATGCTACATTTTTCAAAAAAACCAGCTTAGTTCTGCTTACACCGCCAATCACTTCAAGGGCAGCAAAATAAAGCCCCAGATTTGATCTAGAGGACTACAAAGTGCAGATTTCACTCAGCTGAAGCTACTCATATAAACTTTTAGCACTTTTGGATGACTCCTAATTGCATTAATTATGTGAAAATCTATTGAAATCACTAGACTTGATATTTAGCACATTCACTCATTTAGAGATTGTTTTATTCAGAAAAATAATTTGTGAAGAAGCATAAATATTAAGCAAGAACTCTGCATTCCATAGAAGACACTCTGAAATTTTAATTTAGAATTGTATGGAGACAAAACTGAATGCTACCTTCACCCCAGATTTTGATTTCACTAACACAGCTGTAGAAAGGGAGTGGTTCCATGTACGTCAGTAGAACTTTATAAAACTTATCTCAGTATTAAAAAAAACCCAAGTAAATTCACTATTAGGCTGTGGATGCACCTAAGTATTTCTTTGCTTTATCTTTCATTGCTTCTATACTATTTGTGGGCACCATGCAGAACCTGTTGAAGTCAACAGAAACACACCCAGGAGTTTAAGATTAAGCTCTTTGTTTGGATGTTCTTCAACTCTGAAAGCAGAAAGTCAATGGGTAAAATTCTTAACAGGATAAAATCTTCAAGACAAGTTAAATAGCTATTATCACACTCATAAGGATGATTCAATGACTTTTTATTTTAATGCTGATTGAAATTCAAATATAAATGCAATGACTAGGAAGTCTTATTTATTTGTGTTTTAATTTCTTAAATGTTGTGTTACTAAATCGATCGTTTAAATGCACCCAAAATTAGATATAAAACTTCTTGCCCTAAGAAAGGTAAATTTATATGATCTTCCTTTATTAAAACTAAATGATATTTTGTATGTGTGGCTTTGGACAAAAGAAAGGAAGGCCTGCATGAATCTGTTGAACAAGTACACCCAAGATGGTAGCCTTGCCCAAAAGCCCCCCTGGCTCACCAAGGGCATTTGTGAATGCCTGATTGCCAAAAAGGAGGTGTACACCCAGTGGAAGGGAGGGGCTATCATCAAAAAGGAGTATACTTCCACCGCTCAGGTCTGTAGGGGGGCTGTTAGGAAAGCTAAGACAGATAAGGAACTAGGGCTAGCATCAAGGATCAAGGATAACAAAAAGTCCTTTTTTAAATACATAGGGAGAATGAAGAAGGCCCCGGGTAATGTGGGGCCCCTGCGGGATATGCTTGGCAATCTGATGGTGGCACCAGAAGAGAAAGCAGACATCTTTAACAATTTCTTTGCCTCTATTTTCTTGTGCAGGGACTGGAACTCCCCTACTGAGATTCAGGATGAACTCAGGAGAAACTCCGCCAAGCCTAGGATCAGGGAGGACCGGGTTAGAGAACTTCTGGAGGGGCTAGACGTGTTCAGAACAGCAGGTCCAGATGCTCTCCACCCCAGGGTGTTGAGGGAATTGGCAGGGGTTATTGCGGGGCCCCTGGCATGAATTTACGAGCACTTGTGGTGCTCTGGCCAGGTGCCGGATGACTGGAAGCGGGCCAAAAAAGGGAAGAGGGAGGACCTGGGCAACTATAGACCCATTAGTCTTACTTCAGTCCTGGGGAAGCTCTTTGAGAAGATTATCAAGGAGCACATCTGTGATGAGCCAGCAACGGGGATGATGCTCAAGGGCAACCAGCATGGTTTCATTAGGGGCAGGTCCTGTCAGACCAACCTGATTGCCTTCTACGATCAAGTCACAAAATCATTGGATGCAGGTGTCGCGGTGGATATAGTCTTTCTGGACTTCAGGAAGGCCTTTGACACTGTCTCCCACCCCATTTTCATTAAAAACTAGGTGACTGTAGCATTGATGCCTACACAGTCAGATGGATTGCAAACTGGCTGAGGGGTCGTACTCAGAGAGTGGTGGTGAACGGGTCATTTTCAACCTGGAGGGAAGAGGGCAGTGGGGTCCCCCAGGGCTCAGTCCTTGGGCCCGCACTGTTCAATTTATTACTGACTTGGATGATGGGGTAAAGAGCAGCCTGTTTACATTTGCAGACGACACCAAGATTTGGGGTGAGGTGGGCACACTAGAAGGGAAGGACAGATTACAGCAGGACCTGGACAAGTTGCAGGGGTGAGCAAATGAAAATAGGATGGTGTTCAATACTGACAAGTTCAGGGTGCTGCACTTGGGCAGTAGAAACCAGCAGCATACCTATGGGCTGGTGAACTCCCTTCTTGGGAGCACGGTGGCAGAAAGAGATCTTGGAGTCATTATTGACTCCAAGATGAACACGGGCCAACAATGTGAGGTCACGGTCAGTAGGGGTAACCGTACCTTGTCTTGCATCCACAGATGCATCACAAGCAGGGCCAAGGAGGTGATCCTCCTCCTCTATGTGACACTGGTCAGGCTGCAGCTGGAGTACTGCATCCAGTTCTGGGTGCTGCACTTCAGGAGGGATGTGGGTCCAAAGGAGGGCCACTCGCATGATCCGGGGACAGCAGGGCAGTCCCTATGAGGAGAGGCTACGGGACCTGAACCTGTTCAGCCTCCACAAGAGAAGACTGAGGGGGGACCTGGTGGCTGTCTATAAACTTACTACGGGGGGACCAGTGGGGTTCGGGAGAGACCTTGTTTCCCTGAGTGCCTCCCAGAGTAACAAGGAATAATGGCCATAAGTTGCTACAGAGTAGGTTTAGACTAGACATCCGAAGGCACTACTTCACAGTTACGGCGGCTAGGATCTGGAACCAACTTCCAAGGGATGTTGGCTCCTACCCTGCGGGTCTTTAAGAGTAGGTTCGACATTTACCTGGCTGGGGTCATTTGAGACCATTTTTCTCTCCTGCCTAGGGCAGGGGTTTGGACTAAAAGATCTATAAGGTCCCTTCCAACCCTACATCTATGAATCTATGAATCTATTTTCTCTTACTGCCTTGCCAATATGTTTCAGCTGTCACCTGGTGGGGCCACCTCTAAGATGAAGCCAATACTGAGAAGGGCTGCTAATTTTGATACTACCTTTTGTGACTATTATTCCACTGTAGTCTTCATTCACTTCACTAAATGGCCATCAAATGGTAGGCAGTTAGGGCTTACTTACACCAGTCAGAACTGCAAGTACAGAATGGATAAGCACCTTCACACAATCTAATCTAGTTTACTCAAGTGCCAGGAGCAGTGAAGCAGCAGCACAAAGTCAGCATGGATTAGTTGTTCGAGCAAGTACTTAGAATCCTAAGCAGACTTGTGTAGCCCACGCTGAAGCCTATGCTTCCATCCCTCTGCTACCACTGCTACCTTAGTTAGCTTGATTAAGGCTATTCTGAGTATACCTATATGTAGGCTGACCATATGGAAATCCCAGAAATTTGAGACATCATCCAGGAAATCTGGGACATTGCTCCCTCCCACCCTCCACCCCCACCATGCTCTCACAGGTCTGTGGGACCTGCTGTGTGCCTAGGAGGCAGTGATGCCTACCTGCAAGGTGCTCCACACTGCTTCGACTCCTGGTCAGACTGTGCCTCATGTCCTTGCATTTTCAGGGAGACCATTATAGTTTGCAACAGCTGGCCCTGACCAGGCTTCGAAATCTGGGGCTCTCCCAGCTAAACCAGTACATATGGTCACCCTACCTATATGTGTTGCATTTTATGAAAACAGACATACCCCTACTGTCATTGTGAATGTAGACTGGATTCTGCATAGAAATCTATCAATCTCTTTGGCCATCCTATACACTCCAAACTATTCCTTGCAACATTGCTCCACCCCCTGCCTCAATAAATCAATGTTTTAATTTGTTTTTAAAGCTTGTAGAAACAGACGAAAGTACAGACTTCACTCAGTCAAAATCTGCCTATAGTTCCAGTGTTTACTGTTTATACAAAGCTTCACACAAGAGGATTTGACATGAAATCTGCTTCTAGGGCTCTGAATGATAATGTTAAACAACTGTTATGACAGACCTTATATGACAAACACAGATTCACAGAAGCTTAGGGCTACAAGGGACCTCATGGGATCATTGGGTCCAGCCCCCCTGCTCTGGGCAGGAAAAACCGCTGGAGTCAAATAACCCCAGCAAGGTGTGTGTCCAATTTCCTTTTGAAGATCTCCAGGGTAGGTGCCTGCACCATCCCCACTGGGAATCTATTCAAAAGTCTGGTCACATGAACTATGAAGTTTTTCCTTATATCCAGTCTGAAATCTTCTTCTAGGAGTTTATGACCATTGCTCCTGGGTTTCCCCTGGGGAGCTTTGGTGACTAGTTGTTCACCTAGCCCCTGATGCTCACCCCTGATCTAGTTGTGAACTGCCACCAAATTCCCCCAAACAGAAACAAAAGACTTGTTTTTAGGAGCAGTTTCTGGTGAATATTCTATGATAGATCCTGTAAATCTGGAAGCTAGAACATTTGCATGTGTTAGTGCATTTTATCTTTAAACACATAAATAGGAGGCGTTACTGAAGCTGGAGACCAGTAAACAGTAAGTGAAAGCCTGACAGGAAGAGAAGAACAGTACACTGTAGCAGTGATGGTACTGTGCTCTGATTGAAATTAATCCCATTATAAGGGAATTTGTGTGCTTCAGATATAAACTTTTTAGACAAAGCTGTGTAGGCCAAAGGCAGGCCAAAAGGCAAAAGGCAGGCCAAGAGTAGTAAGGTTTAAAATCTGCAGTCTAAAGTTCTCTGGAAAGCACCAGAGTACATCAGAACATTTGGAATCTCATCAAGACCCCTGGAAAGTAAGGATCAGTATAACCTCCAGATAAGAAAAATATGTAGAACAGTACAACAGAAACCTGGTACATACCTGGGAAGATATGTAAGAATGTTGTAATTAAATAAGTTCATTAATCAAGCAAATAGTAAGGTGCATGAAACTCCATGTGGTTGATCATTGGGCAAGGTTGCAGGCTTGGTGTAAGCACTTCCAGTGTATACAAAAAGAGTAGGACAGAAATACACTTTGGGCTTGCATTTAACCCGGTACTATCTCAACTGTTGGCCAGCCTGATAACCAGGCTGATAATGGGTGTGTCTACACAAGACACTATGTCACCGTAGCAATGAGCTACAGTGACGTAGCTCATTCCTACAATGATGTACCGTCAGTGGGCATGAATCGTGAAGCTGCTGTTACTGCGCAGTAGCAATCACTGCGCAGTAGCTTGTTGCTACTGTGCACTAGGGCCAGAAATTAACTGTGCAGTGCTGGGACTGTGCAGTGCTGGGGGTTACTAGGGCTGTGCGGAGCTTTGGTCCCTGATTCAATTCAGCGGAGATTTGGCCCAATTTGGCAGCCAAATCTCTGAATCCGAATCAAATCAGAGGACCCTTTAATCTCTCAGAATCAAATCAGAACCCTCCAAATCAATTTGGAGAGATTCGGAAAGATTTGAAGATTCAGACATAGACACATCTTTAAATGTTTTTCTACATACCTCTAGGTAGCAGGCCGCTCATGAAAGCTGTGATGCTGGGGTGCATGGAGAGTCCAACAGAAGCGCAGAGGGCTCCCCAGTGCACTCGGCAGTAGACCCGGAAGTGGACCAGGAGCACCGCTGGTCTTCTTTCAGATCTGCTGGGGAGTGTGCCCCACAGCCCCCCAGTTCAGTGACTGGTGCCTCCTAGGTCTGGAGGGGCACCTGGGGTCCCCCTGTGGCCAATTACTGAGCCAAGAAGTACTTCCGGTCTACTTCTGGCTTCACTGCTGAGCATGTGCCCGCCCCCCCGTGAGATTTCATAGATTTCATAGACATTTGGGCTAGAAGGGACCGCAGAGGATCATCGAGTCCAGCCTCCTGCCTCAGGGGCAGGAAGTCAACAGGAATCAAAGGATCCCAGCAAAATAAACACACAAATGTGTCTTGAAGGCATTCAAAGTGGGTGCTTGAACTGCCTCTGGTGGCAGTCTGTTCCAAACCTTGGGGGCTCGGACAGTAAAGAAGTTCTTCCTTATGTCCAGCCTGAATTGGTCGCGATTCAGTGAATTGTGAATGATATGTGACCATTCAATCTTGTCATCCCTTGGGGCGCTCTGGTGAACAGACGTTCCCCCAGATCCTGATGAGCACCCCGATAAACTTAGACGTGGCCACCAGATCACCCCGAGCCTGCGCTTTTCCAGACTGAAGAGTCCCATGGCTCTCAGCCTCTGATTATAAGGTCTCTTTTCCTGACCTCTGATCATGCGTGTGGCTCTCCTCTGGTCTCTCTCAAGCTTCTCCACATCCTTTTTGAATTGTGGAGCCCAAAACTGGATGCAGTACTCCAACTGCAGCCTCACCAAGGCCGAGTACAATGGGAGAATGACGTCCCGGGATTTGCTTGAGAAGCATCTATGGATGCAAGCCAGTGTTTTGGTTACTTTACTAGCTGCAGCATTGCATTGCAGACTCATGTTCATCTTGTGGTCAGTGATGACCCCCAAGTCTCTTTCTTCTGTAGTGCTAACCAGCGTAGCACTGCCAAGCCTATAAGGATGCTGCAGGTTTTTCCTCCCAAGGTGGAGAACCTTGCATTTTTCCGTGTTGAACACCATCAAGTTCTTATCTTCCCATTTCATGAGCCTATCAAGATCTGCCTGGATCACCCTCCTGTCCTCAGGTGTGGATGCTTTCATAGTTTAGTCGTTTTATAGTAGTTAGGGTCAGAAAGGACCCTGAACAGATCATCTAGCCTGACCCCCTGCCACAGGCAGGAATGAATGCTGGGTTCACAAGACCCCAGACAGGTGTTCATCTAACTTCTTTTTCAATTTGCTCAAGGTAGCAGCGAGAACCACTTCCTTCGGAAGTTAGTTCCAGATTCTGGCCACCCTAACTGTAAAATATTGCCTCCTGATCTCTAACCTAAACCTATTCTCCATCAGCTTATAACCATTGTTCCTCATCACTCCAGGTGGTGCTGGGGAGAAAAGGGCTCTTCCTATTTGCTGATGATCTCCCTTGATGAGTTTGTAGGCAGCCTCCAGGCCCCCCTCAGCCTCCTTTTGCCAAGGCTGAATAGGTTCAGGTCCCTCAGTCTCTCCTCATAGGGCCTATCTTGCTGCCCTCTCACCAAATGGGTGGCCGTCCTCTCCAGGCTGGCTACATCCTTTTTAAAGTGTGGTGCCCAGTAATGGACGCAGTACTCCAATTGTGGCTTGACCAATGTCACACAGAGGGGAAGTATCACCTCTCTGGACTGGCTTGAGATGCATCTTTCGGATGCATGACACGGTATGGCTTTGCTGGCCGTGGTCTGGCATTGGCAGCTCATATTCAACTTGGAGTCAACAATGACTCCAAGATCCCTTTCCACCTCTGTGCTTTCAAGAGGGAAACTCCTCAGCCTGTATGTATGCTGTGGATTCCTTCTCCCAAGGACCAGCACCCTGCATTTATCTATTTTGAACCACATCCTCTTCTCATCTGCCCACTTTTGTAGTCTGTCTATATCTAGCTGCAGTCTTTCTCTCCCTTCAAGTGTGTCCACCTCGCCCCACATCTTAATGTCATCAGCAAACTTGGACAACGTGTTTTCAACCCCCTCATCCAAATCGCTGATGAAGATGTTAAACAGTGCAGGCCCAAGGACCGAGTCACATCTCGCCAGGTTGAGTACAACCTGTCCACCACTACTGTCTGGGTGTGCCCCCTCAGCCAAATTTTTACCCATCCAACTGTGTAGGTATCAATGCCACAGTCACCTAATTTATTGATGAGAATGGAGTGAGAGACAGTGTCAAAGACCTTCTTAAAGTCTAGAAAGACTATGTCCATGGCGACACCCAGAGTTTAGTGTCATCGGCAAACTTGGCAAGTCTGCTTCTGACACCAATGTCCACATCACTGATGAAGATGTTAAATAGGACAGAGCCTTGAGGGACCCCACTGGTGACCGTGCACTAAGACAATTGGCTTCCATCAACCACCACCTTCTGGGTCCTACCATGGAGTCAATTCCCCAGCCAGTGGATTGTGGTGAGGTTGAGGCTGCAGTTAGCCAGTTTAGTCAAGAGGTGTTCATGGGATACCAGATCGAAGACTTTTTTAAACTCAAGATATACAACATTAATCTTGTCCCCCTTGTCCAGGTGATAAGTCACCTGGTCATAAAAGGAAATGAGATTGGTCAAGCAAGACCTACCGGCAACAAACCCATTCTGGATATCCCTCAGGCTATTGCCTTCAGTTAGTCTGTTAAGGATGGCCTCTTCGATAATCTTTTCCAAGACCTTCCCCAGGATAGAGGTCAGGCTGATGGGCCTGTAGTTTGCTGGATCACTTTCCTCCCTTTCTTGATGATAGGCACCACATTGGCCTTTTTCCAATGTTCAGGCACTTCACCAGAGCACCAAGAGCTCTCATAGATCCATGCCAGGGGCTGAGTTATGATACTTGCCAGCTCCTTGAGTACCCTTGGGTGTAACAGGGCCAGCTCACTTGAAGGTATCCAGCCTGTCAAGGTGTTCCTTCATGAGGTCAGCTTCGATGGAGGGCAAGGAATCTCCCTCACCCGGGCCTCCCTGACCCACATTGGGCAGGGGCATCCCATGGGACTGGTGAAAAACTGACGCCAAGTACCCATTTAGCAAGTTCGCTTTTTCCTGGGCATTGGTTGTCAGTTGCCCCATCTGGTTTAGCAGGGGTCCAATTTGTGATTGCTTTTCCTCCAGCTCCCCACGTATCTAAAAAAGGACTTTTTATTTTCCTTGGTATTTGTAGCAGCTGGAGTTCCATCGCAGACTTGGCTTTCCCGGTTTGCTCTCTGCAGGTCCAGACCAGAGCAGAGTATTCCTTCTTGGTGGTAGTTTCAGTCCTCTGTCCTTTGTAGGTCTTCCTTTTAAGACGCAGGAGGTCCACTAGTTACCTGGAGAGCCAAGGAGGCTGCTGCGCCCTTTTGCTGCCTTTCCTCCGAGACAGGATGGACTTTTCTCGTGCATCCAGGATTGCTCCCTTGAGGAGAAACCACTTGTCCTGAACTCCCCTCTCCTTTGAGTTGTGGCCCTTTAGGGCCTCTCTGACAAGCCTTAGCTTGTCAAAGTCAGCTTTCCTGAAGCCAAGGACTTCTGCATTACTGACTTGCCAGCTTTACGGCAGATGGTGAAGGTGATCAGCTCACGGTCACTGTCACCCAGCTTCCCTTTGATTGTTAGGTCACTGATTAGGTTATCCCCAGTTGCCAGTATGAGGTTGAGCTGCACTTTACCTCTTGTTGGCCTATAAACTTCCTGTGGCAGATAGAGATCACCCACGCATGAGAGAAAGCTTTGCGTCCGCTCGGATTTGGCTGAGCGCTTCTCCCACAAGATGTCTGGGTAGTTAAAATCTCCCATGACAGCCATACACTGGGAGTGTGTGGCCTCAGCCAATTCCCTGGTGAGCTCCTGATCAAGGTCTTGAACCTGGGTAGGGGGTCTGTAGTAGACACCAACCATAGTATCCCCTGTGCTGTGTTCCCCATGGATTTTAACACAGAGGGTCTCATGTCGTCCACTGTGGGTGCCAATGTCAGCCTGGAGGGATGTGTAGCTTTCCTTGACATAGAGAGCTATGCCCCCGCCCCTTTGCCAACTTGATTCCTCTTGTACATGGTATAGCCATCTATATATAGCTGCTCCATGAACCCCAGCTTTGCAGCATTCATGAGCCGCACCTGGTACCTTGAGGTATGTAGAAAAAACAGTTAAAGCCGCGTCTGTGTCCGAATCTCTGATTCTCCAAATCAGCATCAAATCTTCAGATTTGGATTCGGCCAAATTGAATCAGGGACAGTGATTTGAATCAACAAATCAAATCACTGTCCCTGATTTGGGTCGAATCCAAATCCAAATCAAATATGGCCCACTTCACACACCCCTAGTGGTTAATGCATCATCATTTAGTACTTGCTTTAGCACATATTAAATGACTGCTCTGTAACAAGTGTGCAGTCAGGCACACATATAGACATGAATAAAGGCTACACTAAGTTTATACTCAGTGGACATATCTACACTTGCATCTGACTGCACAGCTGGTACTGCACCGTCATTTGGTACTTGCTAAAGAACTAAATTCCAAAGATTTAGTATGGTCTCAGTTTAACATGATGTCCCCTGTTTCCAGGCAGGTAATAAGAGGACTTTTAAAGAAATGTCAGGAGTAGGGATGCTCTGGCAACATAGCTCCTGAGTTACATTGATAGATTTACATTGAACTGTATTATTCAAGTTTAGATGAAAGCCCATGGTACTCGCTTGCAAAGGGCTCACACACCCTCTGAGGGTGATATGTAATTCTTTCTGGACTGTGAAAGCAGGCCAGCAGTTTATGCTGACTAACAACTTGGAAAACAGACAAACAAATTTATAAGTTTCCTGACTGACAGTTTGTTAACAGATTAATCTTTTTAGCGAAATCTAACCCAAAGCTAAAGCAAATAGTTCTGAAGCACTTGGCCCCTGGCTCTGGGGTGAGACGCATGGGCAGAAGTCCGTTGCACCCCCATGAGCCCTGGGACCCCCCAGGACCCCCCAAAAGGACCCTCAGGACCCTCAATAACCCCCAGCCTAGCCAGAGCTAAGCAGGGGCCTGTGGTGGGAGGGACATAGCCCAGCTGCGGGGAGGCAGCTGAGAGGAGCTGAGGAGGATCATGTCCTCCCAACTCCTACTTCGCCTAGCCCCCCAGGAAGCCACATGACCAGTGCAGTGCATAAGGCAGGGAAAGGAGAGGCACTCATCTGTCTTCTTCTTTGGTGGGGGAGGGACCCTCTCAGCCCCCCGAAAGTGGTTCAGTGCTGGCGGGCCCTTCTGCGCACGCACAGAGTTTAAAAGGGCCCACCAACAGCAGAAGCCACACTTGGCCCCCAGGTCCAGAGTGAGATGCACAGGCAGAAGCCTGTTATGCCCCCCTGAGCCCCAAGATGCCCAGAACCCCTGACAACTCCCAGCCTAGTCAGACATAAGCAGGGGCCCATGGTGGGAGGGACGTAGCCTAGATGTGGGAGGCAGCTGAGAAGAGCCAAGAAGGGTCACGCCCTCCCTGGCTCCAACTGCACCCAGCCCCACAGGGAGCCACACGACTGGAGCCTCATGAACAGGACACGCAAACAGGCATGCTTCTAGGCCTGGTGTGCAAGTTAGTGCAGGCGGGTGTGCAGGAAGGTCCCAAGCCCCAGGGAAAGAACCTCAAGGGAGTGGTTGGCACAGTAGAAGCTCAACTACTACCGATGCAATGGTTGGTGGGACACATCGCAACCCGAGGTTCCCCTGTGAGGCTGGGTCCCTCCCCTCTAGTACTTCCGAGGCCTCCACCCAGACGGATCCCCTGGTTCCGGCCTCCATTCAGACGGAGCCCCTGACTCTCAGCTGTGGGGGCTGCCTGGCACAACTCCAGGCATATGGGATCAGGAGCATTGCAACCTTCCCTTGTGAAGTTTTCTCCATATTGGAGTCTCTGGTATCCCAGATAGTGGAGCTCCAGACCGCAGTGCAGAAGCTGCGAGCCATCAGGGATGGTGAATAGGAGATTGACTCCTACTGTCAGGCCCTTCACCCCAGGAGAGAAGAGCGACCTAAGTCCCCTCCCAGGACCAGAGGGGCCAAGAGGCACTCCCATACTGTCTAGCCATGGGGCTGGACAAAGGTTGTCTCTGGCCCCAAGACTCATTGTACCAGGGTCACTACCTCCCTGAATCTCTGCAACAGGTATGAACCTCTTGCAGCACCAGTAGAGCTTGCAGAGCTGCTAGCTACTGCAAGTGACCAGGAAACATGATCAGCTATCACCCCTAAGATAAAACGCAGAGTGGTCATTGCGGGTGACTCCCTCTTGAGGGGGACTGAGGGAGCAATCTGTCGCTCCGACCCCTTAACCCGGGAGGTCTGCTGCCTCCCAGGAGCCCATATCTGGGATGTGGCTGAGAGGATCCCAAAACTTATCTGGCCTTCTGACCACTACCCTATGTTCCTTATTCATGTGGGCACAAATGACATGGCTCAGAGCAATCCCAGCTGGGTTATGAGTGGCTACAGGTATCTGGGAGTGGGGCTCAGGAGGTTGGGGATGCAGGTGGTTTTTTCCTCCATCCTTCCAGTAATGGGACATGGGCAGAGGAGGAAGAGATGAATCGGGGCAGTAAACAGAAGACTGCAGTACTGATTTCACCATCAAGGCTTTCGCTTCTACCAGCACAGCCCGGTCTTTGGAAAGAAAGGCAGTGGTCTGTTGGGAAGAGATGGCCTCCACTTTACCACACTGGGGAAGAATTTCTTCTCAGCTAGAATGGCTGATTTGGTCGACCAGGCTTTAAACTAAGCTTGCCAGGGAATGGGCAAACAACCATTGGAGCAAGCTCGCCAAGCATCAACTGCAAAACCAGCAGGTTAGGATGCTCAAGGGAACCCACTCCTACCCCAGCCCAGGAACAGAGCTTCTCCATAAGTATGAGGAAGCCTAGGGCTCCAACGGCACACTAATGTGTCTATACACTAATGCTAGGAGTTTGGGGAATAAACAGGAGAAGCTGGTCCTTCTGCTAAGCAGAAATGACTACAATCTCAAAAGAATCCCCCAAGGCCTGGAACAGACTCTCCCCCCCTCACCGCCCCCCAGAGGTGGTGCAAGCACCTACTCTGGACACTTTCAAGAAAATTTTGGATGCTTATCTTGCTGGGATCCTTTGACCCTAGCTGACTTGTTGCCCCTTGGGCATGGGACTGGACCCAATGATTTTACAAGGGCCCTTCCAGCCCTAATGTCTATGAAATCTATGAAGTACTAAATGACAGCACAGTACCCACTACACAGTCAGGAGCATGTGTAGATGTGCCCACTGAATATAACTTTAGTGTAGCCTTTATTCATACTGGGCACATCTACACGGGCGCCCGACTGCACAGTAATTACTGAGCAGTCATTTAGTACCTGCTTTAGCTTTGGGTTAGCTTTAGCAGTCCCAATGCTGTACAGATCATTTCTAACCCAAGTGCACAGTAGCAACAAGCTACTATGCAATTGCTTGTTGCTACTGTGCAATAGTGGTGGTGTCACAGTTCATACCCACCAGTCCCAATGACGCATGGGTCGTTTCCAACTCTACGTTGCCATAGTGATGAGCTACAGCAACATAGTGGTGGCATCATGGTTAGTGCCTGCCAACACTATGTTGCTATAGCTCATCACCACGGTGACATAGTTTCTCATGTAGAGGCACCCAATGAATAGCTTTGACATGCTTATTTCAACCACATCACAGAAGGACCTAACAGATCTCAGATCTGGCTGGGTCTAAAAAGATTAATCTATCAACAAACTGTCAGTCAGGAAACTTATACATTTGTTTGTTGGTTTTCCAAGCTGTTAGTCAGCATAAACTGCTGGCTTGCTTTCACAGTCCAGAAAGGATTAGGCACAATCCCCAGAGGCAGTGGTGGATTAAGATTTACTGGGGCTCTGGGCAAGCTGAAAATTGGAGGATCCCCAACATCCCAGTGGGGACTCTAGCAGGGGAGGGGCCCCTTCCCTTCCTGGTGATGTTGCTGCCCGGGGTGGAAAGGGCCTTTGTGCCCATGGCCAGACTGAGGGTGGGGTGGCATGTCCCACCTCTCCTCACTGCTTCCTGCTCTCCCTCCTCCTGCCATGGCCAGAGCAGAGAGGGGGTGGATGCAGGCTGCCCACTGCAGGCTCAGGGCTCTCTGCTCTGCTGCCTTTTTCCTGTGGGCTCCATGCTGGCCACAAGCCCCCTGCCCACCCACCAGTGCAGGGCACAACTCGCTGCCCCCACTGCTGCTGGGTGGGCAGGGGGCACATGGTTGGTGCAGGCCTCTGGGGCAAAGGCAGCAGAGCCCTGAGCCTACAGTGGGCAGCTTGCATCCACCCCATGCACAAATCTGGGTGGGGGCATATGCCCTCTATGCCCTCCCCCCCCCGGTGGTGCACACAGTGGTTGGGAGCTGCTGCCCTCCACACACTCCATACCACCTGGATGAGCTGTCTGTGGCACTGTCCTGCTCCCTGCTCTGGCCCTGGGTCCCATGCACCCCCAGACCCTGCCCCTGCCCCACTACCTCCCTCACCATGGGCCCTATGGGCCTCAAACTCCCCCCCCACACACACCTCTTCCCTCCCTCATGCCCCTTCCTCTACATAGATCTACCTACAGGGAGATGCTCTCTACGCTGCCTGGCTGCAATCCTGGCTGGACACATGCATGCCTCCTGCATCCTGTTCTCAGCAGTCCCAAGCAGGACCCCTTGCATCCTGGAATGCTGCCCACCTGCAAGGGGAAACCCGCCATTCCCCTAGAGAATCCAAGCATTCAGGGGCCCTTGATTGGCAGGGGCCCCTGGACCTGGGCCCGTGTGTTAATCCCCCTATACCCAGAGGTTGTGTGACCCCTTCCCTAGTGAGTACACCATGAGCTTTCAGCCAAGCTTCTGATGCAAAAAGCGGTTCGTTTCTTTGGAGGCTCGCAAAGAAATCTCAGACACACACTTATTAGCAGCACAAAAGGTGTATTTGCAAATAGGGTCAGAGCAGAGCCAGAGACTCAGATTACTCCGAACCCCTGAGGAACTTTTCAGCTGGTATTTATCCTTTCCCTCCTGGGCACGTGTGCAGAAACAGGAACTCTTACAGCTCATTTCCGTTTCATACAAACATGTATGTGGTTACATTTCTACATTCGTCGCATGTATATTATAATTAACTACTTAAGTATGCAAGGCGGAGAAGTAAATATGCATCAGCTAATTGCGCATGCTCAGAAAGTTCTTTAGGTCACCAAGAGTTTAATTCCCCCCCCTTTCAAGGACACAGTCAGTTGAATTCCAGCTTTTGTAATCTGCATGAGAAAAGCTAGGGGGAGGCTGGGGGAGAGTGTGATTTAGTATAAGAAGAACTGTGGCAAGGCTGGCCAAGGAAAAAAGTCCTTGGCAGTGTTTTTTTCTTATCAGGTACGAGATACAAACTGTGCATTTCTAACAACACTCCATTTCTAACCATATTATAACAATACTCCATTTCTAACACTTCAAAACAATACAGTTCAATTCAAATCTACCAATGTAACTCAGGAGCTACCTTGCCAGAACACCCCTACTCCTGGCAGTTCTTTAAGAGACTTCTTATAAATTACCTGCCTGAAAATAGGGGCCATCATGTTACACTGAGACCATGTTAAATCTGAAATGTTAAGCAGCATTAAAGTTTGAATGTACTGCAAATGGCTCATTTTGTCTCCATGGAGCAGACAGACTTAAGCTAGACAGAACAGCTCAGAGTTAACCCATGCAACTTGGAGATACTCAGACGGCACTTAGCATGAGTTAATGAGATTTAACGTACCAAAGGCTGTGTTTTAAATGCTTTTTGTATAGTCTAAGTGTAATGTGTCACTTCACTTATAGATCCTAATGTAAGAAACAGTTTTATAGCATTTAATCAAAGTCAATTTTATAACATGCAATCAAAACCTCTCTGTTAGGAAAAGCAGGTTTACAACAGACATCTGACCCCCTCCCAGCTTTTGTACCATTTTTAAAGGGCCTCTACCTCAGACCCAACTTGACTGATATCAGGTTCTTAGGAGAGACAGATTGTGGTAATGCAGTGAAGCTGTTCTTAAAGTGAAGGTTAAGGAATTTTTTTTTAAAGTAGCTTATATTTTTGAGCCCGACACCCCACAGTGGACAGCATTTTCCATCTCTGTGATAGAAGATAATAGCTTGTGTCATTCAGCAGCAGTTATTTTAGCCAAATAAGACAGTGCTGAAGGGCTTCAGGCAGAGTCCTGGGGCAGTGGTGGCAGCAGTTGCTGCCAATATTTTACCCCCTCTAAGTCAGCACCTAGTTATGCTACTGTTCAAATGATAGTACCAAAGCCTCAGACTAAGTTTTTGTCCCAAGCTTCTTCATTTGAATGCTTTCCTTCCAGGGCTTTATCTACTCCAGCCTAAAGGACGAGATGCTTCAAACCCTTTAAGATCTGTCTAGGCCTAAGAAGATTAATATGTCAGCATCTATCATTAATTACTCTGCTTCTTTAGCAGTTATTAAATATAATGCAATATATTATTGCTAATACTAATACAATACATAATGTACTGCAATGATAAGATACACTGCATTATTTTATGCAAACTATCATTAATGGTTGTAAAAATCATAGCATTGATCAATCTTCCAACAAAAGGATAATCCAAAGAAAGCTGCACTGTCTGCTGTATATACGTCATGTTCCTACTCCCAAAGTCAATAAGATGCTTAAGCCAGTTCAAACCCTGGGGCAGTCCTGGGGTTATCTGACAATCGGATGATTTCTTAGCATCAGGAGCTGATGAACCATGGCAATGGTGGTGATGTTTCAACTGACTACATACCGGAGTTGGACGCTCCAAGGAGCTAATGAAGAAGTGGGGCTATACTGTTGGTTTAACCACAGGTGTCTGCGGCACAGAGCCTGAGACTATGCAACACCTGCTGCAATACCTGCTTCTTGAAGGCACATGCACAATGAAAGACCTTGCCAAGTACAATAAATGAGCACAAGCATGCATAACAAAATGGTCAAATGTGGTATAGCAACATGAGAAGGAGAAAAAGATCAGCTGATTGTTGGACATACCCTGCCCTTCAACATGCCAGTGCAGCGGGAGTCGAGGATTTTGGCTGTGATTGGAATCTGATCCCTGATCCCAAAAATGTGTTCCCTGCCATGAACATGTGGCATGGCAGAAGGCATGATTGCTAGGATTGGATCCCATGAGCATCTGTCAGCAGCCTGTTATTCTCTCATGTGTTCATCAGACGCCTCTTTCTCTCTGTTCCCTACTCTCTTTTACTGAAGTTTGTTAGGTATTTTACTTCTCTTATTTCATCTGTCTTTTGTTCTCTCTAAAAATATACTTCCTTCCTGTGCCTCTTCAGAGTTTTTCATTTCCCTGAAATATAGTTTAGCAGTCTGACTCTCTCTAAGGTCAAAGCAGGCCTTAAGACTCTTTGACTCTATTCTCTCCACTCACTGAATCAACTGTGCTCCAGCCCCCTCTCAGTAATCTAACAATTGCTTTTCTAATGCTCTATCAGGAACCTAAGCAGGAGCTAAGCATTCATCCCAGAACATGTTTTGAAAAAAAGATTTGGAAAGGACTCCAGAGAATGATGGGAGATTGATATCTTTTTCTACATTTTTTGGAGGTCTCAGAAGACATTAAGAAGTTTCTGTGCCAGAAACAGTAGGAACAGGTACACTGGACTATAGTGGAATAGGCACAATATGCAGGAAATACTGTATCTCTCAGTGATATCTCACTAGTGCAAGTACTAATAGCTTAGTGAGGTTATGAAGGCACAATCTGCTAACAAACTCAGTAAAGAAGTTATAGTATAGGTTTGGCTGAGCCAAGGATCAGGTAAGATACAGCTGGATGTTTGTTAACATATTTTAATATTGACATAATGCTCACATTCTTTACTTTTTATAAGAGGCTTTCAGAAAAACAAATGGAAGCAATGACTGTATTTCTAATGTACGGTTAAAAATAAAATAAAAAGCAAAACAAAGCTACCTTGAATCTGTCTCTGTATATTATAAAGGGACAATACAGAACATGAATGTTTATGCAATTTGCTGTTACCTTTAAAATAAATGAGGAAGAGAGTAAACCCCCCCCACACACACACTTAGCTAGTGAAAGCTAGTAAATAGGAAACCACACAAAAGGCAAAGGAGAGGAAGAAAAAAAAAGCAAAACTACAGGATACAAAGAGAACAAGGCTAAGGCTTCTAAAGGACAACAGAAGGGAAGGCATGCATTTGCAACCATGCAATATTAAGAAATTATTTATAGCAGGTAAATAAAAAGAAAAAAATAGCATAGGGAAGAGAAAGACGGTCTGAACAGATTAACAACCATTGGAATACTCCAAGAAACTCAGTCACTTGCACTAAACACACATTTTTATCATTTTGTGCTAATAAAATCAGTATTCTCTGCTTCATTTTCAAACAGTTATAGTAATTCTAATCCACGTTACTTGGAAACATTCTCTTATCTGATCCTCTTTAAAGAAAGGTAAATAAAAAACTGGGGAAACAGTTTCCAGTGCCACTTATATGCTGCTAATGACCTTGATCATTCCCAGTCAGGGTTTTGGTTATGATGTGGCATAGACAGAGCACTTATTCCTTTGATGGGTGACCTCCTCTTTCCCATACTCAGGAAAGTACACCCTTGTGCATACTTCTGGACATCTCTGCAACATAACATAGGAAAGTGGGAAAGCGGAACTGGAAGGGACTGCATGTGGTCATCTAGTTCAGCCCTTAATGCTGTTTTTTCCAAATACTCCTATCCTTTACCTCCATGGAAGTGTAAACAGATACATGTTAAAATGACTCAGGTGAGTTATCTTAGAATAAGCCTGGAGGATCTTTCAGAGGAATGGTTCTTCCACCACTGTTATTCACATGTGGAGTATCGCCAGGCTTAGTCTTGGTCCCATGTTTTGTACAGCAGTTGCTTAAAGCCAGGGAGTCTGACAGAGGTTGGTTTTGTTTAGTGTCAGAGTTTTAACTGACCTACCTTGCCTTATACAACATAACTAGTTTCATCAGAGGCTTTCAGTGCCTCTAAAATAGTAGTGTTGAACCTATAGCCTGTAGCCCTTGAAGTGACTGGAACTGGCCCCAAACACAGAGGATCAGTGACAATAAGTCACCAATACCCTCAGCTCTCTCCTTCCTTCCTCCCCTAGGCAGGCACTGATTACCAAACTTTCTCTGTTTCTCCCTTCCCTCTGACACTGGCAGCCACTTCCCTCTCCCCCTACAGAGAGGAGTGGTGGCTCACTACTATGAAGGTTGATCTAGTGCTTGAAGTAATTCCACAACTGCCTCCATATTATTCAGCTAGTGAAACAGTGCAGGCAGAAGTGCCGGTAGTATGTGGCAAATAACTGTCATTGGTATCTTTTGTGTACAGTACATATGAAAAACAGTCTCTCAGCTTTCTCAATACTTAAATGAAATCCAGGATGAACAAATGAATACTTGTGACTAAAATTAGGCAGACAAGGTTCTTTGGGTAAATCTGATATCTTTTATTAGGCCAGCTCAAATAGTTGGAAAAATTCTTGTTTGCAAGCTTTTGGGTGTAAATACCTATCATCAGGCTGAGAAAGCATCTGCAGTTGGTGTGTGTGCTCTTCCTGGATGGAATGAATAGTAAAGAAGCCAGAGGCTGATATGCGTGCAAGAAAGCCAGTCAGTGAAGATGTAAACTGAGGAGTCAGTAGGGCTGTGAGAAATGGCACTGTTCTGTTTTGCCTTGTGTTTCAATGGTTCAAGGGAACAGTGTTTTGTCTCGAATTTCATTTTGAGTCGAAACAGCTGTTCCATTCCATCAAAACAGAAAAGTTGTTTTGACACTGTTTTGAGTTTTGCTGGGGGTAGGGGGCTGACTTCCCATACCCAGCACTAGATTGCACTGGGGCCAAGAAGCAGCCCAACTGGGCTGCTTTCCGGTGCCCCGTGCTAGACTGCGCCAAAGGCGGAAGGCAGCCCAGCTGGGCTGCTTCTCCAATCCCCACACTAGATTGCACTGGGGGCAATCTAGCACAGGGCACCAGGAAGCAGCCCAGCTGGGCTGCCTCCTTCTCCCAGCACGATCTAGTGTGGGGAACCAGGAAGCAGCCCAGCTGTGCTGCCTTTCACCCCTGGCATGATCTAGCACGGGGGATGGGAAGTCAGCGCAGCTGAACTGACTTCCCATCCGCAGGCTATGGCCAAAACATTTCAACTTTCAGAAAGTTTCGACCAGCCTCATTATGTTTCAAGGCTATTTCAATAGCCTTTGTTTTATTCCGATTTTGCTGTTTCAACCTCAAAATTGGTCGAAACAGTGTCAGAATGAAACGTCCGGCAAAATTTTGCGCGGCCCTAGGAGTCAGTGGGTAAGAGACAGGTGGGGGGGAAGAGGAATGAATGTAACCGGTAAATAGTAGAGAGGTACCTGGGGAGTCAGTTGTTAGGCAAGTTATAATGTGTCATAAATTCAATGTTTATATTTAGTCCATGAAAAAATCATGGACTAAATATAGACTAAATCATGGATTCCCCATTTTCCAAGGGGCACCCTGGAGATCCCACAGATGTGTCTCAGTAAGCAGGGAAGACCCAGCTTTCCCCATTTACTGAGGTGTAAGAGGGACTCTTACTGAGGTGTGCCTTGGAGATCCCAGATCTGCATCTTGGTAAGCAGGAAAAGCCAGGAATTAACAAGGAGTCTTTGTTAATACTTTTATATACACTATATCATACATCTATGTACAAGCAGTATTACTTTAAACTTATTAGTATCTTTGTATATGGATTCCAAAGCACTTCATAAACATTAATTCTTATAACAGAGGTGAAAATGTGATTTTACTTAAAATATGAGTCATTAGTTAGCTAGGGCAGTAGTTTGAACTTTGTATCTTCAGTCTCACTATCTGCCCTACTTTTTTGTGTGAGGAGGATTTCAGTTGCGCATATGTTCCCCATAGAAGGTGCTGTGGATTGTTTGGCAGAGATGGAAACCCCAGGCAAGCTGGCTGAATGCTAGCTTTGTTGAAGAACAGAAAGTTGGCTTTGGATTTCCACTGTGCAGCTTATTTCTAGGGATGCTGCCCCTTCTCCCTCTGACAGACAGCAATGGTGCAGGGGAAATTCTGTTTGCTTTTTTCAGACAGAAAGACTGGGAACAGCTTTTCAGACATTTTATGGAAAGTTAGATACAAAGCCAGAGGACATTATCAATGTCAAATACTGTCCTCCTTCCACAGGTACAAATCCAAACATACTCCGGCTTAGTCATTCAGAGATGGCTGGAGCTTCAGGGCTTGGCCCGTCACCACGGCCAACAAAAAATACTTCTGTTTGGAGGGGGATTTTCCTTCAGGCTGGAAGAGAGACTAGAAACTAGGTTTCCTACCACCAGGGAGATGACCAAGTTATTATATACTTGGTCAGCACCCTACTCCACCTCTTTTCTGGCTGTGTTTTTAAAAAAAGTGGTGCCTGCAAGTGCATTTTATGAGGAATTTGATCCCATTGATATGTATTAGGCATACTCTGAGAAAATCTACCAATCAAGACCCTCAGGAAATTTGGGTGGAAGGACACATACTTTTGGATCTTTATTAGGCTTAAGCATAAGCAAAACTAAACTGAGGTGCTTAAGACAGGGGTTGGCACCTTTTACCACCACAGGCCATCGCTTGTCACCTGCCCCCTCCTGTGGGCTGCACATTTCTATCCTCAGTGCACACAAACTACGACCTCACTGCCAATCCCTATCTCCAGTGGCAATGAGGAGGGACAAATTACGTGACAAGATTAATCCCATGTGCGACAAGTTTAAGCAAGTGATCACCAGGGGTGCCTGTGAAAGGGGACACTATGGAGGGACTCGGGAACACAATGCAGCTGCCTGCAGTTGATCCCCCATTTTGCTCTCAGCCAAATCGGGCCATTGCAGACCAGATCCAATCTCTCTGGGCTTCCAGGCCATAAATTGCTGACCCCTGGCTTAAGACAGTCAAAACTGAGGCAATTTGACTTGCACAGAGGTGTAGCTATAGAAGCCTAAGGAAATGTAAGGTCAGCTATCAAGGAACTATGTGTTTTAACTCTGGAAGCATTTGACTGATTACTATTTTTCAATATCACAATTGTGGACTTGTGTGCCTAAGTTCTGCTTATGGCCCAGCCAGCATCTGAAAGTTTCATTGAGGTAATTTGACTTTTGTTACTGTAGGTTTAAATGTTCCAACACATACAGTTGATGTAAACTGGCAAAATCCAAACTTTGTGTCAGCTGAGTAACTCCACTGCCCTAAGTGATAGAAGCTTTCAGTTTTTAACATAACCTTAGACACAAAATGTTGGTGTTAATGCTGCATAACTTGTGTCAGCCCCAGCAACCAACCCCTGCCTCCATGCCACAAATGCCCATGTTCCACAAGAGATGTGGAACTGATCATTGTTTCCAACTCTACTGGTACAGGGCTGAGACTGGAAGCCTGCCATCTATTTAAAATTGCAAATACATTTAGGAAACACCTCTATATCATGTCTCTATATGCAAGCAGACATGTATGACATCCCATAGAAACAACCACCCAAAATGGAAGTCCCCACTTGTAGGAATAGAGGAGTGCTAGCTTCCCTTGGCTTTTGAGAAGAAAGCATAGGGCAGGCTTGCTTGTGGGCAATCATGGAAACAGGGATATTTATGAGGAAATTGCAGTGTGGATGTAAGCCAAAAGGAAAGACAGATACAAGTAGTTATGCTGACCAAAGGTGAGGACTCCTATTGGCCTATCATAATGTGTAGTGAAAAATCATCTGGAGCCAGTCCAGCAACTCGCCATATTTGCAAGGAGTTTTATACCATATTTGGCACCAGTATCTGTCTTTAAATATTCGGTGTGAACTGGAGCATGCAACCTCAGAAGTGTCCAGTGAGAGAAGAGAGACATTGAGCTTGATCAGGAATTTCCACCCCTCTTTCCTCCTCCCGTTCAGGCAGCTCTTCCAAACATGGCAGAGGCAGACCTGAAGAAGTAAAGATGAGTGCACTGAGAGACAGGAATGGAGCTTATAGGAATTCAATGCTACATTTATTTAACGAATGCCGTTTTTTCTTTGCCATACATTAGTTCTTCACCCCTTATTTGAAAATCATACATTTTTTCCAAGACTTGAGGAAAAAAGGAAGGTCATGAAAGAAGCCATCTAGAAAGAAGTTTGACTTCTTTTAGGCAAAATCCTATCACCCAAACAGTCTTTAAAAGGAGTACATTTTAGGAAGTCCTCTCAGTTTCTATTTCCTTTCCATTATCAATGTAAATGTAATCAAAAGCAACCAGAGAAGTGTGACTGTAGTTAATTAACATCTACATGTCAGAGAGAAGGATAAAACTAGAGCCTTTTGATATAGTTCATGATTACACATGAGAAACCCATTCTATTTTCAGGAAAAAAAAAGATGTACACAGCACACAGAAGTTAACAACATGAGACTAAGGGTGGGTACAGACAGGGAGGTTAAAGGGAGGTTAGATTGCACTAAATATGGCCACCCGATCTAACTTGGTTCTCCCAGGTGCGGTCCTTACACTTAGATTGACCTAACTAGGGATCTAAGTGCAAACTGTACAGAAGCTCCATGAAGATTACACTGGTCAAAAATGGATGACCCAATTAAATTTAATTGTACCTTGGAGGTATGTTAAGGTAGATCAAACAGAGTTAGATCAACCTAACTGAATTTCTGTACACATTCTGAGTACAGCCCTAAGGTTAGGAAAACGCAACTACATGCAGCCCAGGGCTGCATTTTTCACTGCACCACTGGGCTATTTTTAGCTCCCTGGCTAAACCAGAGGGTTTTGTTTGTCTAGGAGTGGGGAGGAGGGGGGTCAAGGGGGCTACAAATAGTTCCTGGTTGGGAGGGAGAGAGACCCTCCCATCTTGCCAATCCCTCCCAGACCCCCTAGACTCTCCCACAGAGCCACTAAGTTCCCCCCCTTGAAGCTGCTAGCAGCTTCATGGGTTGCGAGAGGAGGGGAAGTTGAGAGGGTCTGGGGAGTTTAGCAGGACTGGGAAGGCTTCCTGATCTGGCCAACCCCCTTAAGCCTCCTGTGGACCCCACTAGCCTTTGATCCCCCCACACCCTCCCTGCAGACCTCATTAGCCCCACTGATTTTCCAAACCTCCCTCACAGATCCTGCTAGCTGCTGGATCCCTCCAAGCCCCTACCACAGACTACACTAGCCCCCTGATCCCCCAAGCCCAGTCATCAGTGACTTGGATGTGGGTGTGACGTGTATTCTGTCCAAGTTTGCAGATGATACTAAATTGTGGGGTGAAGTGCACACTCTGGAGGGTAGGGAATGATTGCCGGCAGACCTGGACAGGTTAGAAAACCAGGAGGTACACAATAGGATGCAGTACAACAAGGACTAGAGCAGAGTGCTGCACCTAGGGCACAAAAATATCCAGCATACCTACTGGCTGGGAAGTGACCCTCTCAGCAGCACAGAAGCAGAAAGGGATCTCAGAGTCATAGCGGACTCCAAGATGAACATGAGTCGTCAGTGTGACGAAATCATCAGCAAAGCTAACCGCATGCATCAGCCAATGCATGACAAATAGATCCAAGGAGGCAATACTTCCCCTCTATGCAGCATTGGTCAGACCACAGTGGGAGTACTGCATCCAGTTTTGGGCACTATACTTCAAGAAGGACGTTGATAGACTCAAGAGGGTCCAGAGGAGGGTCACTCATATGGTTAGGGTTTACAGGACAAGCCCTATGAGGAGAGGCTGAGGGACCTGGACCTCTTCAGCCTCCACAAGAAAAGGCTGAGAGGTGATCTTGTGGCTGCCTACAAATTCATTAGGGGAATGCAACAAGGGATCAGAGATGCTCTGTTCACCAGGGCTTCTCCTGGGGTAACAAGGAACAATGGTCACAAACTGACAGAGCAGATTTAGGTTAGATATCAGGAAAAACTTCTTCACAGTAAGGGAGGCTAAAATTTTTAATGGGCTTCCAAGGGAGGTGGTGCTCTCCCCTACCTTGGGGGACATTAAGAGAAGGCTGGATATACATCTGGCTGGGGTCATCTGGGCCCAGCACTCTTTCCTGCCTAGGCAGGGGGTTGGACTCAATGATCTGTTGAGGTCCCTTCCGACCCTAGCATCTATGAATCTATGAACCCCTTTATGCAGACTCCATTATATCCCCAATCTCTCAACCCCCACCATGGACCCCACTAGACCTCCAATCCCTCCAACCCTACTGCGAACCCTGCTATTCCTCCCAATCCCACCCACCCCTCCCCCTTCTATCTAGTCACTGAGTTAGACTCAGGGACCATTTTTAACCAAATCTTTCAATGCAATGTCTGGATGAAGCCTAAAAGAGCATCCCTTAGCAAGGTTTTGAGTGTCTGCTTAGCTGGAGTTTTTCAACAGTGTTTTATCTTTTTAAGACAAAATTTTGCACCCAGGTAAGCAAAAAGCAACTGTGTTCCAAGTGGCTATCATTTATTTCCTGTTGAAATACAGGAGGGTTGTAGATGTGGTGTTCCTTGTGCTGTTCTTCTGGTTAAAATGCTAAGCAGCATGAGAAGACCTCAACACCTGGGGAAGTACCGTGTTCACTGGCACAGAGATGTCCCTTTCACCATGAAGAGCAAATTCTAAAAACATCTCAGTGTTTTGGAGATTCTTTGGCTCTTTCCTTGAGATTTCTACGCATGGTAGCTTTGTTTCTTTTACCATAATTAGAGATCTTGCTGCTCCACTCTGCAGTGTTTCCAACCCTCATGATTTTTGGCATTGTACTTAAAGTCTATGCTTCAGGAATGTGAAAAAAATTCCTACATGTATATATAAAAGCAAGGGCTAAGTTTTTCACATTACTGAACCATAGACTTTAAGAATGATGCCAAAAACCATGAAAGTTGGCAACACTGACTCTGCAATGAGTTCCACTAGTGCCACCCCTGTAAATAATTAGATAGCTAACAGATTAGGTTGACCTCCTGCTCCCTGTGGTACTTGCCTTCTCTAGGTCTTTGTCCCTGTTGAGACCATAAGATCAGGTATAACCTCCACAACCTGTAATATTCTTTTTGTCCAAACTTCAACATTAAAGAGGACAGCCTGTCAGAGTATCAGATAGGATTCATCAAGCAAAGCTTTCCCTTTGGAGCTTTAGCTCAACAACGTAACTAGTACTACACCTGCCCTCAAATAAGGCTATACCTGAATAGGCTGTTCAGTGCTTTCATGTCCATTCCCATGTGAGTTGATCCCACAGATGGGAGCCAAAATTGTATGCCTTGAGCTGAGTGTTTTAATCAACTTTTAATAAGCTTATCAACACTGAATAAATCATTTCTTCACTTATCATCCAGAACACCCTCCACCCCCTCTTGTTGCTAAATGCTCATAGAGTTCTAGTCACCCTGTGCAACAAGCCAAGACTGAAGCTGCACAGCAGCCTTGAAACAAGCTTCCCTGAAAGAGTTGGACTCTTTGCGTATATCTTTAAAAGAAACAAAACATTGAGGCATTGCCCATAATTTTTCTCTTTCTATTATTGTTTTAAATCAGGGGTATTCAACCCCTGGCCTGCAGAACCATTCCATCTGAACCACAGGGGTCCCCCAGTTTGGCAGAAGGGGGGCTATGGCAGCAATTGCAGCTCCCATACTGCCAACTTTCTGGACCTGTGGGGAGCCCCATCAGCAGGATAGTATCCTGAGGCTAATCCAGGCTCCCAGGGGCCAGCTGGAAGTGGTGCAGTGTCCAATCTTGCAGCAAAGGCCCCAGATCTGACAGCACAGGGTGGAGCCCCAGGGGATGCAGGCAGCATGCACCCCCCAGGGCTCCCAGGGAAGTGGTACAGGGCCCTGACCTGGCCTTGGGCCAAGCAGAGACAGTTTCAGCGCAATCCTGATGTGGGGTCTGATTTGGCATGCAGACAGGTGCTGTACCACTCTGACTATAAAGATGGAACAGCAGGGTAAGTGCCCACTGAGAAAAAGTCTCTTACTGCTGGCCCCCAATTGGCCTGAGGCTTTCAGCTGCTGTATAAGGCTTCTTGTTTTCTGTGGCAGCTGAACACAGAGGTTCCTACTGTCTCCCTGGTCCTGTATCCTGATTCTAGAGCTGATCACCTGTTGCTGACCCTGCTCAGACTTTGATCTCTGGCTCTGCCTCATGACTCAGATTGTTTAGAAGTTGGCTCTCCCAGGTGCCTGACCTGGCTTGCTCTCTGACCTTGCTCTACATATTATTTTGGCCTTGATTCACTCTAATCCTCTGGCTTCAATGTGGTTACCCCCTAGAGCTTCCCTTGGACTATCAGCTCATGCTACCCACTAATCAGCCCACCTGCACTTCAGTGTCTGACACACTCATCTGTCTCACCACATCAAAAGGTTGAGCGCTCCTAGCTTAAATGTTTCTAGCTTCCTTTATCACTGTTCTCAGCTTTATCAGTGTTCCTGAGATGTTCAGCCTCAGCAGCTGCTGAAAAACTGATGTAGCTAAGTAAAGGGAAAAGAGCACAGAACCTGTATGGACATTGTTTTGGGTTGTGGTAGCAGTGTCAGTGGGAGACATATCTGTTGTGTATATTTTGGGTGGGGGTTGGATGAGTTTTTAAATATGGCATCTGTTACTTTATATTGGGTTCATTAAAGTGGGGGTTTTTTTGGCTTGTTTTTCTTAAAAAAAAAACAAAAAAACAAAAAAAACACACACTTCAGAGAGATGTTTTCTGAGCTCCACTGCTCAAGGCTGTGGACATAGGACAGAGGTTGGAGATTACTGAAGACAGTATGGAGAAACCAAGAGTAGAAGGATGGCTTGCTGACAGGAGAAGCAGAAGAAAGAAGAAAGAGCATAAGCAGGTGCCAAACAATCTCAGAAAGTTTCTATGCAACAGAGATATAAAAGATAAGTATTGACCAAATTATAGAGCAAAATGCCAAAAGACCCCCTCCACAACTCTCTTTCAAGTCCATGCTTGAGTCATATAACATATTGACTTCTACAAAATGCTAATAATTCCACCAACTTATTCCATCTACATCATGTTCACAGAATGCAGGCAAACCTGTAGATACACATACATGAATCTATGATACGAACCTTCTGAGTATCATAGGTACTTTGCATTTGCCATGGGTAGAACATTTTTTTAAAGTACTTGAAAAAATGGTTTATCACTGGGTCAAAATAGTTAAACGTTTATAATGTGTTTTAGGAATGTACTTTTCATGTTACTTGCACTACTTCTTTCAATGACCTTCCTCCTTGTCCTCAACCTACATCATAATGGAATTGTACCACTTAGTGCTCCTTACCCTGGACAGAAATAGTGCTTCACAGTGGTCAGCTAACTAGTGAAGGTCTGCAGCAGTTTGCAATTTTTTAGATGCTTTCTTCATTATTCATTCTTTCCCCTCAAGAAGACCTACATCATTTTGTTGCACCACAACTCTCCATGTTTTTCTTGAAATCTTTTTATTCCTCTGGCTTCCTTATCTTCTCCTAGCTTTCAAGTATCTTAGTTTTCTTCATTGCTTACTAAATTAATCTACAGCATATCTCCTGGAAGATCCTCCCCCTCCTCCTCTTGTCAGTGTTATGTGAGGGTACCACTAGGGTTCTTTTCTCATCTTCTCTTCTTCCTCTGTAGTTTCATAGTTTCATAGTTTCTAGGGTTGGAAGGGACCTGAGTAGATCATCTAGTCTGACCCCCCGCCATGGCAGGAAACAATACTGGGGTCAAACAACCCCAGCAAGATGTTCATCCAACCTTCTCTTAAAAACCCCCAGGGTAGGAGCC
>NW_017728918.1:43305264-43315379 GCF_001723895.1 Crocodylus porosus
AGAGGAGGTTACATGTACACCTTGCTGGGGTCGTTTGACCCCAGTACTCTTTCCTGCCATGGCAGGGGGTCAGACTAGATGATCTGCTCAGGTCCTTTCCGACCCTAGAAACTATGAAACTATGAAACCCTAACATCTATGTATTTATGCATCTATGATGCAGCTCAAAGTTACACCACCCCATGGCAGGATTATCTCTGATCCCCACAACTCAGGGCCTGTTTCAATAACTTGTAACTACTCCCCACAGATGTGTTGCCCAAAGTCCTGCAGTATCCCAGGATGCAGTAACCTGTCCTCCACCCCCTATTCTGTGTGGACACAACACTCCCCAAATCATCCCACTGCTGCAAAGGCACTATGTGGCAGGGCTGAATCCCCTCCTCTCTCCCTCTCTCTTCCCCTTCCACCATATTTATCCCTGTGGGTCCTTCACAGCACCAGTCAAAAGGTGATTGCAGTGCCTCACATTTTGCCTGCCAAACTTCCTGCAGTCCCTGCCACCCCTGGCTCCCATAAAAGTTCCAATCCACCCACCGTGCTTCATAGGCCTTCATCTCTCTCCCTTCCCTCAGTGCTGATCCGGCCTTCTCATAGCTGGATTGCTTGAATCATGTAGCTGCAACAGGCTTGCTTTTTGGAGCTTGGGTTGAGTACCTGGCTTGAAATCTTGCTGTTTTGATTGGTGAAGCCCATCCACCGATCAGGAGGCAGCAAAAGGAATTAAGTCACACCCCTTTTCTGAGGGGAGGGGAGAGGAGCTCCCCTTCTCTCCTCCCCCCCCCCCGACCTGATTGAGGACTGTAATACTCAGGTCCGGAAGACTTCAGGGGCGGAGCCCTGGAGTGTATAAAAGGAGCTGTGTGTCCAGTGTGAGGGGAACACACCCGGGACAGAGAAGAGAGAAGAGCGGGCCTTAGAAGAGCTGAGGAGAGATGCTCAGCATGGCAAAGCAGTATTCCAGAAGTGCCCCTAAAGACTTCCCTCAGTGGGAAATGGCAGACAGCTTCAGTAGCTAACTTTCAGTTTGCAGCATGGTGCATGGCGTCCAGACCCTGGAAGCTGTGTGAGGTGGCTTGGGTCTGTAATCAGAGACACGGTGCACAGGCCAGTGCATGAAATAGGACCATTGGAGTGCTTGGCGGCTCAGGTCTTCAACCCCCAGAACAAGGCTGGGAGCTCAGTGCAGGAGGCGCTGCACGGAGGGTCTGGGAGCAGACTGAGCCTGGTGCTGGATGAGGCAGCCCAAGCCTCTGACCCATAGCAAAAGGTTGAGTCCAGGGAGCCAGAAGGTGCTCAGGCTACTGAGCCAGCAGACAGGGCCAAGCCAGAGGCCCCAGAAGACCTGCATAGAGAAGCCCTATAAAAGGACAGTTTCCAGGGGACAGCGACCCCCCTGAAGCCCACTGCAGGCGAGAAAGCAGTTTGGCACAGAGGACGAGGGCCACCCTCCAGGCCTGGGAGCTGTGAGTTGCAGGGAAAAGAGGATTCCCACAGGAGAGGAAGAGCCCCACCGGTTAGTTAAGAGCTCCTCGAAATGGAGGTCCCACTGGAAGGCCCCCCCTAAAGTTACCAGCTTCCTTCTAGGGCGTGGGAAAAGCCCAAGGGCATTGGGGTTTCCCCTTGGGATTAAGTTTCTCTTTGGGGTTCTTGCACTGTAAGTAGTGTTATGTCATGCTTTATATTTTGTGAACTCTCATGTTTGTAAATTAGAAGATGAGTAGAGTCCTAGGGCTCTGCTGCGACCCCCTGTTGCTATTATTTCACCTGTTGTTTATTTGTACTTATTTGTGGCTTATTTATTGTTCCCCCATACTTATCTATAGTTTATCTGTTGGCTATCTATGTTTATTTTGGGGTTTATCTGTTTCACATCAGATACATACCAATATCTGGAACACTGGTGTAAGGTTTTATAGCATTTACCCAGAGGGTATTGTTTATGTTATTTGTTTAGCTATCCTATATACATATATCTATATTATACATATCTTTATATCCATGTCTCTTTTCCTTGTAATAACTATATACAAATTTATTTACATTAACTTAAGTCCCCTGACTGTCCTGGCCTAGTTCTCTAGGGACGGAAGGAAACTAAGCGGTCTGCAGTTCCCCCACGGCACATCTGCCAGCTAACAATTCCCTTCAATTGGAGAAGGGGAGTATATACCCATGTTACCTACATAGCCCAGAGATTTTCATAGTTTCATAGTTTGTAGCTTGCAACATTTTGCAGATTCCTTCCACATAGCAACTCTAAAACACAGCTTATTTATCCATTCACTTTGCTAGATCTCACATCCAGACTTTTGTTACCTTGCATCTCTGTGGGCGCGTCTACATGAGATGCTTAATGTGTAGTGCCTAACAACACTGCACAGTAGTGTATTACAGCACAGAGAGTGGTAATATGCTACTGTGCAGTAGTATTAGGCTACTGTGCAGTAGCATGACTAAAAAGGTGTTCGCTGGCGCTACTGTACACTAATTCAAGTTACTGCACTCTTAGTTAGTACTTCATTAAGCTTGACTATATCCATGCAGAGTGTCATAATACTGCTGCAAAAGTGATTTTCCTGGGCTTCTACTTTTCCTGACTCACTACTTCTCTACTTGGTTTCTAATTTCTGGGGGTTTAAGCAACTTATTGATATTATTTTTCTGGTGTTTCTGTTCGTTACTTATGGTTTGGGAGTGACTATAGGCATAGTTTGGAGTCCATGTAGTGAGATGCTTTGACATTCAACTACTGGAATTCCTGCAAGAGGCAAGGGTGTATGGGGTGCTGAGACTGAGGAGCTGAGGTCTGAGACTATGGACCAAGGCTGGAAGATTCAGCTAAAGAAAAAGGGGTCAAGGCTGTTGAGACTGAAACCTGGACGAGAGATTAGGGTGCGAGGGGCTAAGTTTTCTGGCTGGGCCAGGAGACTCCATGAAATTGTGATTGAATTATACCTGTGAAGCATGGGACCTTGTTTTTTGGCCCCTCTTCAAGGACATAAGCACTGTAATAAGAAAATTCCTTTTTCAAAGGGGTGGTGTTCAGTTCAGGAAGTTGTGGAGTGATGCTGTGAGTCTAAAAAGGACTAGAAAAAGCAACTACCTGATTTTCCTCTGTGCTTGCTTGGCAGAGGTACGCAACTGGAAAAAAACCCACAACCACCCCACCCCCCCAGCTCTTGCTGAAGTTCTCTTTCAGGTGGGACTTGTTGCAGGGTTGTGTTTCAGGAGAGAGCAGGTTAGGAGTTGGTATAGTGGAAATGGGCTACATGAGGAAATGGATACCAGAGCCCACAGGAAGAAAAGTTTGAAGGCAACAGTAGGTTTATAAGGAAAGTTAGGTCAGGAGGAGGCAGCCAGTGGAGAGATGAAATTAATGAAAGCCTGTAAGAAGTGAAAAAGTAGTCTTAGAAGAGAGAAGTGACTTGTGGGAAAGAAAAGAATGTGGGCACCCAGCTTAAGCCAAAGTGGCTGGACTTGATGTGAGATTGTTGGAATGGCTCTCTTAACTGTTAGGACAAACTGTTTTGCAGTATACAAACTCTGAGACACCCAAAGAGATATGATTTGGTGACATCCAAGTTCCTGGGGCTGGTGCCTCATTTGCATATTTGTTTGCAAATATTTTCATTAATGTACACATATTTTATTTACATATAAACATACATATATTTTATGTAGAAAATTGAATCTACAGAAATGTAAATTTGCACCTTCCTTTTAAATAATAAGAACTGTATATTGGTAGAGTTCACCAACAATAAATGTAAGCAAGCAGATTTATTCTTATCCCAAAGTCACAGAGAGCAGGCAGCTGTAAACTGTGCTTTGGGACACCAGAGACTGCATTTTTATGTTAAAGTTACACAGAAGATAATCCTAAATAATTAAATGAGAATGAATATATATAAACTATAATCATAATAGCATATAAATTAGCAGGATTAAGATTGTGAGATTTGCCATTCTAACCATTGTGACATTCTCCTATTCTGGTGTTCTGTTGTTGGCAGCAGCAAGTATTTGTTGTGCTGTGGTAATTTGTTGTGCTGTTGATATGATAAATCAAATTACTTTACACATCAATAAAGTGACTTTTGTCTGAGGTTCTCAAAACACTTTGACAGTAAAGACCACTAATCTCCTTTTTACCACTGGGAATCAGGCACAAACAAAATGAAGAACCTGTTCAAGGTCACAGAGCAATTAAAGACAAAAGGTAAATCTTTATTTCCTCTTGGTTTTTGTCTGATTCACAGACCATACTGTCAGCAATGTAGCGTGGCCCTGGGTGAGGAATTCTTTCCTTTCTCTGGTTGGATCAGTTTGTCCTTATCTACAATTTAAAACTGCTACAAAAGTTAGTCTAAGCAGACATACAAATAATGCAGCAAGATAGAAACAGTATAGATGCATGTGTACAACATGGAGCTTTGCTCAGCTATTTGGTTACAAGAAATTACTGTCTTTTATCTTTTGAAGATAGAATAAAAAATAACCTTTTGCATTAGCATTTGGTTTGGGATCCAGGAGATTTGGGAAATGTCAATTGGCTATGAGGACAAATGGACACATTGTCGAGAGCTTCAGTCAAAACCTTGAGGATTGAAGAAACAGTTGCAGCCAACTGTAAACAGATATCTCTTCTTTCAATCATCTTAAACTTCTTCAGGCTTTGAAAATCTTTGAGCTAAAATGAAAATAGAGAAGGGCTGGGATTTTTTAAAAGCACTGTTGGAGCACAAGTTCCATTGACTTTCTAGGATTACATATACCATATTTACCTGATTCTAAGACAAGCCCCACATTTAACGTGGGGGGAGCCTTTCATCTTAGAATCGTGTATGAGGGAGGTTGGCAGGGGTGGAGTCTCAGGTGGCTGCTACTGCTCAGGTTTCAGCCCAGGGGCAGGCAGCTATTTTGGGCAGTGGGCTGCTTACTGTGTTTTGGCATCGAAGGCCTAATGACAGGGAGGGACCCCAGGGCAGATAAATATTCATTTTCTAAATTTTTTAGGGACTCTGTGGGCCGGACAGAATGGCCTGGCGGGCCGCATCCAGACTCCGAGCCACATTTTGCCCACTCCTGCTCCAGTCCCTACCTGGGGTTGGGGCTGTAGCTACAGCTGCTCCTACCACCTCCCTGCACCCCACCCTGCCTGATGCCTCTGCACCCTGCCATTTCACCTTCCCACATAGAAATCATAGAAAATTAGGGTTGGAAGGGACCTCAGGAGGTCACCTAGTCCAACCCCCTGCTCAAAGCAGGACCATCCCCAACTAGATCATCCCAGTCAAAGCTCTGTCTAGCCAGGTCTTGAAAACCTCCAAGGATGGAGATTCCACCACCTCCCTGGGTAACCTGTTCCAGCGTTTTACGATCCTCCTAGTGAGAAAATTCTTCTGAATATCTAACCTAAACTTCCTGTGCTGCAACTTGGACTGTTGCTCCTTGTTCTATCAACTGCCACCACTGAGGACAGTCAGGCTCCATCCTCTTTTGAGCCCCCCTTCAGGTAGTTGAAGGCTGCTATTAAATCATGCCTCTGTCTTCTTGTCTCTAGACAAGATACGCCCAGTTCCCTCAGCCTGTCCTCATAAGTCATGTGCCTCAGCCTCCCCACCATTTTTGTTGCCCCCCGTGAGACTGCCATCCTTTCTGTGGTGGCCCAAAACTGAATACAGTACTATAGATGTGGTTTCACTAGTGTGGAATAGAGGAGAATAATCACTTTCCTTGACCTACTGGCAACACACCTACCAATGCAGCCCAGTATGCTGTTAGGCTTCTTAGCAACAAGGGCACACTGCTAGCTCATATTCAGGCTATTGCCCACTATAACCTCCAGGTCCTTTGCTGCAGAGCTGCTGCTCAGCCAGTCAGCCCCCAGCCTGTACTGGTGCATGGGATTGTTCTGTTCTAAATGTAGGACTTTGCACTTGTCCTTGTTGAACCACATGAGATTTCTTTTGGCCCTGTTTGTTTAGATCATTCTGAATCGGGGCGGGCAATTCTTTCGGGTGGAGGGCCGTTTATCCAGTTTTGGCAAGCTGCCGAGGGCCTCATGGGTCTTGCTCCCTGGTCACCCTCTTGGGAGCAATGTCCCAATGTCTTGGGATCAATGTCTCAGGGCCAGCACCAGTGGGGCCCAGAGCGGGGCGCAGGCTGGCAGGGGTCTGTAGAGCTGGGTTGGCTGCACCAGCAGGGAGAGGGGAGGAGCTGGCCTGGCTCCATAGAGCCCCTGTCACCTGGGACCCCTGTACTCCTGCCACCCTGCTCTTGGCTGCGCTGGCACTGGCGCTGGGACACCAGTGTGGGCCCCATGCATCTGCTCACTACCAGTGCCCCCCATCCCCTCAGTACAGTCAGGGGACAGCATACAGCCCCAACCCCCTGCTCCGAGGCAGGGAATGAGCTGGTGCTGAGTGCGGGGAAAAGCGGCCCCTCCCCTGCCCCATGCCCAGCACCCAGCGCTGTAGCCATTTGCAGCCTGTGTGGGGTTGCCTATGCCTGATAGCCCTGCGTGGACTGCAAGTGGCTGCAGCATGGGGCAGCAGCCATGGGGCGCGGGAGGGGCCGTTTTTCCCCGTGCTTCTTTCCGGCCTTCCCCACCCAACCTTACCTGCAGTTCCGGTGTGGGCCAGTCGCATGGTCCCAGGCCAGAAGCCCCAGCTGGACCTTCCAGTTGGGGGGGCGGGGCCAGGCAGGCCCTGCTATTGCAGGAGCCTGCTGGGCTTCCCCTGGGTCCTACTGCCCCTGGTTGGTTCCTGTCATTTTTGACAGGAACCAAAGACAGATAAATATTAACTTTCTAAATTTTTTAGGGCCCAGCGGGCCAGATAGAATGGCCTTGTGGGCTGGATCCAGCCTGCAGGATGTATTTTGCCTACCCCTGCTCTGAATCCTAGCCCTACCCTCCAGCCCTACTACTTCCCCAAGTTGGTGTCATCTGCAAACTTGCTGAGGGTGCACTCTATGCCATTTTCCAGGCTGTTGGTGAAAAATTGAACAAAACAAGCCCCAGGACCAACCCCTGGGGCACTCCACTTGATACTGACTGCCATCAAGCCATTGATTACTACTCTCTGAGCCTGATACTCCCACCAGTTTTCTATCCACTTTACAGTGCATTTGTCCAGCCTATGCTTCCTTAGGTTGCCTGCGAGAATGTTGTAGGAAACCATATCAAAAGTCTTGCTAAAATCAAGGTACACCACATCCACTGGTCTCCTCACACCCACAAAGCCAATCACCTCATCATAGAAGGCAATCAGGTTGTTCAGGCATGACTTGCTTCTGGTGAATCCATGCTTACTGTTCCTGATCACCTTTTTCTCCTTTAAGCTCGTAGAAATGAATCCCTTGAGGATCTGCGCCATAATTTTTCCAGGGACTGAGGTGATGCTGACTGGTCTATAGTTCCTTGGATCTTCCTTTTTCCCTTTCTTAAATATGGGCATTATGTTTGCCCTTTTCCAGTCATTCTCTCCTGATCACCATGAGTTTTCAAAGATGATGGCCAATGGCTCTGCAGTCACATCAGCCAACTCCCTCAGCACCCTCAGGTGCATCCCATTCAGGCAATGGACTTGTACACGTCCAGATTTTCTGAGTAGACCACAACCTCTTCTTTCACCACTGAGGGCTACTCACCTCTTCCCACTGTGTTGCCAGGTTCAGTAGTTTGGGAGTTGACCTTGCCTGTGAAGACCGCGGCAAAGAAGGCATTGAGCACGTCAGTCTTTTCTGCTTCCTCTGTCACAAGGTTACCTCCCCCATTCATTAAGGGACCCACACTTTCCCTGATCCTCCTCTTGCTACTGACATACTTGTAAAAACCCTTCCTGTTACTCTTCACATCCCTTGCTAGCTGCAACTCCAATTGTGCTTTGGGCTTCCCGACTTAATCCCTGTATGCCTGAGTAATGCTCTTATATTCTTCCCTAGTTATTTGTCCAAGTTTCCAGTTCTTATAAGCTTCCTTTTTGTGATTGTTTACTGAAGAGTTCCTTGCTTAGCTAAGCTGGTCTTCTGCCATATTTGTTAGTGTTCCTGTGCAATGGGACAGTCTGTTCCTGCACCCTCAGTAAGACTTCTTTAAATTACAGCCAGTTCTCCTGGACTCATCTCCCCCTCAGACTGGCTTCCCAGGGGATCCTGCTCATAAGTTTCCTGAGCAAGTCAAAATTTGCTTCTCTGAAGTCCAGGGTCCTTAATCTGCTGCTCTCCATCCTTCCTTTCCTCAGGATCTTGAACTCAGTCATCTCATGGTCATTGCTTCCCAAGTTGCCATCCACTACTACATTCCCCGCCAATTCTTCCCTTTTTACGAGCAGCAGGTCAAGAAGAGCATGGCCCCTAGTTGGCCGCTCCATCACTTGTACCAGGAAATTGTCTCCAATACTCTCCAAAAACTTTCTAGATTGCCTGTGCACTGCTGTATTGCCCTCTCAGCAGATATTAGGGTGATTGAAGTCCCACATGAGAACCAGGGCCTATGATCAGGAAACTTATGCTAGATGTTTGAAGAAAGCCACATCCACCACTTCCTCCTGGTCTGATGGTCTATAGTAGACCCCCACCATGAGCCTTGTTGCTCTCCCCTCTGACCCTAGCCCCCTATGCAGCCTCTGCTGCCCCATCTGCCACTTTCCTCCCCCCTTACTTTAGCTCTGTGCCAACATGCTCCATACATGCTCCAGACTGGATCACAGAGCACAGTCCCACGACAGTGGGGCACAGGCCACAGGGCTGATGGGGGCTAGGTTGGGGCCATGTTCTGTGCTCCATGGCCCAGGCTATAATAGAGATAGAATCTGCCAACACAAGGCAAGGGTAAGAGGTAGGGAGGAGGGGGAAGTAGGGACTAAGGGGGATGCAGAGGTAGAGGGAGGAAATGGGGCAGGGGGCAGAGGTGAGAGGAGGATAGGTGCAAGCAGGGGGCAAGCTGCTTGACCTCCCCATACCACCTGCTCAGCACTGCCTGCCCACCTCTGAATTAAAGACGACCTATGAATAATTAGATTATATATATGGAAAATTATAAACATTTTAGAAATTTTCCATGTATAGAATCTATTATTGGGAGGGCGTCTTAAATTAAGGGTCGTCTTATTTTCAAGTAAATAAGGTATACCTTGAAATTCCATATACCATATTCCGTAGCTTGAAGGGCCTCACCAGACTGTGTTTACTAATGTAATGGCTTGGTTTTTTTGTTTTGTTTTCTTTAGCTGATACCTCTCTGTGTGTCAGAAATGGGACTATTACTGTAGCTCAGTGGTTACACCTTAATTAAGCAAGCATGTTCAGACTGTCACTGATGTGATGATAAAGAGAAGAGAAAGATTACAGACTGAACTGTTCTCACCTAATTTTCTGGATTTAGTGGGGAGTATTTGAGATAAAGTAAAACCCTGATCTCATTCTCAGATAAATTTTGAACAGGCTGTTGCTTTTGGCTGCTATCACAAGGATGAGGAAGGTAGAGACAGTCTGAACATTATGAAATGCCTGTGATGCAAAAAATATTGCTTCCCCTTTCTTTGCGGAGCATTTGTTTCCTGGCATAGGAAAATTCATGACCATCCCTGGGCTAATCCCTTTCACAATCATGAAAAATATTGTAAACTCATGGCCTCTGAGTGCTCAGATTATAAATAAACTAGATGGGGAGGAGGGTAGTTTGTTGTTTATTTTTTTAAATGATATAATGTTACATTTTTTCCAGAAAGGACACAGAAACTTTAAAACCAGAGACAAAAATCCATGTCACAGTAACTTTCCTTTGTGATTTTTTTGGAGGTAGCTTTGCTAGTAATAAAAAATGTGTATACAGGCATACCTCGTTTTATTGCGCTTCGCAGATATTGCGTTTTTTACAAATTGAAGGTTTGTGGCAACCCTGCGTCGAGCAAGTCTATCGGTGCCATTTTTCCATTGGCGCCATTTTTCCAACAGCATTTGCTCACTTCATGTCTCTGTGTCACATTTTGGTAATTCTCGCAATATTTCAAACTTTTTCATTATTATTATATTTGTTATGGTGATCTGTGATCTTTGATGTTACTATTGTAATTGTTTTGGGGCGCCACGAACCGCGCCCATATAAG
>NW_017728918.1:43328188-43334781 GCF_001723895.1 Crocodylus porosus
GTATGTACATTTTTTTTTAGACATAATGCTATTGCACACTTAATAGACTACAGTATAGTGTAAACATAACTTTTATATGCACTGGGAAACCAAAAAATTCATGTGACTTGCTTTATTGCAGTGGTCTGGAACCGAACCTGCAATATCTCTGAGGTATGTCTGTAATGTCTTTACTTCTCTGTACCAGTCTTGATACTTTCAGATTATGATTGTCTTACGGGCGATTGATGGAGCTAACAGATATTCAACTGGGTAGTTTTAAGAAGGAATATTTTTAGGATATGGAGTTGTGGGCAAAAAATACTGAGTAGACAAAGGGGCTGGGAAAGTATTTAAAGCAGAAGTGTTTCCAGGTCCCCTGTAATTCTGCCGTAGGCAGGTTTCATTGGAATAACAGCTATTTAGAAAATATTTAGATTATTCCAAATACTATTTACAACATTTGATGGATATTAACATTTTGTTTACTAAAACACTGTAAAGTACTTTCACTTTGAAACTGGCTGGGAGCTGTTTATTCACATCTATGCCCAAAGCTTTGTGTAAAGCTTTGTGTATGAGATAAAATTGTATGTGGCTTTCTGGAAAACCCCAGAAAATACCACACTGTGCTGTTTCAACAAAGATTTAAGCTGAGACGCAGAAAAAAGAAACTGGTGGTAGAGTTAAAAATGGTTCTACTACCCCTGACATTATGCTGAGAGTCCAGTGCTTGTTAACATGTCAGAGCTGAAAAAAGCCACAGTATAAAAGCAAGTTGTTCCTGCACGGGTAAGCAAAGGACCACTTAATCCAATGCCTTTTCTCTTGAATAAAATAACTGAAGGACATAGGTATTTTATCTTGTATTTCATGAATATTCAGGATTCATGCTTAGTTGCTCACAACATTCACTGGGGGAAAAAGTTGCTGCTCAAGCATTTTTATGCATACGTTTTATGGAGTATAGTTTTGCTTGCAGTTTTACAAGAACAACTACTGCCACCACCAGGAAACTCCTGGGATCATAAAGCACCTTGAGTTTAACCTTGATTGAAAGTGAAAAATAGAAATCCTTAAACAGCCAGTGCTAAGAAATCCCATAAACCCAGAGAAATTAAGAAATCTTGATACCTGATCATTGAAATGCATAGATTTTAAAACTGTAGAAAATAAGCTTTTGTGATTAAATGAGCTATTTTATCAAACACAAAATAGGCCATATTTCTATTTCTACATTTAAAATTCTCTCCATCTGCACCAAAAAGAGATGTAGGCAGCTTTCCAAGGAGGAGCAAACAGGACAGTTTGCAAGCAGTTTGCTGGGCGCAAGAGGAGGAAGGGGAAGAGGAACCAGGATCCAGGCACTAGATCCTGCTCTAGGAAGGTAACTGAGCCAGGTGGGTTTGTGTGCTTAGGTGTGTGCTCTGAGCAACTGAGTGGACTGATTCCTGATTGATTGCTGCCTGGGTGTAACAAAGGGCCCTAACAAAGGGGCCTAGCTAATCCAGGCCCATGAGAGGTCTATAAGGAGGGAGTCCAAGCAACCAGGGGAGCAATGAGCAGAGAGAAGCAAACAGGACAGTTTCCGAGCAGTTCACTAGTCAGTTTGCTGCCCCTCTCTTTGAAGGGAAGCCTGAAAGGTAAGATTATTTTTTAAAATATGAAATTAAGACTAACTACATGATTTTATTTTAGCAGCTAAAACTCAGCAGCTAGACCAAGACTTAAGCACTTTGTATAACTAGAGTCCAGAGCGAGTGTGTATTTCCTTGGAAATTCTCTCATGTTCCTCTACTGTAAGCTTGCTGAGAGGAAAGAGGTTGCAGGCAAAAGGAAAGCCTTCAGATCAAGGAACAACTATTTGCCAAAGCACCCCAGGTGAAAACCAGGAGCAATGGTCATAAACTTGTAGAAGGTTTCCGACTGGATATAAGAAAAAACTTCTTCATGGTTCATATGAGCAGATTCTGGAATAGACTCCCAGCAGGGGTGGTACAGGCTCCTATCCTGGAGATCTTTAAAAGGAGGCTGGACACACAAAGGGTGTCAAAAGGACTGCCAGGGGTTGTGCTAAAAAAGAAAGAGGGCATCCACTCCTAGGAAGGTGGAGGCTGGAAGCTCATATCTTCTGTCAGCAAGAAGTTGTCATCATCCCCAAGTGCAGTGGTTTGTCTGGAGAACAGATATGCACTGCTAGCAACAGAGGAGGAGGAGAAGCGCATTCCACTGGTGGAAGAAGTCAGGCCAGGAATCCCCAAGGTGGGGAAGATGGAGACCACTGTCATGAAGAAGTGACAGGTGGTGGTGGTTGGAGGCTCCCTTCTGCAGGGGACGGAGGGATCCCTGTTGTCCCAGGAGGTCTGCTGCTTGCTGGGTTCCCAGATCTGAGATATCACAGAAGGATTATCAAGAAGGATTGTCCAGCCCTTTGACTACTACCCCATATTGCCTAGACATGTGGGCACAATTGATCCTACCAAGGGTGATCCTGAGCAGATCAAGAGCGACTACAGGGCTCTGGGTGCAAGGGTGAAGTGAGCCAGGACACAGGTCATGTTCTCCTTAATCCTTTCAGTCAAGGAGAAAGGCCCTGGCAGGCGCAGATGCATCGTGCAGATCAATGTATGGCTGTGCAGGCGGTGTCACCAGCAGGGATTTGGCATCTTCAATCAGGGGATGTTGTTCCAAGAAGAAGGATTGCTGGGAAGAGACGGGATCCATCTGATGAAGAGAGGGAAGAGCATCTTCGTAGACAGACTCACTAACCTAGTGAGGAGGGCTTTAAACTAGATTTGCTGGGGAATGGAGAACAAAGCCCTGAGGTAAGTGGGGAAGCAGGGGACCCGGAGGAAGCCAAAGCAGCAGGGGGCAACAGGGGAGACCTCATTCTTCCTGAGGAAGTAGGGCAATCAGGTGTCTCTACACTAATGTGTGGAGCCTGGGAAACCAGCAGGAAGAATTGGAAGTCCTTGCACAGTCATGGCACTATGATGTGATTGGAATAACAGAGACTTGGTGGGATAACTCACATGACTGGAGCACTGTCATGGATGGGTACAAACTGTTCAGGAAGGACAGGCATGGGAGAGGAGGGGGAGGAGGAGGAGTTGTGCCCTATGTAAGAGAGCTGTATGCTTGCTCAGAGCTCCAGTATGAAAGTCTCTGAATTAAGGTTAGTGGGGAGAGCAACGAAGGGTGATGTTGTGGTGGGTATGTGCTATAGACCACCAGACCAGGAGGATAAGGTGGATGAAGCTTTCTTCAGACAACTAGCGGATGTTTCCAGATCACAGGCCCTGGTTCTCATGGGGGACTTCAGTCACCCTGGTATTCAGCAGTGTGCAGCCCATCCAGGAAGTTTTTGAACGGGTGTTGGAGACAACTTCCTGGTCCAAGTGTTGGAGAGACCAACTAGGAGCCATGCTCTTCTTGACCTACCGCTCACAAGCAGGGAAGACTTGCTGGGGGATGTAGAAGTGGATAGCAACTACAGCAGCAGTGACCACAAGGTGATTTGAGTTCAGGATCCTAACAAAAGGAAGAAAAGAGAGCAGCAGAGTATGGGATCTTGGACTTCAGAAAAGCAGACTTTGATTCTCTCAGGGAATTGATGGGCAGGATCCTGTGGAAAGCCAGCCTGAGGGAGAAAGGAGTCCAGGCTGTATTTTTAAAGAAACTTACTGAGGGCACAAGAACAAACAATCCTGCTGTGCAGGAAGAATAGCAAATGTGGCAAGCAACCAACATGGCTTAGCAGAGAAGTCTTCAGTGAGCTTAAACAAAAAGGAAGCCTACAAGAACTGGAAGCTTGGACAAACAACTTGGGGAGGAATATAAAAGCATTGCTTGGGCATGCAGGGGTGAAGTCAGGAAGGCCAAAGTGCAATTGGAGCTGCAGCTAGCAAGGGATATGAAGGGTAACAAGAAGGGTTTCTACAAGTATGTTAGCAACAAGAGGAAGGTCAGGGCAAGTGTGGGTACCTCCCTGAATGGGGGAGCATGCTGTCATCCCGCACACAGATCCAGGGGCCCGTGCCCCCTAGGAGGGCTGCAGGACCGTGCCAGATTCCTCCTGGGGCCCCTGGATCTGTGTGGGATGACAGCAGGCTTCTGTCCCTGCCCCAGAGCACTGGGATTGGAAGGGACCTAAGGGACTGCTTGCAGACATTATGGCTAGCTACAGATGTCAATATCAGAGTAGTCTCTCCACCCCTCTTCTTAGCTTCTGTTTCCCTGCAAGACCAGCTCTGAAACATCTGAAATATTTAGGATGGGCTCGTTTTATTTTGGAACCTTCCATTTTGTTTCAGATTCAGTGTTTCAGGCACTGAAATACCCCCAAAATGACACAGCTGCTGAAATTTTGCACAGCCCTAACACTTTGTCCTGGCTTGTCTCTGTAGGGGGCAGAGGGAACTGGCTGATAATTACAGTTCCCTCTCACAGCGCTCTGACCTAACCACTTATCCTTTCTTTGGAGAGGGAGTACATACCCATGTACATCCCGGCAACATATATATATAAATACATTTGTACATAGTTCTGTTATTGAGCGTCTTGATCTGGCTCTATAGGGGAAGGACAGAAACTGGGTGCAGCCAGCAGTTTCACCCCACAGTCCCCCACATGCCCTGGTAACATTCCCTTCAATTGGAGAGGGCAGTACATCATTGGGTACTACCCGGGCTACAGAAACAGAAAATCAGCCTTGCTTGTTTTAAAGGACACCGGTGGAGGTGACTCTTCTGAGTTCCGACAGAATGTGCGTGTGCTTTACATAGAAGACATATGTAATGGGATATGATCTAAAGATGGAAGTAAAGCAGAGAGAAAGTAAGTTGGGCTTGAAATAAAACTTGAGATACAGTATTATATTAAATGTCATGTTAAATCACTGCAGTGTCTGAATAAAGCTGGTATTTAAGCTTGGGCGAGGTGGGAAAGGAATTGTTGGAAATACTCCCCACAGGCTTGTGCTCATGGTAGAAGGAACTCAGCAATTCCTACTGGGGTTGCTCCATTGTTCCAGTGACAATGCTGATGTGCAGAGACCTGGGGCGGTTCTCCCCAAAGCCTCACCCTGGGAGTGAGCTGCAGAGCTGGGAGCTGAGGCCAAGCCTCCTGCCTCTCACAGACGTGCCCTGACCCCGCTTCTCTTTCACCCTCTGCTGCAGCTGGATACTGACCCAGTTGCAGTGTCTGTTCAGTCTCCTAGGCTCTGCTTGTTCCTTCAGGGCCAAGGGAATTGGACAACCTGTTCCCCTGTACCTGTGAATCTCTCCTATTTTTTTCCCAGATCCAAATACCAAACACTGAGCCATGACCCTTTCCCAGATCCAAACACCTTTGCTAATGCAGAGCTCTCAGGTCATGGCCTCACTTGCACTGCATACTCACACCCTTATCCTGTCCTTGAGCCAAATCCCTAATGCTGACCCTGACCTTTGGGTCTTTAGAGACCCCCCCCCACCCCTTCTAGTGTCTGCTTCCAGATCAAAGGGACACCTGGGACACAGGCAAATTGCAGATGAACCTGAAAGGAGGAGGATACAGCCATCCCCAGTCCGGCTGAGAACTCTGCAAGGCTGCACCCTGCAGCTGGAGCCTCCAAGCCAGTGGGAAAATGGCAGAGGGGAAGGGAGCAGGGATTCAACCCTGCCACTCCTGGTGATCTGGCACCCCATGCTCTTTGTAGCCCTTGAAGGTGGGGGAAACTCCTCTCCCACTCCAGCCATGTCAGGTCAGGATGGCAATGGCCACAAATGGGTTCCCCCCGCCTCCTCCCCCCACCTTGCTCCCTGCTTCTTCCCCTCTAGTTCAGGGGTCTAGCTGTACCTCGGACACCTCAGGGGACTTAGGCACAAGCAAACATATGTCCATGAGGGGCCAGCAGGGGAGGTCATGCTTAGGGGCAACCAACACGGGTTCATTAGAGGCAGGTCCTGGCAGACCAACCTGGTGGCCTTCTATGACCAGGTCACAAAATCCTTAGACGCAGGGGTAGCAGTGGACGTAATCTTTCTGGACTTTAGGAAGGCCTTTGACACTGTCTCTTACCCCATTCTCATTAAAAAACTAGGGGACTGTGGTGTCAACACCTACACAGTCAAATGGGTCACTAGTTGGCTGGAGGGCTGCACTCAGAGAGTGGTGGTGGATGGGTCATTTTTGACCTGGAGGGATGTGGGCAGTGGGGTTTTGCAGGGCTCAGTCCTCGGGCCTGCACTGTTCAACATCTTCATCAGCGACTTGGACGAGGGGCTAAAAAGCACCCTGTTCAAATTTGCTGATGACACTAAGATGTGGGGGGATGCGGGCACGCTAGAAGGGAGGAATAGGCTGCAATCAGACCTAGACTGGTTACAGGGGTGGGCAGATCAGAACAGGATGGCTTTCAACACTGACAAGTGCAGGGTGAGGCACCTGGGGAGGAAGAACCAGCAGCATACCTACAGGCTGGGGAACTCCCTTCTCATCAGGGCAGAGGCAGAAAAGGATCTTGGAGTCATCATTGATGCCAAGATGAAAATGGGCCGGCAGTGTGGGGATGCAGTCAAGAAGGCCAACCACACCTTGTCATGCATCCACAGATGCATCTCGAGCAGGTCCAA
>NW_017728918.1:43335200-43342973 GCF_001723895.1 Crocodylus porosus
GACCCTACCAACTATGAAACTATGAAACAGAGCTGCTAGCATGTGATCTTGTCTATGAAAGCGGGGTGCGACCACAGTACAGCACACCCTTTGGATCCACCTGTCTGTACCTATGACAACAAATGGACACAGAATAAAGTCCTAAACCACCATATTCTGGTCAAATGATTGCTGTATTAAGCCAGTGGTTCTCAACTGAGATACAGGAAATTTAGAAAAGTTATGGAGGAGTGCCTTGAGCCCCCCAAAAATGTTAAGAGCCTCTAGTCTAGACATAGGGAGAGCTTTCTGGCTGGCTGACAATGCCACCCTATAGCAATAATCCCCAATAAAAAGCATGTGACCATTTATGGATTGAGTTCCTCCTTGTAAATCTTTCCATCTCATAACATTTGAATTGCTGCAGAAACTTCAAATTATGCTTATGCCTGTGGTTTTACAGGACCAGAGGGAGTATAACAGGCACACCTCACTGTCTTCTGTGGGTACCAACACAGTGCAAGATTGGTTGTACCTCTGGAGAAGCACTTAATTTTTCACAAATGGTTCATGACTCTGCCAAGGGAAGATGAATTAAAAAGAATATTGTAAATGCTGACTAAAATCATTTGATTGTCTTTAAACTATAGGCATTCTGGAATCATAGAAAATTAGGGTTGGAAGGGACTTCAGGAGGTCATCTAGTCCAACTCCTTGGCCTCCCAGGGGATCCAAAGCAGGGCTGTGGCTGACTAGATCATTCCAACTAGGCTGGGGCCAGCTGGGCAAGGGCAGGGACAGGGGCTGGGGTTGGGCAGGGCAGCCATGGGGGCTTCTGCAGTGGCTCCCCCTGCCTGGGGAGCCACAGGAGCCACGGGAGAACCTGCAGCTGCCTGGCTGTGCCTGCCTCACCCCGTCCAATCCAAATCTCCAAAACAGCGTCAAAACTCTGCAACAGATTCGGCCCAGTCAAAATGGAGCAGTGATCCAAAACACTGAAATAAATCATTGTCCTCCGAAATGGCTGAATCCAAAATCAAAACAAAATGTCGCCATTTCGCACAGCCCTACAAAGTATATCTTAACTATTTACAGGTTTATTGATATGCACTTATGTATATAAACCAAGGTTGCTATCCCAACTATATACATGCATACATACATATAATAACCTTGAACAACAAATAAACACTATAAATAACAAAATATAAGGATATAAGGCACTTCCACAAAATATAAAGTGCATCAGCCTTAGATTAAATTTAACCCTTTAAGCGCCCAGTGCCCAGACTGGTTCTGGTGCATTAGCAGCACTCCTGCAACCAGTAGGAAAGGGGAACTTCTGCAGGGCTCCGTGGCTTAGGCAGGTCACCTTTCAAACAACCCACCTGAGAGGTCCAACCTGGATGTTCCCTCCCTTGTGGCAGATCCTGTGTTCCTGGGTAACTCACGCTCTGGGGGGAAATTGCATGGGTGATCTGTATCTCCTTACTCCCACTGCTCCTTTCTATCAAGGCCTCTGGGGCCAATGGCTTCTCAGGGCTACTGCCCGCTGATGCCCTGTGCACCATAGTGTGCACTTAGGGCCCTGCCTTCAGCAGGGGGTTGGAGGCCCAGGTTGCCTTGTGCAGCACCGGAGCTTGGTCCACTCCTGGACCCTCTGTGCAGCATCGTCTGCACAAAGCCACTGGCCCTGTGCCAGCGGCTGCAGGCCCAAGCCATGTCATATGGTGGCTCGGGCCTGCAGCCAGGGCCTCTAATTCACCGTGCACTGTCCGTGCTCTGAGAAAACCTGGCTGCTTGCCAAGGAATGAGGGACTTGAGACTCCTTGAATGGCTCCCAGGGCCTTGGCTTTGTGCACTAAGCCATGCACCACACTCCCAGCTGCCTGCCAGGGTTGCAGACCTGAGCTGCCTCGAGTGGCTCACAGAGTCTGGGCCCTATGCACCACGCTGCACACCACTGGGGCTAGAGCTTCAGACTGGCATGGGGAGTCTTTGGGGCTCTTCTGGGTGCTGGATCTGCCCAGCTCTTGTTCTGCCCCGCTTTCTTTGTCATCCTCCAACATGATTTCCTCATGCTGTGTATGCAGCTCCTTTTATTCACTTTCGAGGCTCCGCCCCCAAAGCCTTGCTGGACCTGCAGAACGCAGACTTCAATCAGGTCTGGGAGGCTCTTTGCCCTCCCCCCACTATGCAGGGGTGGGGCCGGCCCTGCCCAGCCCTTACCCAATTGGTGGATGGGCTCCACCAATCAAAACGAAGATTTTCTGAGTCCATTCGAGCTGGGTTGAATTCGTAAGTCTGCCACACATATAAAAAGAGTTAAAAAATAACATATATACAAAGGACCTCGGAATTATGTGCAAAATATATCATAGATTCATAGAATCAATGGGTCGGAAGGGACCTAGACAGATCATCGTGTCCAAGCCCGTGCCATGGGCAAGAAGGAGCACTGGGGGTGGCAGGGGTCATAAGACCCCAGCCAGGTGCCTATCAGTCTCCTCTTGAAGATTTCCAGGGAAGGTGAGAGCACCACCTCTCTGGGAAGCCTATTCCAGGCTCTGGCCACCCTTACAGTGAAGTAGTTCTTCCTAATATCTAACCTAAACCTATCCTCCCTCAGCTTGTGGTCATTGTTTCTGGTGACTCCAAGGGGGGCCCTTGTGAACAGACTTTCCCCGAGTCCCTGATGGTGGCCCCTGATAAGGTTGTAGGCAGCCACAAGATCCTCCCTCAGTCTCCTCTTGCTAAGACTGAAGAGATTCAGGTCCCTCAGCCTTTTCTCATAGGGCTGGCCATGGAGGCCCTCAACCATACGAGTGGCCTCCTCTGGACCCTTTCCAGGTTCTCCACGTCCCTCCTGAAGTGCGGCGCCCAGAACTGGACACAGTACTCCAGCTGCAGCCTGACCAGCGCCGCATAGAGGGGGAGCAAGACCTCTCTGGACCTGTTAGCGATGCCCCTGTTGATGCAGGAGAGGGTGCGGTTGGCTCTGCCTATTGCTTCATTGCATTGGCGACTCATATTCATCCTGGAGTCAATCATGACTCCAAGATCCCTCTTTGCCTCTGTGCTGCTGAGAGGGTCAGCCCCTAACCTATAACCATAATGCTGGTTCCCTTTCCACAGGTGCAGCACTCTGCACTTGTCCTTGTTGAACCACATCCTGTTAAGATCCGCCCACTTCTCCAACCTATCTAGGTCTGCCTAGATGTGGTCCCTGCCTGCCAATATATTCACTTTACCCCACAGCTTGGTGTCATCAGCGAACCTGAACAGGGTGCTCTCCACACCCTTGTCCAGGTTGCTAATGAAGATGTTGAACAGCACCGGCCCAAGGACCAAGCCCTGGGGGACTCCACTGCCCACACCCTCCCAGGTCGACATCGATACACACGCACACACAACTCTATGCAAATACTCTGGGTGCAGGTGAGGGATCTGGAAAACAAAGGGTCTCCATAAATGTTGTGCAATCTTATACTCTACTGAAATACTAATCCACAAAACATGAGGTGCAGGGTTCACAAAATATGAGATGCATAAACATCAGATGAAAAAGCTAGATCTCTAAAAGGAACAAAAGAACAGCCCTTGTTGTCCTGAGGCAGTAGCAATGCCCCAAAGATAAGAGGAAAAAGATCCCCAAGGCCCTTCAGGCTCTCTGCTACACAGCTTGAATAGCCCATGAAGGGAAACCCTCAAAACCCCTGGGGAACCCTTTCCCTTTGGGGCTTTCCCTTTGGCTGCTAGCCCCAACTGAGGGTGGGAGGGGGATATCCCTCCTCCCCTCTGGGATTCCCCCTTCACAGGGCAACTCACAACTCTCTGGGCAAGGCGATTCCTCCCTCAACAGGCAAGTCTCCAGCTGCTCATGGCTCTCCCCAGTCTGGACCCTCTCTAGGCCCTGTGCACCATCCTGTGCACCGATGGCTCTTCTACGCCACATGTCTGGCCTTGTGCAAAGGGTTGGAGTCCCGAGCTGCCTTGTGCGGTGCCAGGATCTTAGTCCACTCCCAGCCTCTCCGTGCACCCTCTGTGTACTGTGTTCCGGGCCTTGTGCCAGGGATTGGAAACCCAAGCTGCCTTGAACAGCTCCTGGATCCCGGTCCACTCTCAGATCCTTTGTGCACAGCTGTGCACTAACTCCCTGGCCTTGTGCCAGGGCCTGGAGACCGAGCAACCCTGTGCAGTTCCCAGGGTCTTGGTCTGTCTCAGATCCTCCATGCACTGACTGTGCACTGCTCACTGCACTCCCTCACGGTAAGGCTGGGGGATGTGGCCATTTGCTGCTCCCTACCTAATGAGGAGGCTTCAGGTTCTTCTGGGGCAATAACTCCACCCCACTGGACAACTCTGCCAGCTGTTCTTCACCCACTTCTCTGTCTGTCTCTTGTTGCAGCCGCCCATGTGCCAGGCATTGCTGCCCTTTTATTTTCTTCTGGGGCTTCTTCCCAGATTGAAAATGGACCAATCAAAAGAGAGGGGGGTTAGTCCCCTCTCAGGTCCAGCTCTTTGCCTTGCCTCTGGGTAGGAGCAGGGCAAGCCTTTCCCCTGCCATTGCCTGATTAGTAGGAACACCCCACCAACTGCTCCAAGCTTTTCTGAGCTGGCAAGGCAGGCTGTTGCCGGCAAGCTGCCACATTTCCAAGGCAGAAATTTTAATGAAGGTATTTTCAAGGAGTTTTTACTCAATAACTGAGATGAAGGGGTAAATGGAAGTCACCTTAGTGTTTCCCACAGCCCTCAAAAGATGAGTGCATTATCTTCAGGCAGTGTATCTCCTGATGGGTGCTCCAAGTGCCCCTGACCTGATAACAGCTGTAGGAGCAGGCTGCATGGGGCTGGGCTCCACTGGAGACAGTGGCAGCAGTAGAGGCAGGAAGGTGGGTTCTCCCCCCAGCCAGGCTTCCCCCCAGAAGCAGGCATCCTCCCTTCTCCCCACTACTGTTGCAGTCACCAACTGAGCCTGGCTGACATGCATCCTGACTGGAGTGGGCAGGAATGACTCTAGATCTTCCTCCGCCCCTGGGGCAGTGAGGAAAACAGCAGCAGTAGGGGAAGGCAGAAGGAGCAACAAAGCATCCTGGAGGCATAGCCAGTTATTTTGATGCCTGGGACAGGGAAGGTGGAATGGGTGAGAGGGGAAGGGGATTATGCTGAATGCAGAAGAATGGAGGGATGGGGAAGCAGGGCAGTCTTACCTTAAGGAGCAAGGGCTCACCCAGGGGCTGCAGGCTTTCATCCTCACTCACCCTCTACTGCGTAAACCCTCTTACAGCTGCCACTGATCTGCATATAGATGGGGTCTATAAAAGCCCAAAGTAGTTGGGGCAGGGGTGGCAGGGGGAAGAAAAAAGGGGGAAATCCTGCTTCTATCTGCATTGCCACAGCCCTGCCTGGTCCTCCCAGAAACAGACGGGCATGGCACAGTCCCACCTGCCTCTATTTTTTGGGAGGATTGGGAGGCATCTGTAGGATTGGGCCAGGAAGGCCTGTGACAAGAACATGCACTTCAGCCTCAGCTGCTTCCCAAGCTGCTTCAATAGGAGGGCGCACAGGGTATTTCAGTTTGGCCATGGAGGCACTCACATCACAGCACCCCTGGAAAGGGTTCATGGCACTCTGGTTGAGAGCCACTCCCACATCATGATCTAGTGTTAGGTCTCCATGGTATTGCCTCTAGTTCTTCATTGTCTTTGACAGTAATCATGATGGTTCTTATACCAGTGACCCTGTAAGCTTCCTACCCTACAACTAGTTTCCCAATTTTTTTTTTGTTTGATGTTTCATAGTTATGACACCCAGACTCCAGAGCTGACAGGATCCTCAGAGGATGCTGCAGAGATTCTGCATGGCCTAGAAGTTTGTCTTCAGCACTGTCAGTGATATGCTGTGTGGCTTATGACAAACCATTTAACCTCACTCTGTCTTCATTCCCCCTTAGGGAAATACTTTCTGTTTCATACAGTTGCAGATGATTGTAATTAAATAATGTGCATGTACTAACATTAACACATACTGTTTAGTTTAAATGCTAAGCAATATGCAGCAGGGGCAGTGACTGCAGGCAGCTCAGGCTGCCTGAAGTAGCTGTGGCAGCTGGTCTGGCAGTGGCAGTAGCTGTCAGTCTTGCACAGCTTCAAGTGTGAGTCCGCAGCGAGTGCCCCAGTCATCCAGTGCTCATTATGCTGTTGTGCAAAAGGTACTATCCCTTCAAAAGGGCAGCTGCTCCTGTGTGAGGCTCCATTCCCACTGCATTAATATGTTCTGTGCTGAGGACATGCATACATTTATATTCATTAGCCATCAAAGCCTGGTAAAGAAAGTTCCACTCCTGTGTGGTCTGCAACCAGCCCCTCAAAGGGGTATGGAGCAAAGGAACAGATCAGAACATCACTCTGTCCCGTGCTGTGTGACCTAGACGGAGTGTCGCAAGTTCACGCCCCTTTCTCTGCCTCAGAGCTTCCCAAAAAAACTTCTTATTTGGTCTTCCTCTCCTGAAGGACCCTCTGAAGTTAGCTCTGGAGTGGGAAAAAAAAGGTTTAGGAGGAAGCGGGGCTTGAGCTTCCCTGGTTCACTGCTTGCAGTGCTCCAGCTCACTTCAATTTTTAAAGGATGGAGGTACGTGTTGGAAGAGGCTGAGTAGACTTGAGTTCTAGTCTGCCTTGCTGCAAATTGTTCCATACACAAGATGACTATGTGCCCTTTTCACCCCAAGGGCAGATGGCAGTCTGGGCCCGGCAGCAGATGGCAGAGACTGCATTATAATTGGCTCCCCCTGACTTTAAGGGTGAAAACAGATGTCACTTTCATGTCACCACAAAAATCATGGTGCCATGAGATGAAAACAAACAGATGTCAATACCTCCTGTCATGCCACAATGGCTAAAATTGTGGCCACCATAGAAGGTGGTAGTATATTAGGCTGCTTTATTATAACCCAAGTCTTATGGTGGAGGAGCTCAGGCAGTTCAAGGCTGCCTGCCCTGTCCAGCTGCCTATGGCAGAAGCTCTGTGGTGCTTGAGGGGTGGAAATTCCTAAGCAGGCTTAGGCCCCTCAAGCCTTGAGAGCGCCCAGGGATGTTCAGGGATGTGTCTGAGTTAGAAGGGAAAGTCAGGGCTTCACCTGGACACAGGTGTAGCCCGGGTATACACGGGTTTGTACTTCTCTCTTCAGTTGAGGGAATTATTGGCAGGGCAGTGTGCTGCAGAGGGACACAACAGCCCAGCGGCCGCCTCCGTCCCTTATAGAGTCTGGTCCAGTCAATCAATTACTTAACTATATAAAGATTTATTATGACAACAAAACCATTAAAGGGTAAGGACACAGATTTTGTGTATATATATGTACAAATTTACAAAACAATAAACCCTATAATATATATATACAGATATACACACACCCAGTTATCATTTAAAATACAGATGAACAATAGAACAAACTAGACCAAAGGATATTGATTGGGCAACCTTATAACTCTATTCATATACAAACTATTACTTCAAATGATTCACATAAACTGTAAAGCACAGTCCACAAAAATAACCAGCAGTCCTGAGACTACCTGGGTGCCCTCCAGGGCAACAGCCCCACTCCCAAGGTACCACTACAGGAGAGGAGATGGGGGGAAAGAAAAAAGAGATGGAGACCCCAAAGACTCCTAAGCTCCCCCGCTATCACCCAGGAGCGGCCCACATGGTGCCCCTTCACAACCCTCATGGGGTCCCTCCCCTGCGGGGACCCTCTCTCCAGAGTAACTTACTACTCCACAGTCCCGGAGGGTT
>NW_017728918.1:43343073-43361488 GCF_001723895.1 Crocodylus porosus
AGATGGAGACCCCAAAGACTCCTAAGCTCCCCCGCTATCACCCAGGAGCGGCCCACATGGTGCCCCTTCACAACCCTCATGGGGTCCCTCCCCTGTGGGGACCCTCTCTCCAGAGTAACTTACTACTCCACAGTCCCGGAGGGTTGCCTCTTGTTCTCTAGGTCAAACTCTGTTCCCCGTCAGGCTTTCCCTTTGCCTGACTCTGCTGCCGCCATCCTGGTTTAGGGCCACATGCACCGCTGTGCGTAGTGGTCACTTTGTCTTGTTGGAGGCCTGGACAGCCTTATGCAGGACTGGGGCTTGGTTTGGTCCCAGACCCTCTGTACAGCTGTTGCCCTGTGTCAGCAGCTGTAGACCTGAGCCACCTCAGGCGGCTCCCAGGGCCTCTCACCCTCAGTGCAGTGCCTCCTGCACCGAGCTCCCAGCCTCGTTCTGGGGGTTGAGGACCTGAGCCGCCCCAGGGGCTCCAAAGATCCTGGTCTGTGCACCAGCCTATGCACCATGTCTCTGGCTGCATGCCAGAGGTTGCAGACGCAAGTCATGCAACTCCCAGGGTCTGGACGCTGTGCTGCACACCGAAAGCCTAACTGCTGGAGCCGTGCCATGCTCCCCTCTGACAGAAGTCTTCAGGGGCCCTTCCTGGGCGCTGCTGAGCAGCTCTCCTCGGCTCTTCTAAGCCCCGCTCTTCTCTCTTCTCTGTCCCCAGCGCATCTGCCCCTTGACCTGGGCACGCAGCTCCTTTTATACGCTCCAGGGCTCTGCTCCTGAAGTCTTCCAGACCTGACAGCGTTGCAGTCTTCAATTTGGCCTGGGGGAGCTCTTCTCCCCCTCCCCTCAGGAAAGAGGTGCCATGTTATTTCTCTTTCTGTCTTCTGATTGGTGGATGGGCTCCACCAATCAAAACAGCAGGATCTCAAGCCTGGGATTCAACCCAAGCTCTGAAAGGTGAGCCTGCTACACAGGGCATGTGGCAGAAGCGCCTTGCTTGCAGACATGAACCTGGTGCAGCAGTGATTTGTGTGCTGGGGGAATCTCTCTCTTTGCTTGCAGACACACAGGGATTCCTCTGTTCGGGTGGTCAGGGAAATCGAGGACGTGTGTAGATGTCCATGGAGTATGATCAGCTGTGCTGCGTAGGCTGCCCCCACATTATCAGTGGAGCACGATCAGATATATCATGGTTTAGCTGACTGTGCTTCACAGACAGTGCTTGTTTGCAGCTTATTTTCATTTACTGGGTGACTGTTAGTGCTTGTATTGACTATTGTAGTTTTGTAACTGTTTAATTGTGAAGGTGGCTGGCTGTGCCTTGCAATAAAGATGCCATAAAGGCACAATAAAGACTTGTTTGTTTGGTACTGAGCAGTCTGTTGTGTTGTTTGGGACATTGGCACTCTTGCCTCACTACCTCTTTGAAGAAGAAAATACCACTATTCCTGGGAGCTACCAAAAAAGAAAGAGCTTTCCAGGGTGTGCATGTTACAGTTCACTTGTAAAGTTGGGGATGGAGAAGATCCCAGGTCTCAAAGCCAGACACTTGCCCCTTGTGAAGCCACACCAGGGCTGGCTTCAGGGAGGCACTGAGTAGAGGAAGACTAGACAAGATTTCTTCTTGGGCAGAGCTTCCCCTTGAAACAGTGTGTTTCATACAGGGAGAGAGACAAATTAATCCAGAAATAACTTATTCCTTTACAAAGGGAGACAGAGACAACCAAATGATTAGACGGTACCTCAGTCACACTTAGAGACCACTTTCCTGAATGTTTGAGTGGGGCCTTTAACTACTGCTTCAGGCTAAAAGATAGGAGCTATTTAAATTAAAATTTAAATAAAACTGGGTCTCATATCAGTACAGTATATATAATATGTATCAAAAACTGTAATAAACTGTAAGCTGAAAAGCTTTTAGAAGCCAATAATGATCTCAAAACGCTTTTTTTCCCAATCAAATATAACATTGCTTATGGGGATTACTCTAACACAAACTGAAGCAAAAGTGATTAGCTGTTTTAAGTTCAGGACATTTTTTTTTTAGTGATCACCCAAAAAGCCTTGTCTCCCATAACACTGCTAAAAGACATATGTTGGAGCTGATCTAAATAAAGCAAAACACAATCAATTTTTAAAAAAATATGTAATTTACGTCTGAGCTGAATTGTATGTCAGCATTGCTCTGACTTGTGCTAAGTGTTAAACTACTTATGCTCAATAGTAAAATACTAATATATGGAACTGTTGGTTGTAGCCATGTTGGTCTACAGACATAGATAGACAAGGTTCTTTGGGTAAATGTGATATCTTTTATTAGGCCACCTAAACACTCAAAAACTTGCAAAGAACAATTTTTCCAACTATTTAGCTGGTCTAATAAAAGATACTATATTTATCCAAAGAATCTTGAATGCAGTATGTGGAACTGTTTATTTTCATAATACAATATAGAGTTGAGTTGCTCTTTTGGCTACACATTTATTGACAAGACACTGTAAATGTAGCAATACTGGATTTGGCCGCTAGTGTGTGCTAATGTACTCCAGTTTTAAAAGTTTTGCCATATTTTTACAAAACAGGTGTCAGTGCCTGATGTTATTTTGGTAGTGTTTCCCTCGAAGTAGCATCTTCTTACAGAAAAATCCCATCCTTTGCGTGAGTTTTGGAGCCCCTAGATTTAGATGTTACACTTTTTTTTCCTTTTTATTATATTGTTTATAGATTCTTACACTCCTCCTCATAATGTCTAGGCACTTTCCAGTAGTGCATTAAGCCACGTGACTAACTGCCATCACATTTGTTCTCTCTATCATTCCCCTGGTGGAGAGGTATATACAGTAGCTTGTATTGTTTCTGAATATTTTTCACACTTTTACACACAGAGCATACACATTATTTTTAAATTTAAAAAGGCTGGTCAAAGACATTTATCTGCACTCAGAGGAGAAGGCAGTAAGGTTAGTGAGGGGCCTTAGCTTTGGTGGACCAGACCCTCTGACTATTATGTCTTCTGCAGAGATGAGCTTTACTTTTATTTACATAGAACTATAGAAAATGAGGGTTGGAAGGGGCTTCAGGAGGTCATCTAGTTCAGTTCCCAACTAGATCATACCAGCTAAAGCTTTATTTAGCTAGGTTTTGAAAACCTCCCAGGATGGATCTTCCACCACCATTCTGGGGAATCTGTTCCAGTATTTTACTACCCTCCTAGTGAGAAAATTTTTCTTCGTAACTAACCCAAACTCTCCTTGCTGCAACTTGACTGTTCTCTTGTGGCAGAGGAGTGCACGTGTTGACCACTGTCTTCATCCTGCAATTTTAGACAGTCTTTTGGATATACTGAGTTGTGAAGGACTGAGCTTGATTCAATAATCTGTAAAACCCTAGTGGAAGAAGCAGAGGACAGATTTGATGCAGCCACTTTGTCACTGTGAGATAAAGCATACTGGGCAAGATTGGCCTGTGGTCTGATCCAGTGTGTCATCTCTTTTATTTCCTAATGATGTGCTCATGGTGGCCTGTATTACTGAAGAGTTATACTGCACAGATCTTTATCAGCTGGAATTCCTTGCTAATTACTCAGCTAAACTGCATTGCTGTAACCTACCTGAGGGGTGCTAAAAATGTGAAAAACAGAGGCTTCTGTTTTGGAAAAGCTTCAAGCAGAAGACAAACTAACAACAGACTTTGGATTTTTCCAGGAACAAAGCCTTTTATCCTAGGATCCTACAAGCCCCCTGTTCCACTTTGCAACCCTACTAGAAGAAGAACAAATTCTTAAAACGATCTTTCCAGAACCACCCATCCTAGCCTTTAAACAAGCACTGAATCTCACCAATCTCATCACCAGAAGCAAACTTCCTATGACCCAAACCACACCAAATGGATGCAGACCATGCTAGGACAACAAATGTAAAACCTACTAACACATGTCCACCAGTCCTACAATAACTACACCCCACAACAAAGCCATCACCGTTCCTGCATCTTACACCTGCACTTCCAGAAATGTAATATATCTCTTCCAGTGCATCAAATGCCCTGATGGAAAATACGTAGAAGAAATGAAACAACAACTGTGCACCAGAATGAACGCACACTGGAAATCTATCATAGACAGGAATACCCAATTACCTGTGGGGGCACACTTCTCACAAGACAATCATTCCCTCTGCAGTCTCTCAGTTCTGATCCTCAAAGGGAACTTACAAAACATCTCTCATAGATGAGCCTATGAATTTCACTTCATAAATCTACTGGATACAAAAAATCCTGGACTTAATATAAACATTGGATGTATGACACATTATAACCTGCCTGACATATAATTCACCAGGTAACCTGCCTGAAGCTGACCCTTTACATTCCTCCACACATCTCCCTCCCTTTCCCCTCCTCTCCTTGTATCTCTACCCATTGTCTTCCAAACTTCCACTCATGTACATTTTCACAGACTTCCTGTTACACTTTAGCTTCTTTTCTACCTTGGAGAACTCATAACAGCTGCAGTCTCCCTATGCCTGACCAAGGATGTTTGTGCCCAAAAGCTTGCAAAGAACTTTTTTCCAACTATTTTACTTGGTCTAATAAAAGATATCACATCTACCCAAAGAACCTTGTCTGCCTATGTCCTTAGACCAACATGGCTACAACCAATAACACTTGTCCCACTTAAAGTACTTGTGGAGCATCCAAGATAATGCTTTGTCCCAGGACAATTGTGCCTAATTCAAGTTAACTGCCGTTCAAGCTGCATGCATGAATGACTGCCCTGGGTCTGTTTTGATACAAATCAAAGCCTGAGACATTCAGACCTGAGATAAACCTGACATCTGTTTTTACCCACAGACCTATTCTGTTTCTCTGTAGAGTTTCTCTGAGCAGCAGCTGTGGTTTACTACTACTGGGTGAGGGGGCTCCTAGGGTAAGATCTGTCAGCCTCAATATAGTTTACAGCAGAGGCAGGCAATTTTTTTGGCTGAAGGGCCACTTAATGAGCTTTGGTAGCCCCAGCACTTGACAGATAATCCACCCCCTGGGCGCCATCTTGGGATAGGAAGTTCGGCCCCTATCCCCTGATCTTTGCCACTGGATTTCTCTCCCCTTTCCCCACAGAAATGTTCCTTTTTTAGGGGGCAGGGAAGGGGGAGAGGGGGTTGCCATCTTGGAACCAGAATAAAACCAAATCATGTACTAAAACACCTACTATTACATATTTTATTACAGAAATATTTTTTTGTCATAATTTGTGTATGTGTAGTGTATATAGAGATGATTGTGTAATAACTAAAAGATAAAGTCCTACTCTTATATTGTGTGCGGGGAAGTGTGGTTGGGTGTGGGGGGGTGTATAGTGGGGTGTGTGGGGGAAGTGTGAGGGGCTTTGTGGGGGGGCAATAGGGGAGATACTGGGGGGATTTGTGTGTATATGTGGGGAAGTAGTGGGGGCAGTGTGTGAGCTTGTGGGGTGTGAGGAAGGGTGAGGGGGTATGGGGACACCCCCACACATTCCCCCCCCCCTATGGTGCAAAACCCCATGGCTGTGCAGCAGCAGCAGACGGGAGCCCTTGGGGCACTTATGCCCAGTGCAGGTCCTACCACCGGTTGTGTGTGGCACAGCCAGCACTTCACATGGAGGTGAGGAGTACAGCCAGGTCAACCCATCTCTATTGTGCGGGGCTCCCCACTGTGCATGTGCAGCTCCCACACTTGCATACCACTGTGGGAAACCCCAAACGATGGAGCTGGTTTGCCTTCACCTCTCCCTGCTGTGCAGGTACAGGGACTCTGCCAGAAGTGGAGGGGAGCCACAGCCCCCACTTCCCTGCAGAGTCCTGGGACCTGCATGGCAGGGGGCAGGGAAGGCAGCTGGCTTCATTGTGCAGGGCTTCCCCTGATGGCACGTGAGTGCAGGAGCTGCATGTGCACCTTGGGGAGCCCCATGTGATAGAGGCAGGTTGGGCTGGCTGCGCTCCTCACCCCCATATTCAGTGCTGGCTGGAGCTGCACACTGCCAGTGACAGCCCCTGCATAAGGCATAAGCATCCTGAGAGTTCCTGCCAGCTGCCGCCATGGCGGGGGGGGAAGTGTGTGGGGGGCCCCATACTCTCCCGCCCTCCCTCGTACCTACACCCTGCCCACCGGAGCTCCATGCTCCTGCCACCCCATTGGGTGCAGTCTCTGCACTGCTGCCGGCACCAGCCCCAGCCCCATGCTCTGTGCTGTTGCCCGGCAGCATCTCCCCTCCCACCTGCCTCCACTGCTGTTGCTTCTCTACCTGGTGCCTGGAACGAGCAGGACACCGGGGAAGTTGAGTAGGTCCTCTGGTAGCTACAGCAGTGGCAGCAGCAGTCCTGCCTGGAAGTTGCATGCTGGCTGGGCTGAGCCCTTCCGTGTACAAGGGTGGGAGCAAGGTACAATAGGGTATGTTTCTTGGGGGGGCAGGTATATGGGGGTGCCTTGCTCCCACCCTCATGGACAGAAGGGCTGGGCAGGGTACAATTAGCTGGTGGGCACCTACAGGCTGGATCTGGCTCATGGGCTGTATTTTGCCCACCTGTGGTTCCACTTGGCCTGCAGTGCACCCTCACTTTGTTATATTAATTTTGTCTGTCTCAGCATTCATCACACTGTACTGCATTGTATACAATTCATTTATTATGCCAAGGGTCTATCTACACTACACCAGTGGATGCAAGGAGTGCTACATGCACTTGCTTGCTCCTGCTCTGTGTGTACCACATCCTGAAAAAAAAAGTCATGTAACTATTATCAGAGCAGTGCTGAGTGTGAGGAAGACTTGAGACTGGCACGGGGTGCACCCTGGGGGCATATTTGAACATGGCTGTTTAGGTGGCCAAGAGATACATTTTAAGTGTCTTATAGCAACACTGCACCAGTTTGTGAGATGAAAACAGGCTCTCCACCTGAAAGCATAGAGCTGGGACAAGGGTAGGTTTAGGTAGAGTCCAAGTTTGGCTAGAACACCAGAGCCAATGCATATTTCTGCGAGCAGTGTATTTTTTCAGATAAGGAAACTTGTCATGTTCTACCTCAGGTCACTCATGGCTTTTCCTCTCTTTCACATATGGTGTGAAAATTTATAATGACCTACCAGATAGAAACTGCAGGACCAGAAAGCCCAAATTCATAGCCAAGGAGACTTCTTCGTGCTTTACCAAACTCAGACCTGTGAAAATGATCCTTTGCCTAGTGAACTTTTCCCCAAACCTGAGAAAGTCACACTCAGATTCAGCACACTTTTGGTGACGTGCTGTTCCCTTCCTGATTCTCCAAGTACCAAAAATGCCACTTACACCCAGATAGGAATTCTGTTCCTGGATGCGTACTTCCTTTGTAGATGTGCAGGGGTTTCTGCATTGCCCAGAAGCAAAGTCAATCAAAACCCATGACTAACAGGACTTGGGCTGTAAATAGATGTTGCCCTTGTGCTGCCATAAAGTTTTGCCTTCACAGACACGCCCTGGTGCTGGAACCTAGGGCCAACTGCTCTACAGGATTGGGCCCCTGAAGCCTCAGGGTCCTGGCCCTGCTGGCTGTGCCAGGACATCCCAACACAGCTGATCCCACTCCAAAGACAACATCTGTTTATAGCCACCACTGAAAAAAATGAAAGGGAATGCAGAGATGGACTCTCCCCATCTTTTTCCCCCTAGTCACTGAGTAGCTAGGGCACTTGTCCTGCAAACCAAAGGACCTGACATCTAGCTCCCCACTCCTCCCCTAAAACGGGTTTGAACTTTCCCAGAATAGCACTCTAACCACCACATCACAAGCCGGGCAATAAACAGCCCCTGCTCCAGTGCTCCTTCTGAAGCTAAGCCACTGCCCTTTAATAGTCACTGGAAACGTAAGATGGAGGGCAGGGTAGGGGAATCAAGGGCTCCCTTTTTACTAGTGCTGCTGCCACCCCATTGAGCTACCTTTTCTCCCACTCATGACTGTCCAAAGAGCAAGTTTTAAAAAGGAGTGAAAGAGGATGGATAGTATAATGGTTATCTTGTGGTACAGTGGTCAGAATAGTGCACTGAGAAGTCAGAGACCACAAAGTTAAACTCTTAGTGTCTAAAACTCAATGGATTTGATGGTATTCTTGAGTTTCTTTAGGGAAACTCAAATCGTTTCCAGCAAGGCTACAAGAAAAACTGCAGACCAGGATCTCCATGTTACCTAACCCAGGGACTCTTTACATGCTCCCTAAAATCCACAAACAAGGGAACCCTGGCAGACCTATCATATCCAAACATGGGACCCTGAGGAAATATCGTTGAATCAACCCTAAAACCACTAGTCACGCACAGAGCAAATTTTGTACAAGACACTACAGACTTTTTACAGAAAATTAAAAACATAAACCACCTTGCCAGCAACATCCTCCTAGCCACCATGGATGTTACCAGCCTATATACCAACATCCCACACCAGGATGGCATCCAAGCCTGCCTTACATATCTACAGGAACAAGATTACAACTCTGAATACAGATCCAAATATATTATTGACCTTATACACTTCATCCTCCCACACAACAATTTCACTTTCAATAATCAACACTTCCTCCAGATGATGGGATCAGCTATGGGCACCAAAATGGCCCCACAGTATGCCAACCTTTTTATGAGCCACCTGGAAGAAGACTTCCTCAAGAACTGCACCATCAAACCCTTGTTATGCTTAAGATATATCTATGACATCATCATCATTTGGACTGAAAACCTGCAATCTCCGATTTAGTTCCATCAGAAATTCAACAGTCACCATCCCTCCATCCAACTTTCTCTAGAATACTCCAGCACCAACATCTCCTTTTTAGACACGATGATCAGTATCCAGAATGATGAAATACAGACCACGTTATGTATGTTGGTCTGTGGGGTTTCTTGTATATCTGCGCAGAACCAGCAATCACCCTAAACACACCAAAAAAGCTGTGATATACAGCCAACCCCTCAGATACCACCAAATTTGCACTGTAGAGAACACCCGGGATTGCCACCTCAGTCTTAAAAAGGCTTTCACCCAACAAGGACACTCCTCCAGAGAGACAGATAGCACGTTTGAAAGAGCCACCCAGATACCAGGTGAAGAACTGCTGCAGGACAGAAGAAAACTCCCCACAAATTGCACACTGCTGGTTATGACATATCACCCCTCCCTTGAACCTGTACAGAAAATCCTCAAACAATTGCAACTCATACTAGAAAGAGACCCTACTCTTAAAAAGATCTTCCCAGAGCAACCCATCCTAGCCTTCAAACAAGCACCGAACCTTGCTAACCTCATCACCAGAAGCAAACTTCCTCAAGCCCAGAACATACGAAAAGGATCCAGACCGTGCCATGACAAGAAATGCAAAACCTACCAACACATCTCCACCACCCCCACAATTACTACACCCCACAAGACAGCCATCAGCATTCCTGGATCTTACAGCTGCACCTCCAGAAACGTAATACGTCTCCTCCAATGCACCAAATGCCCCGATGGAAAATACGTAGAAGAAATGAAACAACAACTGTGCACCAGAATGAACGCACACTGGAAATCTATCATAGACAGGAATACCCAATTACCTGTGGGGGCACATTTCTCACAAGATAACCACTCTCTCTAATCTCTCAGTCCTGATCCTCAAAGGAAACTTACAAAATACTTCCCAGAGATGAGCCTATGAACTCATCAGCTGCCTGGACACTAAAAATCATGGACTAAATATAGACATTGGATTTATAACACATTATAACCTGCCTGACATCTGACTCCCCAGGTACCTCTCCATTATTTATCCCCCTTCTCTCTCTTCCCCCCCCACACCCCCTGCCTGTCTCTCACCCTTTGACTCCTCAAACTACATTTTCACTGACTACCTGTCTTGCATGCATACCAGACCAGCCTCTGGCTTCTTTACTTTTCATTCCATCTAGGAAGAGCACACACCAACTGCTGAAACTTCCTTAGCCTGACAAAGGGTTTTTGAACTCTAAAGCTTGTTTAATAATTGTTTTTCAACTATTTAAGTTGGTCTAATAAAAGACATCAGATTCACGCAAAGAACCTTGTCTGCCTATGTCCTTAGACCAACACGGCTACAGCCTACACCCCTAGAAACAATAGTGACAGGTATCTTTCTTAGATGCAAATTATAGCTTTAGGGGTTTCTCTCTCAAAACATATTTCCAAAATTTGCAAGCCACATTTGGTTCAGTGTCTTAAACAGATAGTAAATTGCAAGGCTGTCAGACCCATCAGGCTCAAGAACTGATTCAGCATCAGTGTAAAGCAAGAGTAGCATCTGTTGATCATACCACTCCTTACAGCTTTCTGCTGGCATTTTGATGGGACACTTCCCCTGACAGCTGGTTCTGCTGAAATTTCCTGATTGTGGCAATCAGTCATCAGAAGGAAGCACAGGAATTTTATGTTACATGGTGTGATAATGTTCAGGATTAGCCACTTAAAAAAAAATGACCATGACCAAGAGCAGCATGATCCAACAATTGTGAAGACCCAAACAGCAAAATTCTTCCTTTCAGACCCAATATTTATTGACTTGTATACATTGAAATGACCACTGTACTGCAAATCTAATTTTTTATTTTCTTATTCTGCCAACTAAAATGGGCATACACCTGTCACTTACATCCCAATTAAAATAAAATCACCAGTAGCAGAAAGAAGCATTCTTTTATTCTCTAAACCACACCTATGAACACAGCACAAATTCTAATATCAATACATACAAGCTGTTTCCTGGTGAGCTTCACTGCAATTTTTCATTAGTTCCTTTTTAAAAATTACATATTAGGTATTTATATATGCTTGTATTAAAGCTTTGCATAATCTACCAAGCAGTAAGTCACTTTAAGAAGCCAGTTAGGAAACAAAGTAAAAAGCCCCCATGAAACTTAAGTTATACAGCTCTAATGGCCAAGTTTTAAATTATTTACAGTCTCTCTATACTTTAGGCTCCTGATTCAAAGGATTAGTGCATTTCATGATTTTTCTTTCAAACAATTTAATGCAAGGATTAGGGTTCTCTTACAACTCTCTGCTACCTTTCAAAGTAGTTTATAGGAAAGGAGCATGCTAACAAGCAATACCTTGACTATAATTAGGGGTGAGAGACAAAAGAGGAACAAATATCTCTCTCATTTGTTTTACTATTTATTTTATGTGCTCAACACATTGTTTAGAAACAGCAGCAATTGAAGGGGAAAAAACAATTAGCTGCACAAAATAAATCTGGCATCCAGAACATTTCATTTCACTTAAACATTTCTCAATATTCCAGCTCTTCTGCCCTTCCCCTGCTTTCCTGCCCCTTTTGTTTAAAACATAAGCTCAGGGCAAAAATGAATTTCGGGAAATTGCTGGAGTATGAGGAATTAACAGAATTACAAATAACGCCCCCCCCGCCCCCAACCCTACATTCAATAAAAGGTGCTTTAAGAGCACATGGTGTGTGGTTGTGCAAATGATTCTTGTAGGGTATGAGGCAAGCCTATTCTTGGGGCTCTGGCTATCAGGAAACAAAGATTTTGCATATTTGAAGGAAGGCTGAACAGATTCTACTGGTTTTGTGGTTGATGAGTGCATGCAGGTATTGTGCTACCTGAGGGATTCCTGCAAAGTGGAATAGGCAGAATATGTTCATTTCTTTTAAATAGCCTTTAAAAACAGACTGGGAAGAGAAGTCTGAGAGTCAGGTCCCCAAAAACTCTTTAAAATAAGGTAGATTATTTAGTACATTCCAGGTAACAAAATTACAGTAAACATTCAATATCTGGAATGCATATATAATTTATAAGTACCATTACATTACATTTACATAGCTGTTCAGGACAATCCTGTTTTCCAGAATGAGCATAAAAAAGTTACAAGCTGGTTCACAATAACTTTAGGTACAATGTTATTAAAATACATTGATGTTAATCATAAAAATATTTTACTATTTACAGATACACTGTATAAACCTCAGCAATAAGAATATATCCATTTTATGAAGCCTTAAACAAATATTTAGGCAGATTGGCCCTTTTCATAGTGCAGTTTTACCTGTTTTGGTCTTCACACCACAAAACTGTACTGGAGTCACAGTACTATACCTAGTGCTTCACTAGAATGCTTACACTTTCTACAACTGCTAGAAAGCATTTCACTAAGAAGAACCAGTTTTAATTCCACTGTGTTTTTTGTTAAATCCTGCTCCAAGTAATTCAGGGCACTCTGTCTGTCCTTGCGCGATCTGGTTGCATTTCCAAATCAGGCTATAATTAATTTCATCAGTTATCACACTATCTTGCTTGTAGTTAGGATGATTAGCAACAAACTCCCTCATCCACCGGGCGACTGTCATTAACTCTCCTGAAATAGAAGTCATATTTTAGACATCTGATATTCTTCTTTTAGCATCTACTTAAGTACATTATACTCACAAATATTTCTAGTTCCATATTTACACACACACAGTTTTGTACAGGTGCAGTGGCATGAAAGCTAAGGCCCAGAAGCACAAGTCTGAACCTTGTTTCAGACTTAGGCAAAAGGCGAGTCCCATCAGACCCAACTATAAACAGGCAACTGGTCATTCAGACCTGGTTAGTCAAGAGTGGCTGGAAATACCACAAAAAAAGGAAAAGTATGACTACAGAATCTGGCTCGTCTTAACATCAGCCCTGTAGGACATGTAAACTCAGGTGGATGTTTGACTAGACTCATGCCTTCATTTTGAGGTTTAGAGTTAGATCAGTGATTCTCAACCAGAGTACTGCCAGGTCCTTTGAAAGGTGCTGCTAGTGGATAAAAGCCAACGCAACAAAAAAACTCTGAACAAAGTATGCTTTGAGATTTAACAAAGCCAAAGCAAGAGCATCTACCAGCAGTATTAAAGTTAATGGTAGAAAGAATCTTATAATGCAGTGGTGCTCAACCTTTCCCCCATGGTGGGCCAGGCTGGCACACAGAAAGAATGGGTGTTACATGTGGCCCTGATCTGTCACTGAGGGTGGCTGCAGTGGCCATGGGGAGTGGCGTGAGGAACAACCTGGCCTCAACTGGGTCGCACAGAGGGAAAAGGGTCTGGTCTGACCCCAAACCAGCTGTGTAGAGGGAAGGGGACATGGGAATTTGGCAACAAGGGAGGGTGGCAGTATTGATGGCTACTGCTTCCTTGCCACCAAATTTCTTGACCCATGGGCCAGATGCTGTGGTTGTGCAGGCTGCATTTGGCTCATGGACCAAAAGTTAAGCACCCTTGTTATAAATGCAATTTTTTTTACAAAATTATTTCCTTGCTAAAGGCATTTTAAAAAATTGAGGAGGGACTCGATAAGCCTTTTCTTGGTGTGTGTGAAATCATGGATTCAGAAACTGATTTGGTAACTCATGCATTAAGAGATTCATCTTCTATAAAACTGAAAACCAGTCCCTAACTGTATTACCCAAAATAATATGCAGCGAAGCTCATATACTGTGGTGTTTGCATAAGCAGTTTCCTTGTAGTTAAGGTTTTTTGTTTGTACCCGATTTTGAATGAAGTATATAAACCTTCACATTTGCATTGTGTCTCGTGCACTGTACAAACAATAAGCATGCAACACAATTACACAGCAGATGTTAACATGCTTAAAAGAAAGGATATTATGAAGAAGTAAAAATTGGGATTAAAAAAAACCAAAAAAAAAACTAGACCAAATGAAAAAAAAACCACCCTTCATTACTGCAATGCCCCATAGGACTCCAGACCTAGGTGGTCACTTTCAGCCATATATTTCAATAGGTGCAAAAAGTAACACCATCTATATGAGGTAGGTACAGTGATTACAGTCAGAAAGCAGCTGAGAGGCTTGTTTCTCACATGGTGGGGGAAAAGGAATGTCAAGGTCTAGTTTCTTCTGCACCCAACCAAGTGTTAGTCATACCAGAGGCTCTCTTCTTTATTAACTTCAGGTAGTTTAGAATGGTGCATCTTGTGTCCACATCCACTTCCATGTTTTCAAGGTAAGAGTTCAGAACAGGGATTAAACCAGGAAAGACCCCTTCCTGCATAAGATAACACATGGTCAAAATTAACATGTTGGGTTACTTTGTGAATAGGAAAACTAGTTCAGGATTCCAAATTTAAGCTTCCACCACCTTCCCATTGATGATAGTATCTATGCTCATTAAGATGTACTCTTCCGCATCTGTATCTGTCCCATTCTGAGCTGGGCCACATCCATCCACAACAGCATTTCCACCTAATAAGGCAAGAAGGGAAAGAAAAACCAATTAGTTGTGTGCATTTTCTGAACTGGTCTTTAAGAAGACGTCTGAAAATAGCAAGCTCAGTACCTTTACAAATATCTTTTCTGAAATAAAACATCCCCTGCTGGACAGCATCTCGTTTCTGGGCTACCTTCATATTTTCATCAACCTAGTTATGAGAAAAATCCCAGAAATTATTTATTAGATTCCAGAAAATGGGGACTTTACCTATGGGACTTTGAAGCTAGGATTTCTAGATACAATTTTGTTAATTTCTCTAAGATGAACTAAGTTCCACTGGAAACCATGGGTTTTATTTCATTTCTCAAAGGTTAAACATGCCTCACAGAATCAAACAGCTTCTTTCTACTGAAGTGTAGCACCATTGTCAGTAAGTGGCACCAGTGGGAAAATACGGATATGAATAATTGGTAATTATCTTAGAGCCAACCTGTGCAAATCTATTAACCGTAAGCTTAACCAGAGGAGCAGCTATTCACCATGTCCTATATCCTGTCAAGTAAACTTCTTTATTTACCTGTAAATAAATATGGTATTATTGTAAGGGTGCACCAATACAGATTACTGAGGCCAATGCCAATAGCCAATTTTTAAGGAGGCATGCTGGCTGATACCGATCTGATTTCCAATACGCAGCTCTTAAGCTTGAAGAGCTGCGTCCAGCTGATAAGTTTGGTGTGGTGGAAGGGGAAGCAGGGATGGAAGGGGTGTAGAACAAGGCCCCTGAGATGAGGGAGGGAGTGAGGTTAAGGCTGGGGCAGATGCTGCCCACTCAGGGTAGGGAGAGGTGCGGGACAGAGCTGCAAACAGCTCGTCCAGGGAGCAGAAGGGGGTATGTGCCCCCAAGATCTGCATAGTGCAGGGTGGGCTGCAGCTGAGGGCTGAGGCTGGTGCAGGGCAAAGCTGTGGCTCATCTGGGGGTACAGGAAAAGGGGAAAGGGGAGCAGTTCCTGCCGCTGTGTGTGGAATGTCTGGTGTTCATTTGATGGCTCCTGCCGCTGCTTCTGCCACTGATGCAAGAGGGCATGGGGGGGCGTGTGCCCCTGGATCTGGGTTGGGACTATGCCAAGCTCTTCCTAGCAGGGCAGGGCTGCGCGGGGGGGGGGCTGCAGCCACCCCAAAATTTGTCATAGCTTCACCTCCCTCCCTCCATAGCCCTCTTCCAGCACGGCCCAGCCCAACCCAGGCCCACTCCGCTGGGAAGAGAGCTTGGCACAGCCCCAGCCCCAGCCTGCCCTGTCCAGATTCAGGGTAACATGCCCCACCCCCACAGAACAGTGGCAGGAGGAATAGCTAGAGCTGCAAGACAAGCAGGCAAGCACCGGATGAGCTGCACACAGTAGCAGGAGCTGACACCCCCCAACCAAACCACATCTCTGTCCCATGCCCTGGCTGGTCTCTCCCTACAACTGTCCCAGCCTCACACCCTCCCTCACCACAGGGGCCTTGATCTTTCCCCCACAAACCCCTTTCACATCCCCTCCCACCACACCACTTACCAGCTGCAAGCAGCTCTCCATGCTGCTGGCTTGACTCCTCACTGCCTAAATGCTGCGCTGCGCACATGCACCAACATTTATTGGACAAATTATTAGCTGCATCAGGCTGATTTCCAATACAGAAAGTTTTCTTTGTATCAGTGCTGAGGGTTAACCCCCCTCCGAGCGGGAGGCAGTGGCTGCGTGGAGCCGGGCTGAGTCAAGCCCCCGCCCAGGCCCCTTCTTGGCCCAGCCCCCCAGGGAGCTACATGACTGGAGCCGTGTGAACAGGCTGCGCAAACAGGAGCGCTTGTCTGCCAGCACATGAGTTAGCACAGAGTTCACGCAGGAGGATGTGCAGGAGGACCCGAGGCCCTGCCTGCAAACTCCCCAGGGTAGACAGTCCCAGCCATAGCCAGCCTACCAGAGGCATGACATGGATGGGCACGTGCCGCACCCCTCGGGCTCCTCAGAGACCGCCACCCAGATGGAGCCCATGGTTCCGGGCTCCACGCAGACGGAGGCCCTGGCTTTTGGCTGTGGGTGCTGCCTGTCCCTTTTCCAGGCTCTGGGGCCCGGGAGCATGGCCACCTGCCCGTGTGGGGTCTGCTCCCTTTTGGGGTCTCTGGCAGCTGGAGGAGCTCCAGGCCACAATCCAGAGACTGCGTGCCATCAGGGAACTGTGAGCAGGAGACTGACTCCTACTGCCAGGCCCTTCTCCACTGGGAGACGGAGGGTAGACCACCATCTCCCTCCAGGACAAAGGAGGACTCTGGGACCTCCCACTCTGTCCAGTCAGAGGCATGGACCAAGGTGGTCAAAGGTGCTAAGGCCTGCCACACCAAGGCCACTGCCCTGCTGGAGCTTAGCAACAGGTATACACCTCTTGCTGCTCCAGCAGAGCCTGCTGAGTTGCCAGCTCCCACAGACAACACAGGCTCAACTGTAGCTACCATCCCCACTCTTCCCAAGACAAAATGTAAGGTGTTTATTGTGGGAGACTCCATCCTGAGGGGGACTAAGGGGGCAATCTACCGCCCTGACCCCTTAGCCCAGGAAGTCTGATGCTTCCCGGGGGCCCAGGTCTGGGACATTGCGAAGAAGATCACAAAGCTCCTCCAGCCCACAGACCAATCCTATGCTCCTTATTCATGTGGGCATCAATGAGACTGCTTGGAGCGCTCCCAGCTGGGTCATGAGGCGCTACAGGGATTTGGGAGCAGGGCTAAAGGGTCTGGGGGCATAGGTGGTGTTCTCTTCAATCCTCCCAGTCTTGGGCTATGGGCTGAGGAGGGAGAGGAGGATCCACGCAGTGAACCAAAGACTGCGGTGCTGGTGTCATCGGGAAGGCTTTGGCTTCCATGACCACAGCCCGCTCTTTGGCGAGAGAGGCAGCGAGGTGCTGGGAAGAGATGGCCTCCACCTCTCTCCCCTGGGGAGGAGGCTCTTCTTAGCCAGACTGGCTGACCTGCTCCACCGGGCTTTAAACTAAGCCCGCTGGGGGATGGGGGCACTACTGCCACTGCTGGCCTGCTGAGCAACGCTTGCAAAGCCAGCGGGCCAAGGCACTTAAGGGAGCCCACCCCTGCCCCAGCCCTGGTACAATCTGTGGGCAAGACAAGAGCCCCCCCAAGGGGACACTTTCCTGCCTGTACACAAATGCCAGGAGCTTGGGGAAGCTTGTCCTCCTGCTCAATGCAAATAATTATGATGTCATTGGGATAACAGAGAGCTGGTGGGACTCCACCCATGACTGGACCATGGGTATAGGTGGCTATACCCTGTACAGGAGGGATCGTGTAGATAAAAAAGGGGCAGGGGTGTAGCTCTCTATGTTAAGGAAAGCTACATGTCCCTGCACGCTGATATTGGCGACCAGGGTGGATGACTGGAGACCCTCTGGGTTAAAATTCATGGGGAACACGGCACAGGAGACAACACAGTGGGAGTCTACTACAGACCTCCCACCCAAAGTCCTGAGCTTGAGCAGGAGTTCGCCCGGGAACTGACTGAGGCTGCATGCTCCAGGACCAGGGTTGTCATGGGTGACTTCAATTACCCAGACATCTCATGGGAGGACCACTCAGCAAAATCCAAGTGGTCGCAAAGCTTCCTCTCATGCGTGGATGACCTCTACCTGACTCAAGAAGTCTATGGGCCAACAAGAGGCAAAGTGCTGCTCGATCTGGTACTGGCTACAGGGGATGACCAAATCGGCAACCTAGTGAGTGATCGATGGGAAGCTGGGTAACAGCAACCATGAGCTGATCACCTTCACCATCCACTGTAAAGTCAGTCAGCAACACGGAAGTCCTTGACTTCAGAAAAGCCGACTTTGACAAGCTCAGGAGGCTTGTCAGTGAGGCCTTAAGGGACCATGACCCCAGGGACAGGGGGGTTCAAGAAAGGTGGTTGCTTCTCAAGGGAGCGATCCTCAAATGCACAAGTTAATTCTATTCCATCTTGAAGAAAAGGCAGCAAGAGGGCACAGCAGCCCCCCTGGCTCTCCAGGGACCTAGCAGATCTCCTAAGGCTAAAAAGAAAAGCCTACAAAGGATGGAGGATGGGAATCAACTCCAAGGAGGATTATTCTGCACTGGTCTGGTCCCGCAGGGAGCAAACCAGAAAGCCAAGGCTGCAACTGAACTCCAACTAGCTTC
>NW_017728918.1:43361588-43362773 GCF_001723895.1 Crocodylus porosus
AGCATCAAGGACAACAAAAAGTTATTTTTCAGATATGTGGGGAGCTGGAGGAAAAGCAAGGGCAACATTGGACCCCTGCTGAATCAGATGGGTCAACTGACAACTGACACCCAGGAAAAAGCCAACCTATTAAATGGGTACTTTGTGTCCGTCTTTCATCAGTCCCAGCCCGCTAAGGGACAGGGAGATCCCCTGCCCTCCATAAAAGCTGACCTCGTGAAGGCATATTTTGAGAAGCTGAATGCCTTCAAGTCAGCCAGCCCTGATAATCTACACCCCAGGGTACTCAAGGAGCTGGCAAGCTTCATAGCCCAGGCCCCTGGCACGGATCTTTGAAAATTCTTGGCGCTCTGGTGTAGTGCCTGAAGACTGGAAGGAGGCCAATGTGGTGCCTATCTTCAAGAAAGGGAGGAAAGTGGATCTGGCTAACTATAGGCCCATCAGCCTGACTTCTATCCTAGGGAAGATCTTAGAAAAATTTATTAAAGAGGCCATCCTTAACAGACTGGCCGACGCCAACATCTTAAGGGATAGCCAGCGTTGTGTGGGGATTTTGCAATATAGAAGTACGGCCATTTCTTTTACCTTTAACCTCAATACATAGAAGTGGACACAGCACATACTAGACGGGTGAGAAGAGAAGTGCTGCGTAAAGGGTTACTGATAAGAGATGACACTAGCTGAATCCGGTCAACAGAGGAGCCTCATCAACAGAGGAACCTTGAAAGCAGTACAAAGATTGTTTTCTTTCAAGCAGGCTACTTGGCAAGAATATATAGAATATGCAGTCATGAGAGTTAAACTTCAGTGTTCACGCGCACAACGTCACTTGATTAGATAGAATAGTGATTTAGTTAGTAGATGATTGGGTATTCTTACAAGCACGAGCTAATCACGAACTACTGCTGACGTACTAACAAGGTATAAAATAGTATTATAACTGGTAGGTGGGGTCCTTCCTCAGAGGCACCTTGCTGCAGTGAATAAAGATTCTGTATCTGACTTTGGATACTTGCTCTGCGTGATCATTGCCCCAGCCTAGAGCAAACTGCATGCGTTTTTAAGAGTGTAATTTGTAACACCAGCACGGGTTTGGTGTGGGTAGGTCTTGCTTGACCAATCTCATTTCCTTCTATGACCAGGTGACCTATCACCTGGACAAGGGAGAAGAGATTGATGTCATAT
>NW_017728918.1:43363012-43367705 GCF_001723895.1 Crocodylus porosus
AAACAGACCTTATGATGACAGGCTGAGAGCCATGAGGCTCTTTAGCCTGGAAAAGTGCAGGCTCAGGGGTGATCTGATGGCCACCTGTAAGTTTATCAGGGGTGACCACCAGGATCTGGGGGAACATCTGTTCACCAGACCGCCCCAAGGGGTCAGAAGGTCAAACGGTCATAAACTACTACGAGACCGTTTCAAGCTGGACATAAGGAAGAATTTCTTTACTGTCCGAGCCCCCAAGGTCTGGAACAGCCTGACATCGAAGGTGGTTCAAGCACCTACATTGAACACCTTCAAGAGTAAACTGGATGCTTTTCTTGCTGGGATCCTGTGACCCCAGCTGACTTCCTGCCCTTTGGGTGAGGGGCTAGACTTGATGATCTTCCGAGGTCCCTTCCAGCCCTAATGTCTATGAAATCTATGAAATTTATGATATTGGACCAATGTATTGGTGCACCTCTATGTTGTTACAGTACAAGACATGAAGGACTAGAATGGGAGTTTTTTTTTGTTTTTTGTTTTAAAAAGAAGCAGCTTCTTTTTTAAACGAGATTTAACCAGAAAGCAGTCAGAGTACAGCTATCGGAAACAGTTTTCTTCAAACTTGCAGGAAACTCAATGCATCCCAAAATACACTTTCAAAAAAGGGGACTTTTACCAATTTAGTGAGGATACAATTATATATTTAATGCAATCCCAAAAGTGACCTGTATGTTTCAGGCAGAAGAAAAATAGAAGTTTAGGGCAAAGATTTTAAAAACTGAGCCTTCAATGAGCTCTGCAGCAATGCCAGCAAGCAACTGTAAAAACTGTATTCAAATTATTTAATTGGTAAGTTTGTTGGGAGTAAACAGAATATCACTTTCAAACAACTAACATGGTCTTTGGAGGAAGGGATAGGATTTACTACATGGCGTTTGCTCTTTTATTTTTAAACACCATGCAAAAGTGTTAAAGAAGTTACAAAAACACCTGTCTTTAGTCTTATTTAAGTATATCAGAAATATCTATTCTCTTAATCCTTTACTAGTGTACTATGATATAGTTGTGTATACTTGTCACACCATGGGATCCTAGGGGTGGCCATGATTTCCCCTAATGCCCCCTGCTGTGCCAAGTTTGTGTTAAAGCACCCTCATTCTCTCCTGCCACGTCTTGATCTTTTATATGTATAAGGGAGGCTGCCTTCTGTCCCCTTGGACATGGTGCTCTGTTGTATCCTGGCCCCAGTTCAGTATTGTGCGACTCAGTGCACCCCAGCCTTATGGGCTATGCGTGGCTCCAACCGCCCCTGTACCATGCCCCAAGCCTTGCAGATATCCCAGACGTCGTTCGGTCTGTCTGGCTCTCTGCACCCCCTCTGGCACTCTGGCTTTCCGCAGTCTTGTCTCACAACCCCGTGCCCCACAGGTGCTCTGGCACTCGTCAGTCGCTGCCCCCTTTGCCTCAGGGGGCCTTCTCGTACCACCCCCTTTGCCTTGGTGGTTACCGCAGCCTTGGGGCTCAGGTGGCTGTCATTGTGCCTGGCCCCAACTCTCCTCCTCAGGGTCTCGACTCCCTGCTGGGCTCAGGCGGCCTCAGCCTTACCTGGCCTCTAATTCTCAGCTCCCCTTCTCCGGGCTGAGGTCAGTGCACCCCTGAATGCTGTGCCCTCTCTGGCACCGGGGTCCCTATGCTACTGTGGAGCCCCTATGAGGCCTCCTCCAACTCCTAATAGCCTCACCCGGTTCTCCGGTTGTAAACAGTAAATCAACACAAACTCAAGCCCCTTGGCTACAACATAAACTAAGCCATCTGGCTATAACCACATTTCAAGCCTGTCACAGGGTGTCTCCTTGTCTCACCCGTAACAACTACCTGTGCACCCTGGCCTTTTCCTTTTCTCGCTCCAGCAGAGATCCCACCCCTATGGCCGCTGACAGAGAACTCCATCCCTGGCCTCAGCCTGAATTTATATATAGGTCAGGCCCTGCCCCTTCCGGTCAGCTGACTCACCAGTTCCCTGGGCAACCCACAGCTGTGCTTCTTTATTACTACTGTGGCTGCCCTGGTAACCAGCAGCTGAGCTCCCTACTCCCTGCTAGGGCCCTCTGCCTAGCTGTTTCCACCCTAAGGAGCAGGGCACCTGCATGCTCTGTGACACACCTCCCCTCTTTATAGGAGCAGAGCACCTCAGTGCTCTGCGACAATACTCTTTAGACTATTTTGAACAATTAAAACCATTCTTAAACAAGCATAACTTACGAGGCTGAAGAGGTGGCATTAGTGAGAGAATAGCCCCATAAATCCTTAGTCTAAGTGACAAAAGCAGGTTTACTAATAGCCATGTAAATCTCTGATGAAGCCTCAACAGGTCTGAGTGACCTAATTTTTTACTGGATCTAGGTTCACCATGTACTTGACCCAATTTTAAACTGGCTTTCACTAACAAAAAGTAATGAGCCAGACTTTAAAGGCACTTCACATAATGAGCATTTTACGTGCCTGCTTATTTATGTTCATTCCTACCTGCAGACCACAGATGTGGTACTGGATAATGCTCAAAGACATTTCTGTTGCTTACTTTTAAAATATAAAAACCAGACTCCAAAAAGTATTTAGCTTTTTAAAGTTGCTTCTGTTATTATTGTTCTTAGAACTGTTAAAGAATGAATACCAGCAATAGGATTCACAGATTGTAGAGTCAGAAGGGCCCCCAAAGGATCATCATGTCTGACCCCCTGCACAAGATACTATCAATGAAATTGTGGGCAAGGCTGGTAACACTCATATTCAAGTTGTGCAAAGCTTCCCATTATTAGATGCTCTTCTCAATTGTCTGTCAGTGTTTAGACCAAGTTTTCCTTGTCAAGTGCCTGCGTAAGGCTGCTATTTTCAAAAATCTTAAGCCAAAATTGTTCATCCAAAAGCAAGATCAGGAAAAATACATTTTGCCATGCCAATTTGAATGAAGCAGTCACAGCTGCAGCTGGAGTCAGAGATGTGCTTTAAAAAGTTGCCATAGAATACTAAGTATTATCTTGGAGGCAGGGGTAACTGAAACAGGTCCCATACATCTAAAACTGGGGACCCCAAATTAGTGGATTCTTCTACCAAACCTCTGTGGTTCCCAATCCATAAGACAGGTATACCATTACCCCTCAGCTCACAGGGGTATTAAAAAGACTTTCAAGCTATGTGCGTGCTTTTCCAGAGAAGGGTTTGAATACTGTTCAGTAAATAAGCAATGGAGTCATACTGATCAATAATAAAAACATTATTGAATAGCTGCTTGCATCCTAAACAAGGCAGGAGTCCTTGGAGTGGGGAAGGAAATCAGGTTGCATGAGCAACCATAATTCCGGCATTTCCAAACTTCTGGGTCCCAGAGTCTACAACCATAATACAGTTCTTTTAAAAGTAGCTTGTATGTAGGAAACATTTCTACATAGTGCTGAGACCAAGACAATATCTGCAGCATGACTTTGATCTTTCATCAAGACACAGGAGAAGATAAGACAGACCAGAGGTCAGTGGAACTGAGCAAGATGGCAGAAATTATAAATCATTGGGCTGTGCGAAACAGGTATGTTTCGATTCGATTTCGGATTCGGCTGTTTCGGAGGACAGTGATTTATTTCAGTGTTTCAGATCACTGTCCTCCTTCGTTTTGGCTGAATCTCCTGCAAATCTGTTTTGAATGGGCTGCAAGGGAAACTCTGCACAGCCCTACTCAGCTGGGCAGGCAAGGAGACCCCCACATGGATCTCTGATCCCCGTCACGCTGGGTCCCAGGGCAGGGAAGCAGTGCAGAGAGGTGAGCAAGCCTGCTGCTCCCTGCTGTGCAACTCTGCTCTGTAGGGAGCAGAAATCCGTGCTGGGGTCTTCTCGTCACTGCTGCCCACCCTATGCTACCCCAGCAATGTGGGGCTGTGTGAGGTGGGCAGCAGCAGGGAGGAGACCCTGGCGCAGATCTCTGCTCCCTTCGGAGCCAGGACATATGCCAGGGATTCCCTATCACCAGTTTGATTCCCCTGCTCTGATCATTCCCCAGCTCTTCCCAGAGGGTGTGGGCCCCCGGATCTCTGTGCTGGGTTTCAGCAGGCTACCACTGCTGAGCGAGTGCTTATGCTAAGCAAGGCCTAGCATTAAAAAAAATTCGGCATCGAGCTCCCACAGTAACAATTTGTCATGTAAGACCAGTTTATTAGGGCTGTACAAAATTTTGGTAGCAGTTTCATTTCAGAGGTATTTGGGGCTGTTTTTGGCACCCAAAAGACCAAATCCAAATCAAAACGGAAGGCTCTGAAATGTTTCGGACCTGGGCTTGCAGGGAAACAAAAACTAAGAGGAGTCACGGAATGACTGCTCTGATACTGACATGTAGCTCCTAGTTCAATTCCTCAGCTCTCTGATCGCTTCCCGCAGCTCTTCCCAGGGGGCTCAAGCCCCGATCTGCGTGCAGGGTTTCAGCAGGCAGCTGCTGCAGGCTGGGGCCAGCAGCACTGCTTGACACACCTTGCGCCAAGCACCGGGAAGACTGCAATGCTGCCACTGGCCCCAGCCTGCAGTTGTGGGAGCTCAATGCCGAATTATATAGGACTGAATTAAGCACAGGCTCAGACCTGTTCAATTTAAAACTTTTATTGTTTCACAAAGTCATAAACTAAAGGAGGTCTGTTGGTTCACGAGGTTCCCAAATCAAGCCCTTGCTCTC
>NW_017728918.1:43367805-43369241 GCF_001723895.1 Crocodylus porosus
CTTCAAGCGAAGGCTAGATGTGTATCTAGCTGGGGTAATGTAGGCCCAGCACTCTTTCCTGCTTATGCAGGGGGTTGGACTCGATGATCTATTGAGGTCCCTTCCGACCCTAGCACCTATGAATCTATGAATCCAGAAGCTTCACCAATGCTGTATCATAAGCCAGGCAGTGGGGAGATGTGGCAGCAGCAGTGGCCGAGTCCTAGCACTAGCCTGTGGGTCCCAGTACCCGCCTGCTTTGGACCCATGCCAGGTCATTCTGGCCCGCTGTTGCAAAAACACTGCCAGCTGCTGATTTAATGTTTAGAAAGAGCATCCCAAGTTTCAAAATTCATGCAATGGCTTTCACTCTTACCTTAGATAAAGGGATGAGAAAATCCAGTTTATATGACAGAATCACTCTGGTTAGCAATACTACAAACACAACATATGCAGAATTTTCAAAGTCTGTTAACTGAACCTAGACAACAAAGGATCAGAGTCAGTGGAATGCTTACAAACAGAAAAAATAAAGTCACTGAATATCAAGTTGAAACAGCTTGGATCAAATTTTCAAAGGACTTGCAAGAACATGTGTACTTAGCATGCAGAACTGTATATGCAAGGCTCACATACTCAGACCTTTAACATAAGAAATCAGGTGCACACTTCTTCAGACAAGTTTCTGCAAATTCAGCCCTCTAAATGAAACCAAAAAGTTACATGTTTGAAGGGCCACCTTTTCATACAAAGAGCCTTCCAAGAAGGCTCAGGGAAGCTTATGGTAAAAAGAGAGAGAAAAAGGATTATAGAACAGGGGGAGAGGAAAGGAGAAGAGGGGAAACAAATGTCAGATCTATTATACCGTTGAGTTAAACACACAAAAACCCAAAACAACACAACATGACAAAGGTGGCAATGCCATAAAGACTTGTTTAGTATGGATAAAACCTCAGAAGAAAGGTGATGGATACTCAGAGTATGAAAGCTTCATTTAGAGCTGGTTTAACAAATAGATCCAGCTTCTCCCTCACTGTTCCTATTAGTGTCACCGGCTACATTCCAATAGCACATCTGATTAAACACTATTGTCTACTTTATCTCAGAAGACTAGCAATCCCCAGGGGAGAAATTATACCATAAGTACTAAGGTTTTGATACTGAATAGCACATCTAGTATTTTTCCATTTATGATGGAATATGTCACTGAGCATATTTATTTCTTACCTCCATGGGCCTGAATTCTACTCTCCAGCCAATATCTGAATTTGGAGGAGGTGGTTTAAATCTCATTGTCTGCCAATTTGTGGACTGAATATTCTGCAAGGCACAAGGTATTATGTTACAGACAACACATTCATTGCTATGAAGCATATACAAGGGGGAAGTGGGGGGGGAGGGTTTTGATCTTTTGTCTTCTCCCTCTGACCCTATTTGCAAATATATACCTTTTGTCT
>NW_017728918.1:43369341-43396114 GCF_001723895.1 Crocodylus porosus
TGCTGACTCCTCAACAAATCATTATATTCACGTTAAAGATGTAATATGAAGTAACTTGGCTGGTCCTACTCAAAAGCAGAAGAGTAACCACCTACTCATTTAAAAAGGACAGTATGTCACACTCACCAAGATACCGATTATACACAAGATGAGGTTTGGTTTTACTCCCATGTGTTTTCTCTTATTTTCATTGCAGCTTCTAATGCTGTTTATATTTTAGAAGTCCTAAAATAGAAGCCCTCACTTCTCTTGACTGAAAAACCAAACATTTTAGAACATAAAAAAAACCCAGCATGCTTGCATCTTCAAAGTAAAGTTCTTCACAGTGCACAGTTTTTTAGGGTGTTTTAAATGAGCTGTTCCTGGTTTCTGCCTCTACGCCTTCCTTTTGTCAATATTATTAGCTATTTAAGCAGTAAAATATGGGGTAGGCAGTTATGACTATTCATTCATCAAATTACTATTAAAAAAGATACCACCTCGAAATGATCAGACTCATTTGCATCATCCAGATGTATTTTCTCTTCAAACAAAGTCAATGGGTCTCGAATAAACAAGTGAGCAATGTGCTGTGCCAAAAGATGATCAATTCCTATAAAACAAAGTCCCAAGATCAGGTTTACCACCAGAGATATTAAAGTGGAATTTATAAAATAGCCAAGTTACTCAGTAACCAAGGGTGAAAACATGACTGTTCAAGGCTTCCTCAACCCTACATATCCTACCTGAAATAAATGAACAGCATTAAAAAAGGACGATGCTAGTTGCCAAATCGATGCATTTATTAAGGATGAGTACAGCTGTCATTTTTTCCATCTCAGTCCCCTCTGTTGCTTTTGACAAATGTTAGTATGTCACTAAATCAGCTGCTTGAGCTGAAGGAACGGGCACTTCTATCACTGCAGACCAAGGATCTTACTTGTTGACTAGACCACCCATTTGCTTTCTCCATAGGAGTCCTATTAGGAGTGCAACAAACTAGAAGTCAAAGAAGAATTACAAGACTAAACAGTCTCATAGTCAGTATACATACCTTCTTTTACTAGGTGTTCATAGATTTCTTTGTCAATGGTCAAATCAATGTCATTGTATTTTTCACCGCATTTAGAAAGATAACTGTCTATGGAATCATATCTGGATTTACTGATTCTATAACGATTGTTCTTCAGTGGCTACAATTTAAAAAAAAAAATACAATACTTTAGCAGCTAATAAGCAATGATGCCTCAGTTTGTGAAATTATACTATTGTCCCAAACACTGTTAATGCATTAACAAAAGCCACACTCAAGGCTGGGCTATCCTGATTTGCCATCAGCTGGCAGGGTCTCTCTCAGGACTCTTCTGCCACCTCTTTCCTTGCTGTAGCTGGAGGGGGTCAGAGGGAAGGGAGGACAAATTTAAGGATGACCCCCCCCCCCACACACACCCCTAATAATTAGATTTTATACATGGACAAATGATAAAAAAATGTTTTTCACGTTATACATTCTTATTACTGGGGGGGGTCATCTAAAATTCAAAGCAGTCTTGGATCTGGTAAGATACGGTACAGCCTATACAATATGGAATCCAAAGTTTGTTTTCTGAACATATCTCAGACACGTAGGGGAAGGGAAGCACAAGAGAAGTTTTCAGGAAGTTGTGAATGAATGAAAGCAGAGTTTAAATAGAATCCCCAACTATAGCATCTCCACTAAAAGCAGTATGAGTGGGGAGAACATTAGGCCTCTGGAAGCATTTACTACAAAGGCAATATTCTCCAGTGGTCAAAGAATTTTATTCTCTAAAATAAGAGAATGATAGTAACAGTTTCTTTTTTCCAAGGGAGTGATGAGAGCACAAGGAAGTACAAATGCTAACTTAGCCCACCACTTGCCTCCAACCCTCTCTCCTCTCGTGTTCGATCATCTACGGATGCAGAGATTACTCCCCAGCGACAATCTATATCTGACACATAGCCTCTGTAGAATGGAGATGCAGCACTTAATGCCATCTAAAAGAAAACCAAGTCAGAGATGAGATCACAGTATAAACCAAGTGACCAATACCAATGCTACGCAATTTCACAGACAGTTTACTACTGGACTAGCTACGTTCCCCTGGATACCTCTCTATGAGCAATAAGAAATGTATTGTGTAGCCAAACTAACTATTTGCAGTGGAGGGAGTAGGTAAGAATGGGAAATTTAACATCAGGTGAATAAAGACATGACTTAAATTATTATTCTACTAGTCTTCTACTGAGGCAGTAGAAAGAACACTGCCCTTCCTTGTTGGTAACCATCTAGTATTTGATGTTCTTCTTCAAGAATGTCCAATTTATAAGCCTATGAAAAATAATCTCATCTCATTTGCCTATAATTCACTTTAAAAACAGAGGCTACAGGTCCTAAATTCCAGGACAACTTCTGAAAACAATGCCTATAACCTTCTCATTTGCTCATTTTTGCAAATGCCCTTGTTACTTCCTTGCCATGTTATGCCTAAACTGCGACTGTAAAACTCTAGCCTTCTGTCTACTGGGGCCTCTCTCAGCACAAACGTTTTTGGTACCCATAGAATCATAGTTTGTTTGTTACTAAATAAAAAAAAGTCACAGCTATTCCTTCCATGGTCTACTCAGTACTTGACATTTGAATTAAGTGAGTCTTGTACATATTGCAAGGTATTATGTAATGAGTGCTCAGACAAGCAGATTTTTCTGGAAGTTCCTCAGATCATTCTAACAAGAATAAACTCTATGGGTGTAACAATTCACTGAAACACACTGCTGAAAAAGATGCCTTTGCTGACAACTTAGTCCATTCAGTATGTTAAGCTGCTGTCCTTTATGGGATTTTTTCTTTAACATAGTAAACAACAGGACTTAGTGATAACTATATTACTCACCACAATGGGACAGATTGTAGCTAGCTGATCATAAAGATATCTTGCTTCAGAAATGCTGCAAGCCTGGAATGTTACCTGTTAGAAGAAGCAGAATTATTATTGTCTGAAGACTCACTGTTCCAGACATTGAAAGATTTACTGGAATCGATGGTATTGTAAAAGGCACTTGCATTGACTATTTTAACTTGTTCAGGAAATGAGAACACTCAATTCTTGCTACCAGGAGTAACCACGTCACAAAGCTCTTCCCATTCCTTCAATGTTCAGTAAAAATTTTAGGCTGTAGTATAAAGGTACTCTTTAGATGCTGAGATGAAGAGTTCAAACAATCAGCCAGAAGCAAGAAAAACCAAGGACTTAATATCTCCAGCAACAATAATAATAATAATGGGCTTTCAGGAACTATGCCAGGAGTCAACTTTCTTGAAGCAATGCCGTCTGAGAGGATTTACTGATATAGCATTTTCTTGACTCTACAGGTAAACCCATTTTTAAATAAGCCTTTAATCCTAGATGCCTCAGTTGCCTCCAGCCAACTGCAAAATAAATGAACGCTTTGGTGAAAATTCAGGTTTGGAACCAGTCTACACATGGAAAAGAAATGATCAGACCCGAATGTTACTAACTGAAAACAAAAGTCTGCTGAAGAAGTATTTCTTTTCAGCTCCCAAGTCTAAAGGCAAAAAATAGTGCTCCTCTGATTTAATCCAAATCAAATGAAATCGGGGGTTTAACTCACTCCTGGATTATCCTTGTTTCTAGCCAAAGGATCCCTAAAAGTGGAAAAATGTAACATTTCATACCTCTAAGGGCAGTTAAGGGCTCCAGAACTGTGTGGAGATCAGCAGGGTGCCCAGGGAATGCAATGACACGAGGTCAAGGTAGAAACCTCTGGGAAGGGTGGATGCAAAGATCTGCCTTGTCTTCTACACAGAACTGAATCCCCCGCCTGGCTTATGCACTGGCAAGGGCAATGGGATAATTACACACGGACTTGATGTGACAATTATGTAGGAACTGGCAAAAACAGGCTATACATTTATTGACTTATTGGCTTTGAAGTGTGGGGGTTAAGCTTATATCTTTGTATATTAAGCATTTCCCAGATAATAGGCTTAATTTATTTTCTACATTCCATTAAGTCAATGGTTAACACCTAAAGTCTTAATTCCAGGTTGCTTACAACATCTATCATAGTTGTATCATCATTCAGTCTCTCTTAAGCAATATTCATAGTATGTAGTGTGGGAAAAACTGACTAGGAAGACACTGAATATTAACTAACTTGCGGTCATACAATAATATCTAAAGTTATATAAAATCCTATTTACAGTATGCTGTGTAATTAGTCATCTGTTGCTTTTTGTCATCATTAAATATAAAGAGAGATGACATGAAAAACGTTCATATTTTTCAAAAGTTAGCATTGTGTTAACATGTTTAACAGTGTAAAAATAAACCTGAATGCTTGGAATCTCCCTAGATGCATTTGTAGTGAGTGCACTTTCTTCTTATTAATATGTTTACCTTGCTGTGTGGGAGACTATTTTATTAATTCATTAAGGCCTTTAAATCAAAGGCGGTTTGAAAATCGGTTAGTTTTACAAGTGCTGCATATGCTGAGAAACAAGAGAATTTTACTTAATTCCTGAAGAATTTTACTCAATTCCAGAAGCATGGCTCTTCCTACTTACCAAGAAAGCAGCAACAGTAAAAACAGAACGTAACATAAAAAGTCAAACCCACAGGCACCAAGTCAGCAGTTACTTGTGCTAAATTCATTCGTTAGACAAACATTCTAAGAGAACCAAATTAAGAGCATCAAAACACTCTATAATATCAGATGCGCTATTTTATCCTAAGCGAGAAAAAAAAGTTGGTAAAACAGAAGGAATGGATAGGAAGTATGAAGGAAAACAGCAAGTTAAAGCAAAAAATGTATTTTCTTGCTCAAAGATTTGGCTTGTAGTAGTAAACAATGGGATCTCCGTGGATTAGTTAGAAGGATTATGTAACTAAGGAAGAATAAACATCTTGAAGCATATCTAAAAATATCTAGGAAGAAAAGGAAACGAGTTGGTGCCAAGTTTTTCAACTGTATGTTGGAATAAACAGATCGTGTTATTTATCCAATAAACATGTTATTTATCCATGTTATTTATCCTCGGCAAATCTTCAGGAAGTTCCAGCTGGAATTCCCTGCCCTTACTGCATCTGATCACCACAGAATGGAGCCACTAACAGAATTCCACTCTTAGGTGAGGAAAACTGACCTGCACTTATTTCCAAATGTCTGGCCAGCTGTGAGCTGAAGTGAAATGTGACCTAAGTTTTTCCACCAATCTGAAAGGGGTCCTCTGGCTTGAGCTGCACATCTTCCAACTTAAAAATGGCGAGACTCCCAAACAGGGTCACATGAAAGAAACTTATCTCAAGCCTCAAGTCCAGCAAATGACTGTTTCCTTTATTAATGAAGACCAAAAGCAGGCAACAGTATCAATTTGAAACAGCCTATTGTTTTTGCAAGCAGAGGTTGTTAAATACTGACAAATCAAAGTTATTAGGATATAAGCAGACAAAAATGAATCATAAACAAACTGCAAAACCATAATCAAGAAAGCAGGACTGCGTGCAAAATAAAAGTATGTTTAAACAAAGACCTAGCCTGAGCACAAATCATTTTAAGGAATGTGTCTATGAAAGAGCAGTTTATGGCAAAAATCTGCATTATTACATTTTGAACTCAGATACAATTTACCTGAAGGCAGCAGTTGCCCATTCCAAAACCCATGGCATCCATGTATATATGGTCTGGTTTAGCTGCTTTAGCTGCTTCGCCATCATCATTGGGAAATATTTCAGTGAATGGTGATGGTGTGTTCTTGTCTTTAAATACTAAGTAAAAAATACATGTACTCAATAAATAGTATGCCACACTGAACAATTAATTGAAGAAAAGCACTGAGTCTACTCACTTGGTACATTTATCACTACTTTCTCTCCTCTCCGGTGTCGAATGTTTCTTGTCAGTGTACTAAAACAGAAAGAGATTAGCTGAAACATTTCCTCAGAGAAGCTTCTTAGTGTTTAAGCATTTGGCTTCTCATTAATTTTTCAAGTCTTGTTACACCAACACTCCTTTGCGTTATATGCATTTTCTGTATAACTACATATTCTACCAGTTGGAGAATCAGTTTCCCTCCCCTCAACTGAGTTCAATCCTATTTTTGTGGTATCAGCACATAATATAGATATCATAAATAGAATTAAGAGGCCTATGACATACAAGAATGAGGCAAAGAAAAGTGTTTTTTGATTTGGAATGCTTTTCCTAAGGTTAAATCTTATGATCAAAAAACCTCTATACAGCTCCACAAAATTAAGAACCATATGCACAAACAGACCAACTCCATACTCTAGATATATTCCAGGGTGCTGCGATATTCCCAGAGCAATGCAGATTGGGACACCAGTAATAAGCAGTCCAAGGGCTGTGGCAGATGGGGCTGTTGCAACTCTTATAAAAAAAATAGTCATTTTAAGATAGGTACTGAATGCTGTTAACCTGAGGCCCCCTCTACACATGCAAGTAAAGACACGATGGGATCTAATGTGTAATTCCACAATCACAGGACCTCCTGTGCTGCCGGGAAGAGTCCCATCAGTCTAGGCATGGTGCACCAGTAAGGAGCTGTCAGCTGACAGAGCTCCCAGCTGCAGGGAAGACCCTGCTACATATGCAAATAAAAGCTTGACAGCAGCCAGCTATAAAGTTAGTACACATTTTTGAGCCAGTTTGGAGCTTTATGGTGCAATAGCCATTTTGCATGTGTAGCTGGTCTAAAGGCAATTGTGCAATTAACCTATTAACCTGTGACATGTAGAAAAGTTTATTCATGACAGATTTCACCATATAAAGCTGCTGGAATTTTGCAGTTTACCTTTCTTAAGGGTCTCTTTAACCATAAATATGTATTCATTACATATCTGTCTGTCTTTGGGACTCAGACATCAATTATTCAAGTGTTATATTTTTAGCACAGTAAGAAATGCATACTAAAAGGTATTCAACAACCTGCGTTTTCTAAATGCTCTTACCTAAATCTAGGATGTTTGTTGATGGCTTCATCTGGAAAGAACAGAGACTTTGATACTCCTCCTTCTACTGGTGTTGGCTCATGTTCTGGTAGGGTAAATCCTGGACACCCTAGCCTGTGTGATAAATTTAAATAAAACTTAATATGAATGTGGAAAAAGATTTTAAACAATCAAATAGCTTATGGCTAGGCTAGGCCTTTAGTAGATAAAGGAATTGGGCAGAGTTAAATAAAATATATATTTTGTTCACTTTATGTATTTTTAATATGCTTCTCAGCTTGTTACCTAAGTCCTGATAGTCAATGTAACAGGCTTAGAGCGCTCGCTGTTGAAGGCCAGTATCTGGCAACCTTTGTCACTGTTTTATATTTTGATTAAGATAGGTGGTACTTCATGCTGCTGGGCACTAATGCCAACACATTATGCAAAAGCAATGACTAACGAAAACTTTAGGGAATACTAGTTCTTGCATAGGTCTGACCACATATTAGCAGTAGGGGTGAACTTATAACGATTTTTTGGGCCAGTACCAATGGCCAATTATTAACCAGCCATAATTGACCAATACTGATCCAATTGCCAATCTGCAGCCCAGCAGCTTGGAGAGCGGCGTCCAAGTGGTAAGTCTGCTGGGGAGGGGAGGGGAGGGGGAAGGGGCAAAGAAGGGGCATGGGTGGGGGGAAAGAGATTGAGACCCCCATGGTGATGGAGTGGGACTGGGGCGAGGTGGGCGCAAGCTTATCCAGACAGTGCAGGGGTGGAGGGGGTTCCTACTGCTGTGTGCAATCCTGGGGAAGGCATGGGGGGCATGTAACCCCCTTCCCCTGGATCTGTGTGGGGCTTGTCTGGGCTGCTGCTGCACACTTGGGGCCAGGGGCTGTGTTAGCTTCTTCCTGAAGGTTGCACTTGGGCCTGGCACAGCAGGCAGCAGCAGTGGGAAGGGGGCCAAAACCACCCCAAAATTCACTGTAGGCCCCCATAACTGCCTCCCAGAGCCACCACCCACCCCACCTGAGCGCAGCCGCCGGGAAGAGCCCAGGACAGCCCCTGGCCCCGAGTGTGCAGCAGCAGACCACCCTTGGCCCACAAAAATCTGGGGGGTACATGGTCCCATGCCTCCCCTGGGGATGTGCACAGTGGTGGGAGCCATCTGCCCCTTCCTCCCTAGACGAGCCGCTGTGGGTCTGTCCAGCACTCTGTCCTGCCCTGGCTGTGCAGCACCTGTCCCTGACCAACTCACTCCCTCAGAGCGAGGGGCCTCAATCTGCTCCTCCCCACACTGCCCCCCAACTTACCAGCCGAATGCCGCTCTCCAAGCTGCGAGGCTGCACTGTTGGCTGAGCACATGCACGGGGCATTTATCAGTCACATTAATTGGCCAAGAAAGCCAATTGCTGATAAAGTCAATTTTCCTTTTATTGGTACCAATATGATATGGACCAATGTATTTGTGCACCTCTAATTGGCAGCTATCATTATTAAACATGACATATAGCAATAGTCTCTAATTAAATCATTCTCCTAGGGCATGATTTAATTCCAAATCCCTTTAAAACGTTTCAATAGTGTTCCCAATAGTTTATCATGTTAAAGGGCTGTAGCCAACATGAAGTCTAGGCTATTTCAGGACAGTACAAAGTAGTGTCAAGTGATACATATGACCCAAGTACTCCTTGACAATTTGAGGTTTTGCAACTTAACAATGCTTTTCTCCCATTACTGTATAAAATACTTAAACAAATATGGAAAACAGACTGCAGAGAACAATGGAACCAACTTCAGTACAACCAATATAGTATTTTCCACTCTATACTTTCAAAAGAAAAAAATGTTTAAGATAAATTACATTTCCAGACACAAGTATGATTTTTAAAAGGGACTATGTCTAATGTTCGATCTTCCACACCTTACTCCATCTGGGCCATATAATATGAAAATTGTTTCAGAAAACGAATAGGGAATCCTATTTGTCATATTAGCTCTACTATTAAAAACAAAAACAAACAAAAACAACAACCACATACACCTCTTAGCTAGTGACATGCAGAAGTTACCCTATGTGTATATTTGCTAAATACGCTCTTGGACACTAGCTTGTCAAGAACTGAAGTACAGTTAAAAAGTAACACCAGTGAAGATGGAGACAGTGAGTGTGTTTAACTTCCCAGCTCCACATGTTGCGGATGATAGTTATTTAGAACTAACCCATAAGCTGTGAAAAGAAAGTCTGGCTACATGCAAATACAAACAAACAGCTAAACATACCTCAAAATACTTAAAAACAATTACATTTAGCAGAGGTATGGCATTCAGTCCTGCAGCTGCATTTTATAGGCTGCACTAGCCGATTAAAAGGCAACATTTCATACTATTGTTATGTAACTACTCAAAGTCTGTTCAACTAGGCAAACTCAAAAACTGATCTCCAACTGTGAAAGCAGTGAAATGTGATGACCCAGTGACCCTAGTACTGGCCAGGGTTCAGGAGACTTTTGCTCTATTTCCAGTGTGGCCAATGAAATGCTCCAAGACCTTTGGTAAATTATAACATCTCTATCAGAAAGTAAAGTATTTGTTTGTTAAATGGGCACAACATGCTTCTCAGTTTTTATGTTGCTACCTTACAAATCAAATATACAAGCTAAATTGGAACTGAGCTGGAATTCTCCCCGTTTTATTAGGCACCAGCTTCCTTATTATGGGAAGATAAATCCTAGCATAATTTTCATTTAGTGCTTGACAAGATACACTAAACTAGAGAACATATTAACAAATCTTCCTGCGTGGTCATAATTTATCTGTGATATATCACATAGTGTTATTGCTCCTGGTTGATAATAAACGGATATTCTAGTTAGGCTTAATCTTTGTTGAATATTTTATTTTTTCTACAATTATTCAACAGGAAAAAGGACAGAAGGATCCCACAGCAGAAGTCCCTAACAAGTTATGTCAGCACATCCCAATTCTGTGCTTTTGCAATATTTTGTTTTCAAAGCTTTCCCAAATCTTTCTGTGAAATTCAAACTCAACAAAAAAATCATCCAAAGAAGCTCTCTTTTCTGCATGTATTTTGATCAAATAATTAGTTTTATTAATAAAAAACAGAGTGGGGAAAAAATAAAAAAAGGAGAATCCTGGAAGAGTTATATCTATAGTGCCATGTTAATTAAAGAGTATACACTACACTCCAGGTTGTGCATGCATGTGCTCATACATGCATTCACGTATGTATATTTAATAGTTTAGCATTCACTGAAGTAACAAAGCTATCAGGGAATGCTTAGAAATGCCTGTAAGATGTAAAAAGATGATACACAAGCCATAACAGCAGGAGGAAAAGGCTTCTGTAAAGAAAACAGAGGTACAAATTCAAATCTTTACAAATGAATGTTTTATGTGATCTAGTCATACAATTTAGCTGCACTGACTGACTGATTCATGCAACAAGTAGAACACTTAGAAAATGCCAAAAGTTCAAATCCAAGGGGAAAACACACGCATAATAAAGATCTTTAGGTTTGATGAGGCTATTCAGCACACCCTTGTTATGCAAGCATGACTCAGACAAAACACACAGTCTAACCTTGGAAATGATGTTACAGTGCAAACAGCCTCATTTTCTTTCAGTACAGAAGCAGCTTCCAGTCGTCGTTTCCTCATGTTGTCTTGTACAGTGTTGAATTCAGACATTGTTCCTCCATATGGCTGCCCAGGTGTCCCTTCAATCATATACCTTCCATACTCTGGTCGCCAGAGTGTTGGGTGGCTTTAATAAAAGGACAGCCTAGTTTAAATATTTATGCAACTGCAAAAGAGATGGATTAGTATGTATGAATTATAGAAATAATAAGAAGGAATGGTCATATACCTCCAAAGTCTATTAAATGTTCAATAGAATTAGAAACTTCAGAGTATCCTTCTTGCAGTGTGTGAAACGTAAAAGCTACATTCTCATTTCTAAAGACTGTGTCATTGCAACTAAGTTTTATTCTAGGCAGGGCTGGCAGTGGTGCTAATAGATAAAGCTACCTAATATTTTCTACCTTGAGACCCTATTAGTAATTTATTACTTTGGCAAACTTGAATCACTCAGGCTGAAATTTTGCATGTGAAGCATCTGTTTCAGGAATATGTGGCTGATTTTGTAGCTATGCCGTTTCTAGCTGGGATCAAGTTGGCTCTGGCTTTGCAATTCACGCAGTGCATCATACAGACTTACCCTTATGGATGAATCTTGCCAATGACCCAACTAGAGATCAATATGGGCAGCTGCGGGGGGCTGGAAGGAGGAGGGGAGGCTTGCATGCATGCTTGTTTTAATTAGGAATCTATATTCAAAAGCTATGTTAAAAGATGACTTAGGCTGTAAATAGAAGCACTCAAAAAATTGGATGTGCCATTATTCAGGTTGTCTGTGTAAGCTTCCTTTGTCTCTCTCATACAAAACCACTACGACAGTTTTTAGTTGTTATCACCTGCTGTTCTTCTCCCCTGCTTCTTTCATAGAATGGGTAGTCATTCAAAATTTCTTTCTACCCTCACTGACTGTAAGGTAGGGGTAGGCAGAATGCTGCCCGAGGGCCAGATGCGGCCCACCAGGCCATTCCACCCCGCCTGCAGGGCCCCTAAACAATTTAGGAAGTTAATATTTATCTGCCCCTGGCTGCCTGTCACGCAGTCCTCAATGGCTTGCCAAAACACAGTAAATGGCCGTCTGCCCAAAATAATTGCCCACCTCCGCCATAAGGCCTCACTTCACATGACAGAAAGGGAAATCAGTTAGAGACTTTTCCAGGGGAAGGCCAAAACTGTCAAGAACATCCTCTAATTTGGAGATTCTACTTGAAACATTTAAAGCTTCATTTTTTTTAGAGTGCTAAACATGCAATGATACTTTGTATCTAGCTACTACAGCTGTAGCTTAGATTTCTCATCTCAACACCCAGAAAACAAGTAACTGCAAATTTGCAAACAGCGGCCAAATGTGAACATTTTAGTTTTAAAGTGACTTGCCATGCATCATACAGGAAGAAACTGAATCCAGTTCTCCAGGACTAATGATTCCTAGGGACAAATATCTTAATTACATAATTCTGATTTATCCCCAGAGCACTGAGTAAGAAGTCTGGTGATCTTGTAGCTAACGAAACTGTTGTATTAATGCTTATGGCACAAGGAGGTGCAAATTAAGGGAAGCAGAGACAACCTTAAATCTGACATTTCCTGAAGGCATGTTTTAAGGCAGCCCAGAAGCCTACAAGGCAGATCTAGGATCATGGGAAGGGGTGTCTTCACCATATATGCACCATACAACTAAACTCCCCACATTGTGATTCTGGATGCCAAAGAGCTCTCTGAGCTCATCAGCTGGTTGGTGCAGGCTCTGGCTGGAGTTGCTACTTTTGCATGGCTCTGCAGCCTAGGGGGTGAGCACCACTCCTGATACCACTCCCCTTTTCTCTCTTCCTCCACCCCTCAATTCAGCAGCAGAAGAAACAAGACAGGATGAGCAATGGCAGAGCTCAGCCTCATCTTTCATGCACCTCAGGAGCCCTGGGTATAAGACACCACTGTTATTCATCCCCTATTTTCCCCTGCCACTGTAGTTTGAAGGGTAGGGGGCAGAAAGGGTACAGGAAGTAAGGGTGAACAGCAGCGACATAACCCACGGGCTCCAGAGCCATGTAAAACAGGGGCTCCAGCCAGATCCCATGCCAAATCGGCAGGTAAACTCAGAGCTTCCAGCCAGAGCAGAAGCTCAGAAAGCTCAGTAGGCATATAGCAGACAGCCAAAAGGGGGGTGGAGGGGTTTGCAGCTACACTGCCATATTCCTGCCCTGTTCTAGACTATCCTGAAAGCAGTGTTTACTGAAATCCCATCTCCATGAAGGCTGGAATATAGAAACATTCAAAAACATAGCTGTGCCATTGAATTTGACTAAATGCAGATCTGAAGGGTAAACCGCTGTAAGTAAATTCAGTTCTGTGCAACACCAAGGGTGGGGGATGGAAGGAAACTGCTACTTACTTGGGGTTAATTCTTTCCCCCTTCTCTTGCAGAGTATGAAGAACGTCTTCTCCAGTTAGCAACAAACGCACTTTCTTATTTTCATGATCAAAAGCTACCAACATATATTCCACCTATTTCAAATAATGGAGGGGAAAAAGTTAATACTTTCTGAACATTTTTAGAAAGCGCTTAAAAAAAGAGGATGAGTCATATGCTAATCACTGGGATCCCTGGAATTCTGCAGATTACATATTTCTATTTAATGATTAGCAACTAGGAATGCAGTAAAAGATACTGTAGACAGGAATGATTAGAGACTAACTGTTAGCAGTTTTCATGGACTTGTACTTCTTAGTTCTTGTTTGACAAGTATTTTAATGCAGGGGCAAAGAGAATTTTTTTTTTATTATTATTTCTTTATATTTCTGTTTAGAATACCCAAGACTCCCAAAGTCAGCAAGCAAGCGAGACCCAATATACAACAATTACCTGAATAAGCAATTTATGACCGATGGCATAAAGTAGAGCTCTTCAATTAGTAGCCTGAGAGGGGCTGCATGCACCCCACAGGCCCCAGCAGCTGCCTGTCCTGCTGGCACTGCCAAGGGAGGGTGGAAAGCTGCCCTCCACAGCATTCTGTGCATGTGGTATACGACTTGAGGGCTGCATACCAGTGCTGTGTTGGGCCCCTGGCTGTATGAATGATGGACAGGCCTGTTTTAAAGAACTATTTTTACAAACTAAAAAGTCCAAGGTTATAAGAAATAGCAGCAGGCCAGCTTGGAGAAGCATTACCAGCCATTCTATAGGGAAAAACCTAAAGGAAAATTGGTTTCCAGTACAGTTTGCTAAAATGAGTCAAGCTTAGGATATCTAAATGTCAAGTGCCTTTTGGGACCGTCTGAAAGCTGTAATGCCAAAGGCACCAACACCAACCCCATCTGGATATTGTAAGACTTTAACACTCAATTATAAGCTTAATTCTGTTACATGAAATATATTTTAGGGAGGTGGGGGAGAAGAAAAAAAAAAGAATTATGGACTTTTCTGAATCAGGAAATAGAACATTATCTCTGGAAAGGACAGTTAAATGCAATACTTCAAGACCATTTTTCAAGAGTTATTTTCCCCCAAGCCTTTTCCCCACAAGACTTAAGAGTTAGAAAAATCACAAACAGACCCACAGCAATACTGTATTCCTATAAATACCACCCTCCCCCTTTTTTTTTTTTTTGAAGCATGGGCTCTTGCTTTTGATTGACACCGAAAATGGAAACTTTAACATTGAGCCATAATTAGAATTCTGAAGGGCACTAAACGCAGTAACTCTTCATGCAGGAATGTTTTACTACCTTTGTATTGTACAGTAAATGATTTACTACATTTTAGACAACAGAAGCCCACCAACATCCATTACTACCAACTGTGATCCATAGTTATTATACACTTGACCTAAGCTTGTTATTTCCACAAGATGACTTTTTCAGTTACCATGCCATATTTCACCACACTAACTTATGCACTGTACTCGACAGCATACTTGAAAACCATTTCCTTATAAAGAGTTTGCTGCTGTAACTTACTTTCTAGAAAATTGTAATTTGAAGTAACATTGTTTTTCTTTGGTTACTTAAATTTGTATGCATGAGCTACCGATGTCACAGTGACAGTGAACGTAACCTACTACTGGGATTTTTCATTACATCTAAAACAGCACTATACAGGAATATTTGAAATTCTATGAAAAACGGTCACATCAGAGCTCGGAAGGGCTTATTACGACACAGATACATTTTGATTTGAAGAGAGTAATTCACAAGCTTGATTCTTAAATTAGACACAATATTATTCTAGTTTCTGTGGAAATAGCTTCATGTATTGTATCATGAAACTGTAAATATGTTATTTTAATATTTAATTAGTAGATTTAATATATTCCAGTTTTGTGTTTTCCTTTGCAAAATAAATGTATGAACTCCTGACGATCAAGTGCTGCTAGAACAGTGACCTTTTAATAACCAGTTGGATTAGTTTAAAGTTCTGTAATATAAGTAGTTCAGGAAATTAAATATTAAGAGGTAGTAGCATAAAGAGTTCCACAACGCATTTATATTTCTGAGAATTCTATAATTCTTGTTTATCTGAAAACACAAAAACTAGCTGTTCTGAACAGAATCAATTCATTTAATCTTCTACCTAGCCAATTTCCAATATGCCAAGACCTTAACTACTCACTATTATTTCAACTGATTTACAGCCATACAATCATATAAACTTTCCCCTCATCTCATTTGTATGTAGGGAAATCTGAGCCCCAAAACTGACTACTCTTGGGTGTTTTGTTTTTTTTATATAATTTAATTTACATTTTTTTTAAAGAATTTTTTTGTGTTCCAAGCCAAATCAAGTCCAAATCCATAAGTCAGTCCAGAACCACTAAGTGGCCCATCAACCGGCAAACATCCTCCACCCCCACCAGAGGCTTCAGATATTTCCAAAGTCTTTTGGCAGACATCCTACATGCAGGCCCAAGGCCAGAGGCTTGGGGTTCAGATGCCCCCAAGTTTCACCTGCCCTCAGCTATATGGCTCCAGGAGCGAGCTAGGGAGGAGCCTCCCATTTCCATAAAGTGGGCTTTAAGCCCCAACACCTCGGTGGGTACTAAACCATGCCAGAACATTTATCCCCAGGAACGCTTAAGGAAACCTGTCCTCATGGACCCAGATGCATGGTGTGAGGAGGGTATGTCTCTCCATTTTATATAACTGTCTAACAAATGCCGCATTAGTACTTTCTGCACTTACCTTAACATGGGCCATAAAGATATGGTATCACAAGTAAGAATTTACAATGGTGCACTTCTCCTGCTTGCACGCCTGCTTTCTCCTCTTCATAAGTTAAATGCAAGGCTAAGTGATCTGGAATTTGTAGGCCAAGCCATTTTGGAGATGTGAGCGAACATTAAAACAATCAGTTTCCCTAACTACTATTCAACAGGGCAATGTCACAGTTCACCAGTTCCATCCGCACATTTGACTCTGCTTACATGAGGAAGGCAGTCTCCTTTAATTAAGCTGCCTGTTCCCAGCTTCATCACAAAAATGTCTCAATGCTTGAAAGAGATCAATTCATTTAACTGGAAGAAGAGTTGGTTCAAACAAAACCCAGGAAAAGCTGAAGTGATGTTGGTTGGGTTTTGAAAAGGTCCAAAGAGCTGCTTAGATACTGACACCACTTTTTCATTCCAGATCTCTAGCCCCATTTTAGAATAAGATGAAGCCTTAGGGCTTCACAAATTCTAACTGGGCAACTACAATGCTGACATCATCCATCTTCAGCTGGTTAAGAGACTAAACATTTCTTCTTGGATAAAGGTTTGTAGCAATCTACATATTAGTTATCTTGCTACTAGGCTGCAGTGTCCCTGAGGGTTAAAGGTGAACCCAGTTTAGAGGCTCCAGGTTATGATTCCACACCTGTTATACGCCATACAAACCTCTGTTCTGTAGTCCCTCTGCTGGCTCTCTCCTTTCCATCATCAAAGCCACCAGCTGGTCAGGACCCTGACCTGCAAGGTATCTATACTCCGCACAAGACAATGCATCAAGAAAAACCCCAGGGTAAAAAGTAAAAGAACAAGGGAAAATATTTTTAGCTCTGAGGGATTTTAGGGACTTGGGGTATAGAACAAGTTACCAACAGATATTCCACCCCTATTAATGGTATATTTAAAGAAAAGGACCTTACAAAAGCTCTAAGACCATGACAACACAACCACTCAGAGTATCATTTTGGACTAACAAATATGGACTCTACTATATACCCCAGCAGAGGATTTACCTCAACTAACAGACAGCAAAGAACAGTTAAAATACCTCTTACCTCTAAAAAACACATAACTTCCCTATCAAGCAGAAGGCCTGTGTGTGGCACTGGAGTGGCATCAAATCAGGCTGCTCTGGATCAAAGAACAAGAAGCACATTTCAGTGTTCCCTGGCCCTTACAGATTATACCTTGCCAGCAGCTTCAGTTTGTTTGCTTTTGTTGTTTTTTTTAAAAAATACAAGGGCTTGTTCAAAGAACCCAGTTCAAAGGGTGCTACTGACCTCACAGCAGGGGTACCATGGAAGAGAGGCACTATTTGAGATACAGAGGTTTTGGGCCACTGGGTGCTTCAGAGCTCAGGAACATCACCATAAACCAGTGGCGCTCAAACTTTTTAGACTCAAGACACCCTTTAGAAAATCTTTTTAGTTTTGATTTGTTTTTTTGACTATGGAAAAATAATAGAGCATTTTTTCTGCTGCAAAGAACTCAGAGACCACAACAGATCAGAATGTTTTTAACATTATGGATAGAGGTGCACCGATACATCGGTCCAATATTGGATCGGCACTGATATAAACAAAGTTTTCTGCATCGGAAATCGGCCCGATGTGGCCGAAAATTTGTCCGATAAATGCCTGTGTAGGATCACAGCCACAGTGCAGGGGCAGCGAACAGCAGAGCCAGTAGCATGGATTGCTGTGGGCAGCTGGTAAATCTGGTGTGGTGGAAGGGCAGTGGCATGGGGGGGCAGATCAAGGCCCCTGCAGTGAGGGAGGGTGTGGGGATGGGGCTGCCCAGCCAAGGTGGGGGTGGGACGGAGGTGCAGCTTGTCCAGTGCTCGTCTGGCAGCTCCTGTTGCTGCTCACTTAGGACAGCATCGAGGGTGGGGGTGGGGGGGCTGGCTAGGGGGGCCAGGTTCTTCCCAGCTGGGCAAATCTGGGGACACATGCCTGCCTATCTCCTCCCAGACGAGTGATGGGACCTGCCAGACAAACACCAGACGAGCCGCCCCTGTCCCATGCGCACCCTAGCCCGCAGCTGCAGCCCGCTTCATGCCATGCAGATCCAGGGGGCACATGCTCCCCACTGGACAAGCCACTTGCAGCTCTGTTCAGCACCCATCCCCTACTCCATCCCTATTCCCTCGCTCACCGCACGGGACTTGATCTGCCCCCCCACCCCTGCACACCAGACTTACCAGCTGAAGAGCTGTGCATCAGATTGGTATCAGCAGCTATGCCTCCTTAAAAATCAGCTTTTGGTACTGGCCCCAAAAATCTCTATTGATTCGCCCCTAAATATGGATTCCTATTTGAACTCTCTGGGTTTCTCTTTTCAATCACATTTGCACACCTATGGCATCCTGGTTGAGAATCACTACCTTAAACTCTACCAACAGGCAGGGTGATAGTCAGTACAGAACCAAGAATGCTGTTTATGCACTTGCAGCAAGTTGTGTCCCCCTCATCAGCAGGGATCCTGGTTTTCTCTGGTAAAAAAAAAAAAACAAAACAAAACAACCCCCCCCCCAATATTCAGGTTAAAAAAAGAGTAACCTGAAAACCATATTTTTCCATGATTAAAATGAAACTACATACACACACAACGGCATTTCATTTTGGTCATGGAAAAATGTGGATTTTGGATTACTTTAAATCCAAAAATTGGGGATTTTTTTTTAAACTAGAGAAAACCAGGATCCTCTCTCATGAGGCAAGCTGCTGTTGCAACTTCAGCCTCCAAACTTTAACACACAGTCCTAGATACTAAAATGACAAAGGGTAACAACAGCAAGGTCAGCACGCAAAAGGAAAGCCTCTGCCCAAGTATAGCTAGGTTATCTTTTATTAGCTATTGTTGAAATGTTGTACAGCAGCAGTATCAAAGATCTAATAAATGCTCAAGTTGCAACTAACTAGTGGAAGACATCCTCCCTGCAAGGCACCAACAGTACCTCCAACTCAGGGCTTACCGTGCCCCAGTCTCAACTAAATGCCGGTTGAGGCATGGACTCTTATTTCTTAACACTAAGCAAGAGAGACAGTTGGATGCCATCAGCACTCTGAAATCACTGCACTACCCGCCTCCTTACTCTCTCTAAGAGCCCCACATATACACAGGGAACCAGAGTGTAACAGAATGGCACCTGCATGAAAAGTCCTTAGTAGTACAGTTAAAAAAGGTAAACATATCATGCCACACAAGCAACTCATTGCCACAAGCAGCAGCAGCAGCAGCAGCAGCAGCAGCATCTTTCAGGGAGGGGTGGGCAATCTGTCAGAAAAATCATGTTGCCAATATGGCAAATAGTGAGCGCATGCAGCCGTTGTATTGGAATCCAAGATGACTGCCATCAATTCATGCTTTGGTCGGTATTTCATCCCCCACTAGGGTTAGAAAATTAATCCCAATGACAAACCACATTGTATGAATCGAAGAGATCAATCGTAACATTTCTGTTGTGCCGCCAGGAATTTACAGTTCTGTTCATTATTAGATACCCAAAAGGTTTGCAAAATTGTTACATTAACCCTGTTCTGTTTCAGATTACCCCAACATGAAGACCTCTTTTGGAGATTGTAGATAAGAGACTTGCCCTTACAGGAGGAGCAACTGTCCTTAACTACACAATCTAACTTGAGACCTTTCAAAACATGCTGCATGCCATTTTGAGCCCCACAATGATCAAGGGATTTTTATGTTAAAAACCCACCCAAAAAACTCCCACAAACCTAGAGCCAGGATGAATTCCTCTGTAAACTGTAGATTTCACAATGCAAAGCAAAACGAGTTCTTTGGGGGAGGAGGGGAAGATTGCCGAGATGTATATTATTTTGAATTGCTTGTGTTTGACTAATTTGAACATGGTTAGTGAACACCGTCCCTCCATGTACCCAGCTATAAATGCAACGACTGATTTTGCTTTCAGAGACAAGATTTACAAAGCTTTCCTGAAAAACAGAAGACCTGCTGTTAATTTTAATAAGGAAAACACCCTTACAGGGCTGCCAACAATTCTAAGCAATCCATGGAATTCGCTTGCCAATGCAGGCTTGACTGAGTGAGCAGCTATAAGCAATTTCAATCTGTCAGGAGCTTTTTCCTGAGGCTACAGGAACAGCAGCATATTCAGAATTCACACATGTGATGGAGTCAGAATTAGCTGGAAAAAGGTTTCATGACCGATTTTTTTTTTCCTCTCACTGTTAGAAGAAACTTTGCTCCCAGCTTAGAGAAATACAGTCTCTAGAAAGTTTCAACAAGAATTCTTTGCCCACAACAGCTGAAAGAGTTGGGCATTTTGCTATGTGGACTTTTACCTGGCACTGTTACATGGTTTGTAGCTCTCTTTTCTCTCAAATTTTAATTAGCCTGTAAAGTAAGCAGAACTCCAACATGTTAGAACAAATTACTAATGAGGATGTCAGACAAAAAACATTGCTATGAATCTGAGAGGGCAGTGTGCCTTGCTGTTTTACAGGAATAAGATGTCTGGGGATTGCATGCCCAGGGAGCTTTCCAAAGCTAACTAGCTTACAGGCCCAGCGATTCTCTCGACTTGCACAAGCTGTAATGGCACCCACTGGGCTCAGCTGCCTCTAAAATATGCAGGCAGACAAAGTTCTTTGGGGAGATGCATCTTTTATTGGAACTAAACATTTAGTTGGTCTAGCAAATCGCATCTCTCCAAAGAACTTTGCCTATGTCCTTAGACCAACATAGCTACAACCAACAACTCTAAAATACACCATGTTTACTACAGAGACAGTGGCAAGCTCAGTTCTATTTGCTGTCTCTTGAAAGTGTTAGAAGCATTGTGCCTTGGTGGCTTTTTGACTGGCAAAGGTACTTCTCACTAACTAGGTCTGTACTACAAACTTAGGCCACATACAGACATTCAGTATCTCTTGGGAGGGTCACCGATTTCCCAGTAGAAGCCATAAATGTACAGATGTTCTGAATGTTTCTCCCAGAGCAAAAAAAGGTTGGTTTAAGAAAAAAAATAACCTGGGAACAACCAAGGTTAAATCACTCCCAGGAGACTCTCTTGTGAAAGAGTGAATGCCTGTACATGTTCTCTTCCGAGAAAAGCCGCAGCACAGTCCTGCCGCATCCCAGCTCTCGTCACCTCCCTCATCTGACAGTGTCACTCATTGGACTCTGCTGCTCCAGTTGAGCACAGAGTAGAACATGCTCCCTTCACATTCCTACATTGTACTGCAAGGAGATGCAAAGTGACTCAGACAGCTCAGAGTCAGCCAATCAGGGCTGCCTTGTGCCTGATGCAACTGTCACCAGGCAGAATGAGGGAGCCTCCAGAGCATGGGTGGGCAATTATTTTGGGCAGAGGACCGCCTACCGAGTTTAAGCAAGCCATCAAGGGCCGCATGACAGGCAACCCAGGGCAGATTAATATTAATTTTCTAAATTTTTAGGGGCCCCGCAGGCCAGATAGAATGACCTGGCAGGCTGCATCCGGCCCCCGGGCTGCATTTTGCCCACCCCTGCTGCAGAGCATGCCAAAAAGTGTGGGCCCCCTGGCTGCAGTGTCAGCACTGCCAACTCTCTGCTCTTTAAGGGTTCAGCAATAGAATATTGGTTCACGTGTCCCCAGGTAAGTTTTTCTACTGGGAATACAAACTTGGAAGAAATATCCCAGATTGCATACACACTTTTAGACTGTCTTGGTGTGCTAAGCAGCAATACCCCAAACATAACATGCTGGTTCAGGTGGGGTAGGCCCCCCAACAAGCAGCAATGCAGTCATATTAGGCAGCATGTTTGAGGATGTCTGCCTAGCATAAATGTACACATGCCAACCACTGGCCACGGATGCCATTTAAAGCTTTAGAAAAAGTTTGCTGCAATACATGTTTTGAATCAGCTGCTGTTGGATAGAAGCAGATGCTATTTACAAAGGAAATTAATCGTTTCACTAGACATGTCCCACACAGAGATAAACCCAGGATAGAGAGAGTCAGCATACTTAACCCTGTGTTTGTGTGCTGCACATGTATAATCTCATTTAGAAATCATGAGATTTACTTCTACACAAAAATAAATCTCTAAAATGAAGGGTGCTCATGCAATCTCTCTCTAACACAGATGCATAAAAAGCAAAGATGCCCTTAAGTTAAACAGCTGCATCCAGCACAATGCTAATCTTTAAGCAGCCAGTACTATGACAGTCTCTAATGACAAAAGGTTTTGTCACACATAGTTTCAACAGCATAAAACCATAAGAAGTGCCAAACTAACCCCGTAGCCTGTATCTGACAGTGGCAGGAATAGATGCTTCAAAAGGAAGAACATGTGAACAGAGTATATCTAGAATGATCCATCTCATAATATCCACCATCACTCATTTAAAGGTGCCAGAGGATACACCCCTGACTTCTGTTTAATAGCTATTCATGGATCTATCATCCATGAATTTATCTGGTCTCTTTTTGAAACTGGATATACTATCTGCCTCTACATCTTCCTGTGGTAATGAGTTATGCAAATTAACTGCACTGTGCAAACACATGCTTTATCTTATTCACATCATGCCAAGTGTGCAAAGTACTTAAAAAACAAAATCAAAACCAAAAAACCTTCATATTTAGAGTTGATTTATGCCAAATAGGAACCTTATATAAAATGTCCAATTCTGATTGCATGTATCATTTGCAAAGTCAAAGTACACATACAGAACCTATATTTTTTTGGGAAGCTCAGATGTACTGTGTAGGCCAAGAAGTGTACACTTTTTTCCTTCTCAGCCATGATGCAACAACTAAGTTTGGGAAGATACTTATCAAAAGGCACAGCTTCCAAGGTTGCCTGTTCTTCACTGTTTTTTCAACGTCTTGCTTGAAAATACTGGAAAGGGTGACTCATACCTCCAAGGCAGTGCATCGCTCTTGTCTATGCGCTCTGTCTTCCATTCATCAGTCCAAGTCAAACAAACCATCCATGATCCGGTTCATGGATCAATACTTCTTGAAGGATGAACTTAGTTGATATGGTTTTGGTACAGTGTTCATTGCCAGTGTTTTTATTCTACAAATACTGCCAAAAATATATGGAATGTTTCTTTTCAAGTCACCTTGAAGCTACCCAGCTAATATTCTTCTCTAACCTACTGTCTTCTTGTTATAGATAAGCAGCCTTAAAGTCAGAAATGCTCCTAAAGGTCAAATAGCATCATATGCTATTGTTTGCAAATACAGAAAGCCAGTAAAGATAGGGAATGCACGTTTTTCTGTTAAGTATATTAGCATCATAAAGCAAACTGCCTTAACTGACCATCTGCTTCCAGGGACTCAGAACTGACTGAAATTTATTGTGAATTAGTATGATAAATTCTAAAACAGATGCACTATGTTAAATCATAAGTTGGAAGATGTAGCTACTCATGTTAGTCTGAAGGCAGGGTACACCGCACGTTCATAGACCAAACTAAATCAGAGATGTACAGCATAAGCTTTCATAAGCAGAAGGCGTTCATCAGATACTGTGAAGGGACTGAACGAAGCATTAACTGCTAAAGAGAAAGCTCTGATTTGAATCCAAAGGATAGGAAAGATGAAAGGAAAAGTGCTACTGAGAGGCAAGGTCTGTAGGAGAGAGAAAAGTCAAGCAGTTAACTCACTGAGGGATGTGGAGCTTCAAAAAACTAATCTACAGAACAGGATAAGGATACAAATCTGTAGCCTTAGTTTAGACCAGGGGGCAACCTCCAGCCCACAGGCCAAACGCAAATCTGTAGAGCCATAGCATCTGGCCTGCAGGTCTCTGCATGGTTTGGAAAATTTTAGAGCAGGGGAGCAGTAGCCACCCCCGCCACCCCCCACTGCCAAACTCCCAAACCCCCTTACTCCTCACAGGGCTGGATTGGGCCTGGGCCATGGTCCTCAGCTCTCTCTACCCGGCAAATGGGGCCCTACCACACCTGCACTGGGCACCAGGATCCAGCCTGTGGAGACTGGGCACTGTCCATCCGCGCCGGAAAGAAAAGTTTGATCACCATCAGTTTACACTATCCTTAACAATCCAGTCTGCGCACAATTTCTTCTTCCCTAATTTCTTGTTGAATTTCATTTTTAAAGTTTTGTTGTCTAAGAACAGCAACTCAAGAGGTCTGTATGGAAAGTCCAGAGAGGTTAAAGTATTTAGTCTCAGGCTTGTCTGTTTTTCTGGTGCTGATGTCAGATCAGTGTTCATTCACTGTCCTGTCCGTCTAACGTAGACAGCAGAGGGGCACTAAGAAGACGATGCGCTATATGTAGGGCCCGACCCAACTTGAGGAGGCAGCCAGCTGATGTCGCAGGAAGACTGCAGGGCTGGCCACCAGTGTTGCAGGCTTATGCCTCTGACTAGCTGCGAGGGCTATCTGTAATATGGCCCCACCCCCTGACACTGATTGGTGGAGAGTAGTGGGGCTGCATGACAGGCAGCCCTCTCAGCCAATCAGTGGTGAGGGTCGCGGTGGCAGCCATCTTGGACTTCCCTTCAAGCCAACCCCCTCTCCAATCTCCTTTTCCCCCAGCAAGCTACGCAGCCAGTCTGCAAAGGCCCTGAAAAATATCAGCTCCCATTGGAGAGCCAGAATTTTATTTTCAGTAAGGTTTTTTTTGTTTTTAATGGGGGTAATACCAAATTAAGCAATTTCCATGAAACTGCAATTTGAGTAAGTCCCTACATATATAATGTTGGCAGCAGTGCAGGTAAATGAACCTCAGAAGTTATAACCTGTTATTTGGTCTGGTGATAACGTGGTCTGTGTTGAGACCCCAACAAAGACCATATTGCAATCTGCCAAGATACCAACCCCAAGACAAGGATAACAGAATCCCTTTGGTTGTAACCCACGGTTTCCAGCTTGAATACTTCAAACATCACTAATGATTTAACACCCAATGGTCATTTACCTGCATTGATAACTCTGACACCAGAAGGGCTCTTCTTAGATAATAAAACTTTAAAAACAACTTTAAACAGAACATTTTGGAACAGGAAATCAATGACAGACTGGATTTGATTAACTATTGCAGGAGTCAGCAACCCCTGACACGTGTGCCGAGCATGGCATGCAAGGCCATTTTGCTTGACATGCCACCACCAGCCTGGGCTCTAGGCAGCTGCTGCCAGCCACGAAGTCCAGGCTGCTCCCAGCAGGTGGCTGGGCAGCTGCAAGCAGACAAGGCTCCACGGTTGGTAGCAGCTACCCAGAGCCTGGGCTGGTTGCAGCCAGGAGGCTGAGAACATCTGCTCTGGGCTCTGGTATTAGCTCCGTACTGGCAAGTGCATGCGCACCTTGGAGCAGACAGTGAGGGAGAGGCCCGAGGCAAGTACAACCCCAGCCTCTTCCCTGTTGCCGGCACAGAGCTGATGACCGGGCTCCAGAGCCCGGCGCAGATGTTTGTAGCCAGCCTGGGCTCTGGGCAGATGCAGCAGGCAAGCTGCAAACAGCTGCACTGGGCTCAGCATCAGCTCCATGCCAGTGGTGACTGCCCACGCACCTCAGAGCAGACAGCAGGAGGGCTGTGTTGCCTCAGGCCCTATCCCCACTGTCCGCTCCGAGGCACGTTGACACCAGTCAGTATGGAGCTGATGCCAGAGCCCAGAGCAGCTGTTTGCAGCCTCCTGGCTGCAGCCAGCCCAGGCTCTAGTAGCTGCTGCCAACCACAGAGCCCAGGCTGCTTGCAGCAGGGCTTGTACCTGAGCCTGCCTGACTCCCAGCTGCTCCAAGCCCAACCCCAGCCCAGCCCCCAGCCAGGATGAGGCTAGCACTGCCCCTTGCCAGGAGCACTGAACCTTTTGTGGACTTAGCTGTGTGGGGTGGGTGGGTGGGCTGGCTAATGGGCAGGCTCCAAGCCAGGGCCTCAGCCAGCTACGCTGTAGCCTGAGGGCTGGCTCCTGCAGGAAGCACATGGTGGGACCATGGCATTGTTGGGTTGGACATTGTACAGTAGCCTAGGAGCCTGATTCCAGGAGCCAGAGCACATCTGGTTCTGTATGTCTGTCTGCCTCTGTCTAGTTCTGTGCATCTGTATGCGCACACGTGTCTGGTTCTGGATGCGTGTGTGCATGTGTCTGTTCTGGTTCTCTGTTTGTGCACATGGTTCTTTGTGTGCGCATGCATGTCTGGTTCTTTCTCTGCTCTCCTTTTTCTTTATCTTTTTCTCTTTTTTCCTCTCCTCTTTCTCTTATTTGTCTCTTTTTTCCTCTCTCTGTAATTGCAACATGCTCAACAAAAAAGGAATACACAACAAAGGCAACATTTATGATGATTAAATGCACTAATATGCAGCGTGTCCTGCCATGTACCCTCCCCCCAACCCATTTTGTTTTTCTGGTATGCCAGCACTCTGGCACTTTCCAAGGTAGATATCGTGGTTTTTTCAGCGCTCCGACCAAAAAACATTGCCTACCCCTGAACTATAGCCTAAACCAGGAATTGGTGATGTACAGCCCACAACGAAACTGAAGATTTGCAGGGGGAGGGCCTGGAAGCAACAGTGGCATCAGAGCCAGGTAGCTGGAAGCTGCTTCCATGCTGCTTCTGTTTCTCCCTGCCTCCCCTTCCTTGCCCAGTCCAGCCCTGCTTTGGCTGAAGGCTACCCTCACACCCCAGACCAGAAGCAGGCAACTTGGAAAAGCAGTCCCAGCACAGGCACAGCTCCGAGATGCATGGCTCCAACAGGGGCACTGGAAAAGTCCCCTACCAGCCTTGACATGATGCTAAAAAGTCACCTGGTCCACAATAGAGAGGAGCTGGGTTGTTCTGACCTGCAGCCTGAAAAAGGTTGCTTGCTCGTCATCTCAGCTAAGACTATGGATTCTTATCACATTACTTGAATTAGTTATAAACTATGTCCCTTATTGGGTTAACCACTTTGTTTTTCTCCCTTCTATCCAGCTTACCTTTCTCTCACCAGTGCCCCCTTCTTTTTC
>NW_017728918.1:43396513-43402048 GCF_001723895.1 Crocodylus porosus
ACCACCACTCTCTGGGTGCGGCCCTCCAGCCTGTTGGTGACCCAATTGACTGTGTGGGTGTCGACACCACAGTCCCCCAGTTTCTTAATGAGAACGGGGTGAGACAGTGTTGAATGCCTTCCGAAAGTCCAGGAAGACTATATGCACTGCTACCTTCTAAAGATTTGGTGATCTGATCATAGAAGGCCACCAGGTTGGTCTGACAGGACCTGCCACTGATGAACCTGTGTTGGTTGCCCCCAAGCTATTCTTGTTGGTTGGTTGCCCCATTTAGCCATTTTGTTTCCTCCAGTCCATTCATTGTATCTGATGAAGAAAACTTTCATAAACAGAGGGTTTATTCTGTGCATCTCCAATTGAATTAGTCTAGGAAGATGCAAATCTACCTCGCCCTCCACCTGATCATATGTAGGATATTTAGTATGTTTAGTAATTTGACAGCTTACTGAAGAACCTCAAGGTTTGGAGGTTTTGTTTTGTTTTAAGGAAAATGGAGGGAAGCCACTTTTTTGTACATTTAGAAAAACTGTGCCAACCAGCAAGTTTTTAAGTATTTAATCTCCACTGCTATGCTGAATATAAACAAGCCAGTTAAATGTGGTCATGGTAACACCCAATTTGCAATATGCCTCTAAAGACAGATTTATCAGCAGCCTCCACTGATAGTGTCGGAGATCTAGCCTCTGGGAATTGAGGAAGAAGCAAAATGCCTTTGGAGGTAGAACATGAGAAGCTTTTCCATCCTTTGTTGTTTCATGAACAAAGATCAAAAGATCTTACTAGCAGACAGTCTTCAGGCCAAGCCCAGAAAGACATTTTTATTTGTAGAACAGTCAAGATGAAGACTGACTCAGGATAATATTGACACTCAAGTTTAAGCAGATATCCAAACATGCATAATTTTGTTCTAGCAGCTGAATCAAAATTTGCCATTCTAATATAATAAATATCTTATGTTCTCCAATGTATGTGAATATAACTAAGCAAAACTTCTACAAGCCAAGCATTAAGGGGAAAAAGAGCATGACAAAGCATGATGCCACTCTACAACTGCAAAAATAGAAAACGATTCTGCTACTTTCGTTCCTACAGTTTATGCCATGTTAGAGCTGACTGTAGAGAAACATGAAGAGAATGCAGCAGCTTGCACTAGCTAGTAAAAACAAAATTAGTGACAAGCGTTCCTAAATGTTCCCCCTCCAACTCACACCAGGACTGGCTATTTTTGTTCTTTTTGCATGTGGTACTACATGATGAGAGGAAGTCCTGTGCAGCTAATACCATGAACCAGGAAGCAGGTTACTGAAATCTAAACCTAGAGATTAAAGTCATTTGTATGCAGCTAAAGAAAAAGTGGGCCACAATATAAAACAAAGAACTCCTTTCTCTGACCATTGAACCACAAATACAGAAAAGCAAGCCTACAGAACACGAGTCATGTTTACTACATAAAACAAACGTTGGGCAGAGACTTTTAGTTATGAATGGTCAGATTTAAGAAAGAAAAGCTGTGTCATTCATTCTGTGCAGGTATTAGTTTGTACACTTATATTTTTTTTACTCCACACCTGTTTGTGAACCAATGGAGGAATAGATCCTGGCATGTAAATGTAAACATTTCCAGGCCAGGTGGCTGGCCTGGAAGTAGCCCTCAGCTCAGAGTGGAGAAAAGGCTTGTCCACATTTATTTTCACCACCCAGCTTTTTCACCAAATACAGTTATTTAACAGTGACAAGCAAAGGAAATAAAGTCCTTGTGACAAATGACCATGAGAACTATGCCCAGATATAAAGAATCCCTGAGACACAAGAGAAAAGTCAGCTATAAAGCCAGTCAAAACCAGAATCATAACTTTGCTTCCCTTTTCTAAATAAAGACTTGTTCTTGCTTCAATACTGAATTCAACTTTCACAGTCATAATGAAGTGGGTGATGGTGAACAAGATATTTTCCTACCAGTGGAAACCCAATATTGGATGATCACAGCACCTTTTACTGAAATCTGTGCATTTGATACATTAATGTATCTGGTACAAGGACCCATGTCTACTTCTGCTAAAAAAAACCTCTTAAAAAGGAAGTTCCTAACCTTGAAGGATTGAAGAAATAACTCATCCAAAAGTGAATCATTCCAAAGGAACTTCCTCTAGTCTTGCATCATCGTTTTCCTCCTCTTATCCTCTTTCCTTTCCACTGCTGCATCTTCTACTATAACCTCTGCCAGCTAGGGTAGGATGAAATTAATAAGATCCTAGTCAATTTCAGTGAAGACTTAGATTAGCCTGGAGGCTGCAGTGTAAATAGTTTTCCAAAACAGCAACAGGCACAGAGGAAGAGAACCCAAAATATAAAAGGCAATGGAAGGGGAAGAATAGTAGAATCCTTCCATTCTCTAAGAAGCTGAGCAGCTCCAAATGGGAGAAGGAGAAGAAATGGGAAGTTACTTCTGTCTTCCTTTAGCTTGAGGAGGTTGATATGAAACACTGGACTCCTTCCTGTTCCCCAAGAAAGATTTGAGAACCATCTGTAGCAAAGACAAGCTCTAAGGCCAGATCACAGGAACTGATGGCAAAGACAAGGGTTAAGTACAGACAGTCAAAAAGCCCGAGGCTGAACTGGTTCAATGTTTGCAGATTAGCTTAAACTGCACAGATTTAACCAATAAGCACGTGAAGAGACATTCACTTTTGATTCTGGAAATGTGATCATGTGCCTGCAGTGACTCAGGCCAGAAGCTGGGGGGGTGCTAGAACATGCCTCTCTGCTCAGCTAGAGCAGACAGCTTGGGCCAAGGCTAGCCTGCCCACCCTGCAAAGTATTCTGGGATGCTGGGGACTGCGAGTTAAATTGAATTTGGAGAGGATCTGGGACAGAAGTTCAGTAAACCAATTTAACCTAAATCAATTAAGTCTGATACTACCATCCATCCAGGTTTTGGCCATTTATCATACACTTGCCATTCATCTCATCTTAAACCAGTTTATCTTAAACTGATTTCAGTCATTCTGAAAGCAGCTTATGTGCACTGAACTTCTGTTGTGTTACAGATCTGAACCGGTTTCTGATCACTTACACCAATGTATGTGTAATTTCTGTCCCTAGTGAAGGAGACTGTATGGATTCTGCAGCCTAGTGGTTTTAAGTGCATATTTCACTCTTACTTATTTTTTATGAGAAAAATGAGAGAGAAAACAGGGGTTCCAGGCTTGGACATTTCACGAAGAGAAAGAGAAAGAGAAAGAGAGAGTTGCATACGGATGTGCATCTTGTCCAGATAATAAAGAATTAGCCAATTCATTTTAGGTGTTTTGTACAGACCCTGGAGTTTACAGGGGTCAATTAACATGTTAACACCACACCTTCAAAAATTTCTCCTATGAAAGGCAGCTAAATCATTTGTGTATGAATAATCTACTGTCCAACTTTGTGTTCAGTCAAAAAGAGCTCAGAGATAAAGCATGAGCAAGTAGTCATGCAACAATAAATCTAAATCACTCACAAGTACTACTTTTCTCACATGGCATCAGGCAAGTATAGTGATTACAACAACCACCATTCAAATGCAGCCAGTCATGTTGTATTTGGCAGGGGGCCACTACTATATACTAATTTTTGCACTGAAGCATTTTTAAAATGCATCTTGCTTTGTAGAGTCTTTAAAAGGGACAGACAACTTTCATATGAAACAACATTTAGAATCTGTAAATACAAATTTTATAAGGGTCAGTCCAAAATAAACGTTTCTAGAAAATAAGATAACATGAAAAGCTTTAAAACAAAGCATTCCTCTGCAGTGTATGAAATCAAAGCAGTGCTGTGCATCTAACCAAAGCAGTGCTGTACCTAGTAGAAATCAATAATGAGAGTTCATTCACTTTCATTACCCACATTGCAAAAGATGCAAAAAAGTGGGAGAGCGTGTGTATGGTTGAGGAGGAGAGGGTGTGGACTTGTTAAAACATCTTAATCCAATATATATATATCATCTCATTTTATTAGTATCAGTAAAGCAACTATGACACACTTCTATTTTAAGTTAGCTAAAGTTTTAAAGATTTTTATGCAATACCAAACTACCAAAGCAGTGGATGCTTCAAAATTCACAAAAACTCAAAATAGGCCATTACGAATGTACCTATATAATGGATTTCCCCCCCCCCGCAAACCTCTGCAGAGGCTTGTTTGTGCCCTGATGCATGACAGTTTATATATGTAAAAAAATCCCTGTTGTTATTACACAAGGAAAATGAGTAGGAGGTAACCATGGAAAGGGAACTAAACTGTGACAATGGCGCAAGAAGACAGTGCTCCTGCCTATGTAAATGATGGGGAAACGCAACTGGCTGCTTATTTTTCAGGCAGCAAACACTTTTTGAATCCTGTTAAGTTTTTGGCCACAGTATAACTGTGCTGTTAAAAACAATTAAGTTTGCTGACTTCCAGTTTCACTGGCCATTCCTTTACCTGTTGTAAGGAAAAAAAAAAAAAAAAAAGTGAATTGAAGTATTTAATTTGCCCTTTATGTTTACATCATCATATCCACCAATTTTAACTCCTCTTTAAATATTCTCAACCTAACTTTTCCTCATATGGTAACATCTCCTTTTATTCACTTTAACTGTATCCTGACACTTTATTTCCATTTTCAGAGGGGACCAAAATGGATGTCAGTTTTCAGGTGGGCAAACAGCATTCATCTGCACTATAGCATAGTATCTGTCATGCTTATGAAATCTAACATTGTTAGATTTCTGGTTTAGGATCACTACTACACATCCAACAAAAGTCTTAATTGAGCAATGTGCAAGAAAACTGTAGTTCTACAGAAAAAAACCCACCGGAGTTAATTTACTAGTTGAGCATCCTGTGAGCACTAATGCACCCGTAAAGGACCACATCGCTTTCACCCTGCTTCTGCTGGGAAAAAGCTGTAAACAGCAGCAGACTCAATTTCTGAGGACCATTCACGATACAAAGGGTGACAGAAGGTTAATAAGTTTCACCACCATCCAAACCATAATCATGCCTCTCTTCCACCAGGAAAAAGGTGATTAGAAAAGGCTTCATATTTATCAGACAACTACTAACCAGGGACCACACCTCTAAAGAGATTCCAGGGACTACATTTAAAAGACCTACACATTGTTCTTTTTCACCGAACCTGAGAAGAAATGAAGCATTTCTCGCCCTGATAGCTACTGCTGAACAACAGGCATCCTCATTTTTGTTCTCCATTTTAGTTATTAATTAGGTGGCTGATCATTGTTTCAAGCCATTTATATAACATTAGTGGCAGGTCCTGTCAGACCAACCTGGTGGCTTTCTACGATCAGATCACCAAATCAGTAGATACAGGGGTTGCAGTGGACATAGTCTTCCTGGACTTTCCGAAGGCCTTCAACACCGTCTCTCACTCTGTTCTCATTAAGAAACTGGGGGACTGTGGTGTCAATACCCACACAGTCAATTGAGTCACCAACTGGCTGGAGGGCCGCACCCAGAGAGTGGTGGTGGATGGGTCATTTTTGACCTGGA
>NW_017728918.1:43402724-43423077 GCF_001723895.1 Crocodylus porosus
GGCGGCTAGGATCTGGAACCAACTTCCAAGAGAAGTGGTGCTGGCTCCTACCCTGGGGGTCTTTAAGAGGAGGCTAGATGTACACCTTGCTGGGGTCATTTGGCCCCAGTACTCTTTCCTGCCATGGCAGGGGGTCTAGATGATCTACTCAGGTCCCTTCCAACCCTAGAAACTATGAAACTACGACAGACTGGTAGGCATAAGACAGTGCAAGGAGATGAAGACTTCAGAGAATAAAAGACTCCAGGAAATACACACCCTTGAGAAAAGATGAAGTCAGGAGGGGAACGCAGGGCAGAGCATATAACTTTTTATGTTCTAAATAGAATTGTAAAGTAAATATAGTGTACAACTGGTATACAACAATCTTATTCATGTCGTAAATCAGCATAGTGCCACATTTTTGTTGCTTTGGCTAACACACAGATTTTCAAATCCTGAAAAATCATCTAGCTTGCTTTTATACAGAAAATGAACCCTTAAAAACCTGAATCCATTCATTGTATCTTATGCCCCAAAACAGTAGTTACATTTACATTCAGAAAAAAAACAAACAAACACATCATTATGTCTAATATTGCAAAACAGCAACGACAGACTAGAAATTGCAAGTTACACTGCTAGTTCATTCCCAGATATCTTCACATGTAACAATGTCTGTTTACTCAGTCTGCAGCTTACCTTCATGTCAAAATCACCTTATTTCCACATCTTTTACATGGGCAAGAAGGAGCACTGTCTTCTTCCATTGTTGCTACTTCGTTCCCTTTCCATGGGTACCTGCTTGTCATTCTAATTGCTGGTATCATTTCTACAAAGACTGCAGAACTGCAAACATTCTCCTGCAGCACAGCACAGCATACTGCAGTCAAACTTGAAAATAAAATAGCTTAATGCACACATGAAGTTTTTCCACTTCGTGTACCCCACTGCCCAAAGCACAAATCAATGGCTCTAAACCAAGAGCTAGAAGCCCAGCCGCTCCATTCTTCTGAGCTGTATGTCCACATTCAGCTGCAAAGCGAAATTAAAAAAAAAGGAACTCTGCTAGACAATGCAGGGAGCAACACAGGGCATAGATAACAAACTATTGCATTAGAGAGGTCTTTCCAGAAAACAACTGAAGCACGGAAAACATGCTCAGTCTTACTTCCCTGTTTTGCTAATATCTGCCAACCTCCAGTAATTATTTGTTTGTAATACACCGCATTAATCATGGACCCGAAACTTACTGCACAAGCTACTGAACGAACAGAACAAAAAACTGATCCTTGCCCCAAAGATCTTACAATATAAGACAAAAGGCAAGAAACAGACATTGTATACCGGGGTGGGAGGATGGGAAGAAGGGGAAAGCACAAGGAAACAACAAGGTCATCAGGATAAGCAGGATATCAGTATGTTACTAGCTCAACTGGTGTCAAGTTTTACTGTAGAAGCTGCTCCAGGTCATCCCAAGAGCTGCTCACAGACATGTCAGACACCAAGGCCTCAAAAGCAGCTGGAAGTGGCATGAATGGGGGCAGACCTCCAGAATAACTTCACTATTGTATTTCTGGGTTGGGTCTATATGAATGGGAGCACTTCTGCCATGACATATCAGGGATATGGCAAAGGGGCAGTTACCCACAATGACTTTCCTTTTTACATGGGGATTTGAGAGGCACAGGGGAAAGGAATCTTCAAAATGTTAGTATCTGATTGTGGACAAGAATGGACAGGCTACATCTGTAGGTAGGGCCCATGTTGCCTACCTACCCTCACTGTTCTGGCTACACAGCTGGCAAGGCAAGCGTGTCAGAGGCAGGCACCCCTCTTTAAAAAAAAAAATTTGAGGTATCTTTTTAATTTTTATTTTCAAGAGCATTTTATGATTGTCAGTTTATTTTGCTACCTCCCCAAGTTTCATAAATTTCATAGACATTAGGACTGGAAGGGACCTCAGAAGATCGAGTCCAGCCCCCTGCCCCAAGGGCAGCAAGTCAGCTGGGATCACAGGATCCCAGCAAGATAAATGTCCAACTGACTCTTAAAGGAGTCCAGAGTAAGTTGCATCATTACAGTTAAATGAGAGCTGTTTCACCAGGGCTTTATAATCAGGTTGCTAAAAATCTTCTCTGGGCCCCAAATTAGTATACAAGGTCTAAGTCCAGAAGAGCTCTCTGAAAGTTTTAGAATGGGTTCATTCATTCAAGTTGCAGAGATGCTATATCACAACCCGCTATTATCACCATCCTTTTGTATATTTTAGATTCCTCTGCTTAAACTTAAGTTTGTTGTGTTTCCTAGTAGTCAGTCTCAATGTCAATACAGAAAATTACGGAAGCCAGCTTAGTCTGTGAAGCACGAGCTACATTTTCAAAAAGCACATGCGACAACTAACATCTGACAATTCCAACACTGTAAGGGCCATTCAAATAGAAACAGATACCCTAAAATATCTTGATCCTGGCAACCAGAGCAGTAGATACAAATACAATGCATTGCAACTGCATTGAAATGATTATTCCGTGCAACTAATATCATCTTTCTGATTGCTTTGAGGCAACTCCTACCTGCAGCACAAAGGTAAGTGCAGTTATATAAATCTGGTCTTTGCAAGGCATAAACTAACACAATACGCTTCCAAGTCTGCCAATACGTGAGACAATGTTATTATTCAGTATTACCAAAAAGGAAAATGAGTTGCTCACATCTGCATTTCTCTGAAGACTCAGACACTGCTCACTTCTAGCTCAGGTCTCAGTTCCTTAGAACAAGTTTGACAGACTCCCACAGCTTTAGTTCTGGATGCTTGAGAACGTGAAACAATTAGGGCAGGCCTACACAGAAAACTTTTCATGGTAAGCAGCTGTACACTGTAGAACAGTATAGGCAGTCCTCGACTTACAATGGTTCGTTCGGGTTCGGATGAACCACAGTTACAATGTTTGTAAATTGACACCTGGGTTTTGAAGTTCCGACACAGGTTTCAACTTGACAACACTGAATGCTGGATACAGGTCTGCTGGTGGAAGGAAAGAGGGAAGGGCCCCTGCGGAGGGGGTGTGTGGGGCAAATGCTGCCCAGCTGGGGCTGCATCGGGTTCTAGGAGCAAGGGCTCTGGGTGGCAGAAGCCACAGCTTGTTCAGCTGCTCCGCTGGCTGCATTAAGGCAAGGCAGGCAGTGCCAGGGCTGCATGGCACAACCGCGGGAGAAGCCACAGCTCAAGACGCAGCTTGTCCAGCTGCTCCCCTGGCTGTCCTCACCGGGATGAGGCAGGCAGTTCCAGGGCTGCGCCAGGAGGCCACAGGAGAAACCACAGCTCATCCAGCTGCTCGTACTGGAGTGAGACAGGTAGTGCCGGGGCTGAGTTGGACGGCTGCAGACGCTGCAGCCTGTCCAGCGGCTGCTGCCGCTGGTCTAGGAGGGAATAGAGGAGGTTGAGGGAGGGACTTGTGACCACCCAGATGTGGTATATTTACAATATAAATACATATATACAGGTAATATAGCTACATTTATTTTAGATAACTGATTGAGTACTGTACAAAATTCTGGGTTATACTGGGTGAAAATAGGGTATCAGGCCTTGGCTCAGGAACCAACCCCCCATTTATAACATTGTTTCCTATGGGAAAATTGGTTCTGAGTTACAACGTTTCGACTTAAGACATAACGAAATTGGTTTCTGAAAACCATAAATTTGAGGACTGCCTGTATGCTGTTCTGCCTTGGTTACCTTTTGAACCAGAAGTACCACAGTTGCATTTACATGGCACCGTGGGCAGGTTAATTAACAGCACTGAGTGATAAATGTGTAAGCATAGCCTTAGTCTGTCTACAGTAAGACAGCAGAACCCAGATTCGTGGGTGGGCCTGCTTTGGGCTGTTGGAGGTGGGGAGGGGAGGAGTGTATTTGATGACTTCATGCCCCTTCTGCATCAATTTTCTATGATTTTGTTATTCTGCCTGTTACTGTAAATCACTTTGAGCTTTTCTGGACATTGCAAACCAGCCAGGAGTTGCATACTGCCACAGCAAACAACTAAATGGGACCCATGAAGTGCTCTATCTGATAGCTACTGCTTTTATTTCAAAGGGTGTTGCTTCTCTGATCTGCTGTGCTGGACCACTACTGTGCTCCAGCTGGTGGTTTCCCTTGTACTGAAAGCCACAGCGAACAGCAAATCATTCTAAATTAACTTCCTCGCTTCCTTTATCATCAGTCTCCTCTTATCCTCTTTCCTTTCCACTGCTGCATCTTCTACTATAACCTCTGCCAGCTAGGGTAAGACAAAATTAGTAAGACCCTAGTCCAGGGGTAGATGTTTTTTGGCCGGAATGCCTACCTTGGAAGGTGCCGGAGTGCCGACATGCCGGACCTGGAGCAGCCATTTGCAGCCTCGTGGCTGCAGATGGCTCAGAGCCTGGTCTGCTGGCAGCGGGGCTTGCAGCCTCCCAGCTGCCTACTGGGACCAGCCTGGGCTCCGTGGCTGGCATCAGCTGCTTAAAGCCCGGGCTGGTGGGAGTGTGCTGAGCAAGATGACCTTGCGTGCCATGCTCAGCACGTGTGCTGGGGGTTGCTGACCCCTGCCCTAGTCAGTATGTAATGCAATGCCTGGCTGTAGAGCTAATCCCTCACTCAACAACCTGCAAACCACCTAAATACAAGTGATCTGGCTTCTCCTTCACTCTCTTCACATGCTGGATACACAGAAGGCAGCGTCTTGTGGAGGCACAACCCAGCATCTCCAGCACCTGTTCAGATTACAGTATGGGGGCCTGGCAGTTGAGTTGAATCAAGACCACCCTCCAGAACCCCAGGTCTGTGAAAGACCCTTCAGGGAGGACAAGGATGTCCTTCTTCCATAAGCTCTTATAAGCACTTATGGTCACAATTAAGTTCTCTCATCCTGAGGCACTATCACAGGTGGGATGCACTTGTGGTCACTATTCTTGGAAGAAAAAGGCTGGCACAACATGTGCAACTGCAAGCCTGGTATATCCAGTACAGGCAGTGCCATGCTGAGACCCCAGTTCACTGGCATGCTTGCAGTGGGATCACATTAGCATCACACTGCTTCTAGTTCAGGAGACAGTGTCCACTAAGCGGGTGGAGCCTACCTCAACCTAGTGGCCACATGTCTCGCATGGCACTGCTGTGCACTGTACAAACGTATTCACAGAGGTCTAGCAAAACAGTATGAGGTCCAATGGACGAATCCAGATACTGCTCATTTCCCAACTGGATCTCCCAGCCTGATGGAACTATTTCACTTGGAGAAATGCTAGAACCATAAACACAGTTTAGGCTAAGAAAGCCAGTATCAGCAGCACAGCTCAAGCCATGACCTAAAGGCTCTTCCTTATCTTTTGTGGACAGATTAGCCATGGTCGCCTACCCACGCTGTCAGTAGCCTGGCTCGTAGACTGCATCCCAGCCAACTCTGTCTTGAAACATGAAATCAGGGGCCGTCAAACATTGGCCTGCAGGCCAGATCCAGCCTGCAGCACCCCATAATCCATCCCTGCGGCTGCACCTTGGGTCCTTGGGTCCATTGCTAAGGCTGGTGCCCTGGACTAGCCCAGGCAGGTGGATCTGGGGGCCCATGGACCAACCCGACACCCTTCACCTGAGCGGTGGATGTGGAGGAGCTGGACACAGTTGTCTACATGGAAAAGGAAACCTGCAGATTTGGGCCCGGTGTTGCATGGTGGGCTTGGGCAGCTACAGGACCCCACCGCCGAGCCGCACGGCGCCAGAGCCACCCTCCGCCCCCGCCAGCCTCGTGCCGGCGGCCCCGAGCCAGACACCCGCGCCCCACTGGCCCCAGCCTGGCGGCGACGGCAGGCAGCAGCCGGCAGGACCCGGCGGCAAGTGCAGCCGCGCGGCGGTGCTCCCCTCCCACACCCGGGCCGGGTCAGGCCGGGCGCTCACCTCGTCGCCCCACTTGAGCACGTCCTTGTGGCGGTCGCGCAGCGCGCGATAGATGTGCAGAAACTGGAGGATGCCGTGAGAGCGCACGTGCGCCGCGTGCCGCCGCGTCTCCTCCCAGCTCAGCGGGGAGCCCTGCGACAGCAGCCCCCCGGCTCTTTCCCGGCGGCGGCACGTGACTGGGGCGGGCTGTAGCGCGTCACGCCGTGACTCAGCACTTTCCCTGCCACCGGGCCCCGCCCCCGCCCGCTTCGGGGCACGCACCGCCCCCTCTCCCTCCCTCTGCAGGGGCGTGGCCTCCTTGACAGCCCCGCCCCGCATCTCCACCCACCATACACTTTCTCCACCCCTCCCCTCCCCCTCCACATACACACCCCACCTCCACACACACAGCCCCCTCCCCTACCCCTCCACATATACACACACCCCTCCCCGACCCTTTCACAACCCCCCTCCCTCACTCCTACACACACACACACACACACACACACAGAGCAACACCGGAGTCCTTTTCCAAAGCTGGGGTCACCTGCCTCACTGGGAGAGGTGCTGTGCTGGTGTTCCCCGGTGCCCAGCCATTGTGTTCTTGTGTTGGGCTAGCCTAGCTTCAGCCCTGGCAAATGCTCACTCTTGTTCCCCCTCCTCGCCACTGCACACTTTTTTTGGTTCCAGAAAAATAATAGAACTTTTTTTTCTGTTGCCAGAAACAGGGAGCTTATCAGAGGCAGAGTGCTGGGCATGCCAGAAGCTCCTTCTGGAAACCTCAGGTGGTCTTGGGAGTCCCCTCTGCACACCTGCCAGGGCTGGCATTGCACCCCCTCCCCCAAAATCAACTGAGGCATACCCTATAGCCGTCTGCAGTTACTGGGGGTGGGGGGGGAGCAGTAACAGTTGCTCTGTGGGCACCAGGCCCATGTTAACCTCCTAGGTCAAATAGGCCCATGCCACACAGGTCATGACAGGGAGAGGGGACACTAGACATTCCCCCCTCATATGTTCTCCCTTTCAAGCACCCACTACATGGCACTATCAGATGCATGATATTGGACTAGAGTAGGGGTGTGCAGCTTCCAACCCCTGAGCCAGATGCAGCTGGCGGAGTCATCGCATCTGGCCCATGGAACGCCTCATGGGTTGCAAAATGTGGTGGTTGGGGAGCAGTAGCAATACCACCGCCATCCCTTGCTTCCGAATTCCTGTCTTACCCACCCCGCATAGGGCCAGGTAGGAGCCAGGCCATGCTCTGCCTCTCCCCACACCAGTGAGGGTCAGGTCATGCCCACTTCCCTCATCAGGGTTGAGCACCACTGAGCTAGATGGACCACTGGCCTGGCCTAGTGTGGAACTTCCTGTTTTCCACCACTAATGCACGAAGAATGATATGGACCTGACTCATATGGAGATTTTGGAGTCAGTCACAAACCACTTTGATGCATGCCAGGTTCACAGGGTGAAGGTACCATACGGGGTGACAACCACAGAGTATTGCAGAGTAGGATCATGAGGATGAATCCATGAAAGCATCATGCAAATCTGAGCAGTGGCTCTTCCTTCCTCTCCTTCCACACACCCCTGCTTGCCCCAGGGCTCAGCCCCTCTGCACTGCAGCCATTTCCTCTACCAAGGAAGCACATCAATTTCTCCTGTAGTTCTCCTGCCTCCATCCCCCTCCGTGTTTGGCTTCACACCCTGCTCCCTGCTTTAACTGGTCTGTCAGGTGCAAGTGTGCTCTGCCTGGCTCCAGCCTCCCACTCTGAACTACCACTCCATAGCACTATACCACAAAAGGCTCAGAGCGCATGGAGCAAATAGAGATGCAGCAGGCTTACCTTTTTGGAGCTTAGGTTGAGTCCCAGGATCAAGGGTCTGCTGTTTGATTGGTGGAGCCCACCTACCAATCAGGAGGAAGCACAAAGGAAGCAATACCCCGCCCTTTTCCTTGCTGGATTGGTAACCAGGGGATGAGCCTTGACTTCTCCAGAGAAGAAGCGTGAGTTATTGGGGAAGTGGGCCCCGTGGGGCTGGCTGACATGGGTGAGGAGAGTCTGCCATCTCCACCCCCAGGGCCTTAAAGTGGAGGGGCTGCAGGGAAACCCCTTGGGGAGGTGCTGAGTGCACTCCCTATTTTGAGGTTGTTGTGTTAAAGGCTATATAGCTAGGGGTATTCTTTAAGGGGGGTTATATGGTTTATGTGTTTTAATATCTCAGTGTGTATATTGGTATTGTTATTTGTGAATGTTTAAAGAAATATTATGGTTAAGTCACTTGGGTTATATAGGTTAATATCCCTATGTGTTAATTGTGTTGTATAGGTTGTAAGTTATTTGGTTCATATTTGGTATTTATATATGAGTTATGTAATATTATATATAGTATTATATGTTAAGCCCTGTAAATATTCTATGTTTTATATTAAGCATCTGTATTTATTCTTGTAATAAATTGTACATAGTTAAGTATTTGGTTTTGGCCTAGCTCTGTAGAGAGGGGAGGAAGCCGCTCTAGTAGCTGACCCTTTCCTCAGCCCCCTTCCTGACCACCGCCAGTCATTGGAGGACAGGGCACGCATCTCAGGTGTACCGGGGCTACAGAGAGAACCATGGATCCTACACATGCCTTTCCCAAAATGGAGTATACCCAATCCAGTACACCAAGCGCCCTTATGGCAACAGCGTGGATGAAACCAAACAGCAACTATGCACCAGAATGAATCCTCACAGAAAAATATAAAGGCTGGAGATGTACATTCTCCATTAAGAACATGTTTCTCACAGAACAGCCACTGTGTCTCTGACCTCACTATCCTTACGCCAAAAGAAAATCCACCAAACACCTTTACAAGGTGACTTTAGGAACAAAAATTTATAAGCTGGCTGGACACTAAGAACCAAAGACTAAACACTGATATTGGATTTGTGGCCCATTATAATTTATCCAACTCCTGAATACTTGCCACACAAGCAAGGTAGGACTGATCTCACCCCCTATTCCCTGTTTTGATAGGTCTTCATTTCCCAGTACTCAGCTTCTTTTCTTTTGCTAATTGTGTGTCCTCGATACCTGAGAATTTCTCTCAGCCTCTCCTCATGCCGTGTGCCATTTGCTGTGCCAGCTTCCTATAATCAGAGACCTGAAGAAAAATGTCTTACATTCAAAAGCTTGTCTAACTTTATCATAACTACGTAGTTGCTTCAATAAAAGATATCACTGTAATAAATCCTTGCCTCTCACATAATTTCTGGACAATCACAGCTACAACATCACTCTTATGCCACCATATTTGTTTTAAAGTTCTTTTTCTTTAAAGCTAATCTTTTGTCTTGAAGGCCTGACTCAGGATTTTTTAATGCTTCAGGTCAACAATACAGTGAGTGCCTCCCACGATGACGAAATGAAGGTCCTGGGGAATATTATGCCATTTCCTTTGCTTCTTACATTGCACAACCTAGCAAGATAAGGAGTAATTTGCATTTCCTAGAGAGGTGAATTCTTCCCAATACTTAAAAGTTAACTGAATAACCTCTTTGCAGCACCTGAATTAATTTTCCCTCCTATCTATCAAAGAACATGTTACACTTAAGTCTGAACAAATAGAAGTGGATGCCTAACAACCAGGGATCCTGGTTTTCCCTGATTAAAAAAATTCAAATTCTCTGATAAAAAAAAAAATCACAAATTCTCTGACTAAAAAGCCCAAATGTACAATTAAAATGAAAGGCCACTATCTATACTGTACAGGTATCAGTTGCACACAATGCTTTGTTGATATATTTACAATTTTAAAGCAATTTGGAAGCCTACCAGTGCCTCAATCACTATAAAAAATACATTCTAAATACCTATAAATTTTGGTGTTTGATTTAGGTGTTTTATTATGGAAAATCAGAGCTCCCCATGCCCCCTTAGCCCACAGAATGCAGGCCCAGGCCCCTCACTCCCAAGCCACAGCCCCCTGACCCTGCTAGTACCTTTCACTCTCCCCAACAGTTCCCTGGCCCTGCTCATGCCCCTCACTCCCCCCACTATCCTCCAACCCTGCTGCTGCCCCTCACTCCCTACCCACAGCCATCTTCTCTCCCCAGCCCTGCTGGAGGGGAGGCCCAGCTACCAGGGCAACAGGGACAGGGACCTGGGTCTGCAGCATCCCTGCCCCACACAGCCCCAGCTGCCTCCTGCAGGAGGCAGCAGCTGCTGCAGCCCAGTAGAGCACGGAGCCTGGCTCTCCCACTTTGTTGCCTGCTGCTTGTCTGCTGCAGGCTCAGGCAGGGGGTGTGGCAGGTTCCCTGGTGTTGTGGGCATTCCCAGGGTGGCCCATGCCCGGCAGATCTGTGTGCAGGGTGGAGATGGGGACAGGGGTAGGTGTGAGCTCGGGGTCCCCTCCCTGGTGCCCTCCCTTAGAGTCTCTGCAGCCCACAGGGTGTGACCTGGTGCTGCAAAGCGGAGTGGAGTTGTGTGAGGAAGCTTCTTGCCACTGCAACCCACACACTACCTGGCAGCAATGAGGGGCACAAGTCTGTGCCCACCCCTGCCCTGCACATAGATATGGGGGGCACAGGTCCCCCTGCCCACCCCCCCAGACTGTGTGCAGTGGTGGTGAGCTGGCTCCACCCCTCCCACACCCTCTGGACAAGATCCCGTGGCCCCATCCTGCTCCCCACCAGGGCCTGTAGCTGCACGTTCCGGCCCCAGGCGCCAAGCCCCACACACCTCCTGGCTGGGCAGCATCCCCAGCTCCAGCCCTGCCGTTCCAAACTCACTCTCTCCCTCCCTTCCTATGGGGGTCTCAGTTCCCACCCCCTTGCCCTGCCCCCCCTCTACTTACCTGCAGGAGCTGCTGTCCAGGCTGCCTGGTGGCCATGTGTATATATATGCACATGCTGTCCTCTGCCTGACCACTTTCCTTCTGCTCCCCGCCCAGCCCCTTGCAGGCTGGAACTCTGCCAGCCTGCAGAATGCTCTTTGAAAATGTGCAAAATCCATGGGTTTCTCTGTTAAAATGAAAAACCCACATTTTCCTCAGATAAAGGTGGGGGAAGGGAATTTGCATTTGCCTCCATTTTCCATGGGAAACAGAAAACCCAGATCCCTGCTAAGAAGATGAATTGGTTTTCTGGTGTGCACCAGAAAAAAATGAGATGGTGGTAGCTATATTATTTCTTTGTGGAAAGACTCTAAGGTGGAATGGGCAGAAGCATAACCATCTGTAAATATACGGTGTGTTTATTTAGTTCTACTCTAAGCTTTCAGAATAAATCAAAGACAATTAGTCAGAGCATTCCCAAGCACAAAAACCACCTTTCAGACGTGCTTCTGAAGTCATCCCTTAGACACAAAAGACATCTTCCTCCTCATCCTTTTTAAATGAGATGTGGAGCTTGTAGCGTAATGAGTTCCAGAGGCATCTGCTGAGCAGCTTCATAATCCTTCCCAGTCTGCTTCTAAATTACTTGAGTGATAAGAGGGGAGCCTTGCAGGACCAAGAGACATAGTGAATCCCACAGATGCCACAGAAGCCTAACACAGTCCATTTAGGAATAGATTACATATTGTTCAGTTTGCTCTTGGTCACATCAAACACCTTTTTGCTGTTACAGGAACATTCTCTAGGTACCTCAACAACACTAATATTTCCTTCAGGAGATAGTACATCTATACAGGAAATGACTAAAGGAAGAGTTATGCAGAAAAGTGTTTGACCTCACTGAAAAAAATATAGACAGGAATTAGACCAAGTTGACAGTATTTGACATCCTTGTGTATGCCTTTGAATGCCAAATTAAAACAGCAGCAGAAAAGTTAAGCAGCTGTAAAAACATTTTTTTTCATAGAGGTAAAGGCCAGAAGGGACTATTAGATCATCTAATTCAGTGGGGGTCAACCTTTTGGGCAGGCATGCCACAAATTAAGCCCTGTACTCTTCAAAGTGCCATTGCAGTCCAAGAAGGAAGACTATGTGGGAGAAGTAAACAGACACCTCTGACAGTGGTGCTACCACAAGGGCTTTGGTTTCTTTGACCACAGCATGCACTTCAGGGAGAGAGGACTCCTGGGAAGAAATGACATCCACTTCATGTGCAGAGGTAAAGTTTCTATTCTCAGCCAGGATGGCTGATGTACTGGACAGGGCTTTAAACTGACTTTGCTGCAGGATGGGGAACTCCAAGTGGAGCACACAGGATTAGCACACAGGAAAGCTCCCACGTGGAGGACACTAAGATAACTGTTTCTGAAAATGCTAACGCAACGGCTTTTCCACAGCACCTCAGGAAATCAAGGGTGTCAGTTGGGGGCCTCAGCTCCCTGTATACCAATGCCCGGAGCATGGGTAACAAGCAGGGGGAGCTAGCCCTCCTGCTCTCTAGTGGGCAATATGACCTGGTAGGGATCATGGAGACATGGTGGGACTCCTCTCATGATTGGAGTCCCATAGCCATAGAGGGCTATACCCTGCACAAAAGGGACCAAGCAGGGAGAACAGGTGGAGGGGTAGCGCTCTGTGTGAGGGAGTAGTACATCTCTCTGGAGGCTGACTGTGGCAGCGAGAAACTCCCACAAGCCATGGAAATGCTGAGGGCAAACCCCGGCATTCCTGAAAGGGAAAGAGGAGACACCTGAGCCCTGGGGAACTCACAGCTGGAGCAGGCAGGGGCCAGGAGCCGTGTGAGCCAGCATTTCACTGGCTCTTCAAGCAGCTGCTTCCCAGGTGGGGTGGCAGCCAGCTGATTATGCCAGCTGGAGCCGCCACTATGGGGAGTTAAAAAATCCCACCAGAAGCTGGCAGTGGGGGAGCCGACTGGAAGCACGCTGGACGGAGGGAGGCTCCGTGCACTGGCAACACCAGCTCTGCTGGCACTGCTTCGCCACAGGAGAGCGGGGGCTTTAGCTGGAACCAGGCTGAGATGGGCAGTTCCCAGCCCCTCAACTGTAAGGAGATTTAAGCAGGCACTCCTCTCAAGGAGGACTCTGGCGATGGAGGCCCTGAGGCTAGGGGCCAAAGCCCTTGGCATAATCTTCATCTGTGTACCGGACCAGATCATTAGAGGCAACAATACACCCCATTTTGCCAAAAGGGTTCACGATCACCAAGACGAAGACCAGGATTCCTGAGCAGCTGGCAAGTGGACAGGGTATAGGGGAGACGGAGCCCTGAGGAACACCACAGGGTACCTGTGAGTACCTCCATCCCCAGAACCAGAGGGAAAGAAAACACCACTGAACCTCCTTCCTCTTATATAAACCATCAAGTCATGGCAGAAGAGTTTGGGAGGGACCCTGACCGTGGCGCAGAGCCAGACGCAAGGTGACTACTCAGGGCATGACGCTGACATTGGGTCCAAAGATAAGCAGCTTGAAAACCTCTGTGTCAAGCTTTGGGGCAGGCGAGAGGGGCAGCAGGTGAGAGAGACCCTGCATTTACTACAGGCCACCGAACAAAGGGAAGGAGCTGGATCTGGAGTTCTCTCGAGAACTGTCAGAGGCTGCATGTACAAGGGACTTGATTGTCATGGGCACCTTCAATTACCTGGACATAGATTGGGAGGAGCATTTGGCTAGGTCAAATCAGTCATGTAGCTTCTTAACTGTAATCAAGGAGCACTTTCTGACCCAGGAAGTGCAAGTGCCAACCAGAGGTACTTCTCTCCTAGACTTGGTCTTGGCCAAGGAAGATGATCTGGTGTGTGGCTTGAACAATGAGGGTAGACTGGGTGACAGTGACCATAAGCTCATCAGGTTCCCTGTCCACCACAAGGTTGACAAATAAACTAGCAAGACTGAAGTCCTGGATTTAAAAAATGCTGACATCAACAGTCTCAGGGCATTAGTAGGAGAGGCAATGCAGGACCAGGAATGGAAGGCGAATGGGGTGCATGAAGAGTGGTTGTTTCTCAAGGACACGATCCTCGAAGCACAAAAGAAAACTGTTCCCATGAAGAGGAAAAGTAGCAGAAGGGCTAGGAAGCCCTCCTGGCTCAATAGGGACATTGTGGTCCTCTTGAAAAAGAAAAAAAAGCTGTACAGACAGTGGAAGCTAAGAGCAGTCCTCAAGGAGGACTATACAACAGTGGTCAGCACTTGTAGGGAAATAAAGGAAAACTAAGGTGGCGACTGAGTTTAAGTTAGCCAAGGGAGTCAAGGACAATAAGAAGTCCTTCTTTAGTTATGTAGGGAGCAGAAGGAAAACAAATGGAAGAGTGAGACCCCTGCTTAACACCTTGGGACAGCTGGTAACAGACAGTCAGGAAAAAATTGAACTTTTGAATACCCACTTTGCTTTGTGTGACAGGAGTATTGCTACTGGAGCCTTTCTCTTGGTGACTCCACCCTCCTGTAATGGGCCAACCGCCAGCTTACTCACTTGCCACGCCTTGATATTGATTGATTGATTGATTGATTGTAATTAGCGGGAGGCTGCCCACTTTACACACCCCGATGCCAGGGGGCGCTGTCTGTAGCTCCTTCTTCCTCCCCTACACTACAGCCCAAGCCTCGCAGATGGTACTAACATGGCCCTTGCCTTCTCTCAGGCACTCCCCACAGCTCCTCTTGCTCTGAGGCTTCTCACTGCCCCCTTGCTCTGGGGCTTCTCGCTTCTCATGGCCCTCTCTCCAGGCTCCTCACTGCCCCCCTTTGCTCTGGGGTTGGGGCCAATGCACTCCAAATGCTGCGCCCTCTCTGGCGCCAGGATCCCCACACTACCGTGGAGTCCCTATGGGCCTCCTCCAACCCCTAATAGCTTTACCCAGTCCTCCAGTGTAACAACGAACACAAAAACACAAAGCCCCTGGGCTATAACATAAAAAGCTAAACCGTCTGGCCAAACCAATATTCAATCCCTACCAGGAAATACTCCAACCCATGGCAGCAACCAGGGGATGCTGATGCAGTCGGGCTTCTCCCCTCTCACTGCATTGGCCGAGCTCCCCCTTCCTTGGCCGCTAGAGGGGAACTGCCCTCCTAGCCTCACACCTGGGCTTAAGAAAGGCCAAGCCCTGCCCCTTCCTGTCAGCTGGCTCCACCAGTTGCCCTAGCAACCACCACCAGTGCTGCCCTGGTGACTGGCAGCTGAGCCTCCCCCTTCCTGCCACTAGGGGTCTCTCCCGAGCCATTTCTGCTCTCAGGCGCAGGGCACCTGAGTGCTCTGCGACACTTCAGTATTTCATCAGACCAAGGGGAAAGACAAGCAAGTTAAGGATCATAGGGGGCATGATGGGAATGATAGCCTTCCCACTGTGGATACTGAGCTGGTGCAAAACCAGCTAGAAAAGCTAAAAATTTATAAGTCAGCAGGACCAGATAGACTTCACCCAAGAGTCCTGAAGGAGCTGGCCGAGGTTATTGCAGAATCCCTGGCAAAACTCTTTCAGAAATTGTGGCACACGGGAGATCTCTGAGGACTGGAGGAGGGGCCAACATTGTGCCAATCTTCAAGAAGGGGAAGAGAAAGGACGCGAGCAACTATAGGCTAATCAGCCCAACCTCCATGTCAGGAAAATCCTGGAAAAACTCATTAAAGAATCTATGTGCGATATACTTGTTGAGGGTAAGATTCTGAATGACAGCCAGCATGGCTTCATCATGGGTAGGTCTTGTCTTACCAATCTCATCTCCTTGTACGAACAGGTCTCTCGCCTCCTGGACGCAAGAGAGAAGGTCGACATAGACCCCCAAAAGGCTTTTGATCTAGTAGCCCATGATATCCTTGTGGAAAATTTGGAAGATTGCAGGCTTAACTGCTCAACAGTTCAGTGGGTGAAAAATGGCTGCATGGTAAGACCCAGAGAGTTCTCATGAATGGATCTGTGTTGTCCTGGTGAGAAGTGGCCAGTGGTGTCCCTCAGGGGTCTGTGCTTGGACCGGTGCTTTTCAACATCGTTATCAATGATTTGGATGTGAGAGTGAAAAGCTCACTGGCCAAATTTGCAGATGATACCATGTTATGGGGGAGTGTGGTCATGCCAGAAGTTGGGCGGACCGGAACCAGATGAAGTTCAACACTCAGAAGTGTAAGGTGCTCCATTTGGGGCCAAACAATCCCCAACATACCTAGAGGCTTGGTGGTGACCATTTGACTTGCACCATGGCCAAAAGGGACCTACGAGTAGTGATCAACCATCGTATAAACATGAACCAGCAGTGTGATGCAGTGGCCAGCAGGGCAAAGAGCATGCTGGCATGCATTAACCAGTGCATCTCATACAAAACTAAGGAAGTGATGCTCCCACAGTACTCTGCACTGGTGAGACTGCAGCTGGAGTACTGTGTCCAGTTATGGGTGTCGTACTTCAAAAAGGATGTGGAAGAACTTGAGAGGGCCCAGAGAAGAGCCACCTGTATGATCAGGGACTTGCAAGACAAGCTGTACAAGGAAAGGCTGAGGGACTTGGGCCTCGTCAGCCTACAGAAGAGAAGGCTGAGAGGGGACTTGGTAGTGGCTTACCGCTACATCAGGGGAGTACATCAAGAACTCGGTGGACAGCTGTTCACCAGGACACCCTGGGGAATACCAGGGGCAATGGATACAAACTCCTGGAAGGCCAATTCAGGCTCAATTCCAGGAAAAACTCCTTCACAGCCAAGGTGTCCAGACTGTGGAGTAAACTCCCTCCAGTAGTGGTACAATCACCTACCCTGGAAATCTTCAGAAGGAGACTGGACAGTCACCTACTTGACCCCAGTTGTCTTTTCCTGCCTAGTGCAAGGGAACGGGACCCGATGATCTATAAGGTCCCTTCTCGACCCTTACAGTGTATGAATCTATGAATCCCCTTCCTATGCCAGCTCTACTGCTCTGCTTTCTGTTCCTAGTGCTATCAGCCTTGTGCTGCTTACCCCTTCTCTGAACTGCCGTGTGCCACACACAGAAGCTGACTGTGCCACTTGTGGCATGTGTGCCACAGGTTAGTCACCCTGATCTAGTGCAATCTTCTGTATACCACAGGCCATTACATTTCACTTAGATACATCTATATTGAGTTCAGTTACTTCAGTTAGGCAAAAGCTTTTCAGTCCTCAGGATACTAAGCAATTTTGTACCTCAGGCTGAAAACAGGAGAAATCAGTTTGCAGTTGCAGCTGAAGGTGAAACTACTAGGAAGGGCCATGACAGTTTGACCCAGGAAAAAGTTCTTTTCCAAAATCTAACAATCAGCTTGACCTCTAACTACAAGACCCATTATCCAGGCATCTTAAAAAAAGATTCTTTATATCACCTTACAGCACAGATCCAGCCTACCCAGTGCCTTATCCCCAGCTATGTCCAATACATAGTACTTCCAAAACAGGGAGTAGAGCAAAGGACTTTTGACAGTAATGTCACTAAGGGTACATACAGAAATTCAAGGAGGTTAGGGGGAGGTTAGATTGACTTAAAAAGTCTAGCAGGCTTATCTTTCAGAGCTTGGGTTGAGTCCCAGGCTTGAGATTCTGTTGTTTGATTGGTGGAGCCTGTCCACCAATCAGGAGGCGGCAAGAGAATTGAAGTCATGCCCCTTTCCTGAGGGGAGGGAGAGACAAGCTCCCTCAGATCTGATTGTAGACTGCAACACTGTCAGGTCTGGAAGACTTTGGGGCAGAGCCCTGAAGAGTATAAAAGGAGCTGTGTGCCTAGCATGAGAGAGATGCATCACAGGGTGAAGCAGTTGCCCAGGAGAGCCCCTGAAGACTTACTTATATTGGCAGGGAGCTGAGGATGGCTCCAGTGTTTAGGCTGTCACTGTGCAACTCGGCACGTGGCGTCTGGACCCTGGGAGCTGCGTGAGATGGCTTGGGTCTGCAACCATGAGTTGTGCAGCCAGAGACACAGTGAACAGGCCAGTGCATGAAGCAGGATCTTTGGTGCTGGTTGGTTGGCTCAGGTCCCCAGCCTGCGCATGAGGCCAGGAGCTCAGTGCAGGAGGCACTGCATGGAGGGTGAGGGACCCTGCTAGCCATTTGAGGTGGCTTGGGTCTATAGCTGTTGGTATAGGTGTTACCAGATTTGCCCATCACTTTGAGGTGTTCTCATTTATTAGGGGTATGTTTCTAGGGTCTTTGTAATTCTATCAATGTGCTGCTTGTGTTATTTGTGTTTCTATACAGAGATGTATCTCTCTCTTTTGCAAGTCCTCACCGCCAGTGGACCTATCTTGCAGGACTTAGTTTCCATGGGGCTGGGTTCCTCCAGCCACCAAATCTGTCAAATATATACACACAGATTAACGTGACATGTCTGACCTGGTCAGGTGGATCAGCATGTACAGGCTTATACCCTCATATGGCAACAATTAATTCATTAAGGTAACAATAAAATGAAGTCAGATACAAGCACGCAGGTGAACTGAATACCTCTGAACCTGGCTGGGTGTCCAGCTGACACCCTCATGGGCCAGCATTCAGTTCATTAGGGCACGTGTGAGCCAACCTGGGTCAATAAGCCTATACGAGCTGATCCCCTTATGTGTCTCAAACACAGCATGTCCCAATCTTTTGCCCTAACTGTTCTAGTACTGGTAGCCTCTTGTTGAGTGGACCCCACAGTATTTCTGGGCTTCACAGAGATCTTTGGCTTAGGTTAAAATAAGCATTGCTGCAGAGCAAGTAGGGAAGGGGAAGTAGAGAAGGAAAAATTCACCTGGTTACCACCAGTTTGAATATAAAAGGTATTTATTGCTAAGTTTATGAAATTTATGATGGTATTAGTAGTAATAGACATGCAGGGGAAAACAAAAACTATTACAATATTACCGTGTTTCAATTATATAGGGAAACCTAGTTCAAGCTTCACTAATACAGTTCAGGTTCAGAAAGCTATGCCTAGAAAGAAAAAGAAAAAAAGAGAGAGAAAGAGGAAGAAAGAGAGAGAGCAAGAGCTGGGATCTCACCATTCCAAGGCACTTGGGTGGTTTGTTGACAGGTAAAGTTCCTAGCACAATAGTTGAAGGTTAAACAGGCGACCAAAAGAGTCTATCTGTTTCTCCCAGCTTCTCAAGAACAACAGCGGATGATGTCAGAGAGATTTCTCCCTCTTGAAGTACCCTGTTTGCTGCTTTACAGCTTTCCTATACCCTTAGTCCAGCCTCTTCAAAGCATTATTTTAATTGTGTAAATCAAGAGGGTCCCAAGCCATAATTGATAGAGAAAATCCTGTTATATAAACAGTTTCAATTTAAATGAATTACCTTTTTCAGTGACAAGGGGATATCTGGTTTGGAACATCTCAAGAAACTGATTAACAGCTAGGAAAAACATTAAGTTTTAAGGAGTAACCAGGCACCTAGGAGCCAGCTTGAAATTATTATGAATATAGAAGATATACTGGAAGGGATACCACATTGTTTCTTCTCAAATGGCCTAGATATGCTTGCACTGTGAAGTCAGCATTGGTGTTTTGTATTTTACCTGTTGTGAATAAGCTTCAGCTTAGCATGACTTCCAGATCTTACTGTAGTCTTTTAACATACTTAGAGGGATTGATTACTTGCAGTGTTCATAAACTTTGTGGGGAGGACTTCCAACAGTCATCCTGGGAAAAGTATGACAACATTTGTGGTCAGGGACATTGTGATGAACCCTTAACCATTGTTCAAATGTTGCCCATACCTCCTCTGACTCAGTCTCTTGCCTCAGCATTCCCTAACCCAGCAACCAAGTTTTAGTCAATCAAGTTAAAGTAGGCCTCCCATACTAGGACCAGGGAATGTACAGCCTGAGATGCCTATTAAACTTTTCTTCTGCATAGTTCTGGTTAGATGAGGTGTGTGGGGGGGGAGGGGATGAAGAATAGAAAAGGTCCTTTGTAAGTCCAGCAAGCTGGGTGCCAGGGCTCCCTCAGGAACACAGAGCTGACAGGCAACACAGGGCAGTAGCTCAGTGCAGACGACACTACTTAGAGGGTCTGGGAGCAGACTGAGTCCCGGTACTGCACAACACTGCCTGGGCCTTCAACCCCTAATACAAGGTGAAGTGCCCACTACACACAGCGGTGTATGTGGCCCTAAGCCAGGCCAGGGGCAGCAGACTCAGCTGGCAGGAAAGCTCAACCTGGAGAATGGGAAGCAACCCTCTGGGATGGTGGAATAAAAAGTTACCCTGGAGAGAGGGTCCCCCCAGGGAAGGGAACCCAGGGTTGTGAAGGGGCACCATGTGAGCCGCTCCTGGGTGATGGGGGTAGAAGCTTAGGAGTCTTTGGGGTCCCCCTCTCCTTTTCCTTCCCCTCACCTCCTTTCCTGTAGTGGTACCTTGGGAGTGAGGCCCCTGCCCTGGAGGGCACCCAGGTCATCTAAGGATTGCTGGTTATATTTGTAGACTGTGCCTTATAGTTTATGTGAATAAGTTGAACTAATAATTTGTATATTAGTAGAGTTATAAGGTAGCCTGATCAATATCCTTTGTTCTGGGTTGTTCTATTGTTCATTTGTATTTTTGAATAATAAGAGTGTGTGTGTGTGTGTGTGTGTG
>NW_017728918.1:43424262-43428008 GCF_001723895.1 Crocodylus porosus
GTCGTGGCGGGCGAGATTCTGAGGGTGCTACGTTCACCCTAACGTGACGGTGAGTGGCGCTAGGGAGTTTCACGGCCGCCCTTAGCGCCCGCTCCCTCACACCTGCCAATAATTCCCTCAATTGAAGAGGGGAGTACAAACTCATGTACACCTGGCCTACAAAAGGACCACTTGATCTAAGGGATCAGGGGGCTATCAGGGGGGACGTGAAGGGATCAGAGGGACAAGAGAGGTCTTGGGGGTGGGGGGGAGTAAAGGGATTAAGCATCTGCACAGGGATTGGTAGGGTCTGGGAGGGTTTGGCAGTATCCTGCCAAACCGCCGTGGATCTCCCTCAGCCCCACGGTGTTAATACACGTGACAATAAAACAATAAAAAGGAACCTGAGCTCCATTTTTTTTCTAAATGAAGGTAAAGAAACAGAACTAAATATTGAGAAAAGGATTACTTATTTTTGAGAAGACTGTCCTTTTAAGAAAGAGAGGAAAAAAAGCTGTTGTTTAAAAATCAAACTGAAGATTCAAGAAGGCAAAGGATCTAATATTTCAGTCCCTTGGAAATCAGTTTGCTTATGTGGTTGTACTCTAGTCAGCTATTTTTATGCAGGCTTTGGGGAAAAAAGGTAGATATATAAAAGAATTAGTATTTGTACTCAGTACAAGGGTAGAGTTTGGGTTTTGGGTATTAGCAGGGTATTTTAAATGGTAATGTGGTAGGTAATGGATTAATTTTGGATTTGTTACAGGATCCTTGAGTAGCTGACCAACTGTAATAGCAAACATTCTTTAACTGTATTTCTTAGATAATATGAGATGCCTAGAACCTAGAGTAAGTTCCAGATAAACACAAATTACATAAACAATAATTTAAAAATATTAATATTTCAAATATTTAACATCCTTTTAAATACAGTTCTCTATGATTTTCTTATTGATGTGGGCTATCTTGTTAGATGAAAAGATAATGAGACTATATAAAGCTACTTTATCTCAGGAAAAACTGCAACTACTATAACTCAGGTTACAAAATATGTCCATAATAACACTTTATTTTGGTTGCTCATATCTTTCTGAAACTTCCACATTCCAAGCTACATTTTTTTTTTTTTTTTTCAGCGCATCACCAATTGAGAATGATTATTTTCTTGCTATTGGATATCAGAAGTTGTGGCAGGGCACTGTTTATGCCTTCCACTTTAAGACCTGAGCCAAGCAGCCAGCAGGTGCTTGATTGCGGCAGCCATTTTAGATCCCTGGCTGCCCATACAAACTGATCAGTCCCCTACTGGCAGGCCAGGCAGTAACATCACCTGGCTGCAAGGCTACACGTATCACCTTTGGAGGTAAGGGAGGAGCTGTAGGGGATGGCTAGGAGGCTCCTGGTACGGGACATGACCTAAAACTGCATCCTACAAGAAGTAGGTGGCCTGGTGAGTCTCTCAGTAGTGTGGGAGCCCCCAGAAAATGCCAGGCCAGTTACCAGCCTGGTGAAAGGTGGGTCAGGTTGCCTTAATAACCCCAGCTCCCACAACCAGGTGGGTCACCTGCTAGTAGGGTCCAGAGGGCAGACCCAAGACAGAGAGTGGGGCTAAAGGCTTAGAGGCCTGATGTAGAGTACCCTTGACTGGTCAATGCTGGGGCCAGGACTAGAATGGTCAAAAGGGCCAGGGACCCTTTTGACCTTGGTCAAAAGGGCCCACCATGAGGGTGCCCAGAGCTGAGGGCCTGGCTTTGGAGGCGAGGCCAGGGGCTGCATGGCCAAAGGTCCCAGGGGGACCATGCCCAAGAGGGAAAATAGTTTTAGGGATCTAAGCAGCCCTGAATAAGGGTGGGGTAGGCCACCTGAGTGAGGGATCCAGTTGGGGTCTTAACTGGAGGATTCTGGGGCCCAGCATGGGGCCAGTGAGATTAACATCAGTGGATACCATCTGCGAGGCTTGGGCTATGGTGTAGGGGAGGAACAGAGCCGCAGATAGCGCCCCCGGCATCGGAAAAGAAAATGGTCAGCCTCCCGGCTAATTAAGACAATTATTTAGATAACAACAAGGCATGGCAGGAGAGAAAGGCAGGTGGTTGGCCCAGAAACAGGTGGGTGGGCCACAGGCAAATCGGCCCCAAGAAGGTCCCCTGTTACAAAAACAGAGTCGTTCTTAGGTGACCAAAAAAATATAATTTTATTAAAAAAACCCGCAAAGCCCCATGACCTCTTATGAACCATTCTGCAGTCAGAAGACCAGGATCTGAAAATTGGATTTTTGTTGGAAGTCTCCTTTAAACATCTTTTTTCCACGTTTAACATGAGAGAAAAAGCCCTTCATCTTGGATTCAACAACAAGGTGGTGTTGGGGGCAGATGGCTGCTATGGTTCTGGCTGTGGGTGCAGCTGCGGGTGCAGCCCCAAACCAGGGTTGGGATCTAAGCTGCAGCTGCTGCTTGTCTCCACCTCGCTCCTGTCCTTCCACCTCATCTTTGTGGGGAGGAGGAAGGGGAAGGAGGAAGGCAGGGGAGAGGGAGAGAAGGTTCATTTTAAATTCAGAGTTGACTTGTACTTTTCTGAATGGGTTATGTTTGAATTGACCCCTGCTCCTTTTACTCTATTGCTCAGTTTCACTGACTGTAAGCGTACACCATTTCCAGCAAGCTAAACTACTGAGAACATTATTCACAAACAGGGAAGACCTAATTTAATGTAAAGTGCTATTTGGCATTTTGTCTCTTTTTGTTGACCTCCAATGTTACCCTTTGTCTTGGGATTCAAGATTTAATTTTACCTGGTTTTCTAAGCACTTACACCTTGATCTACCCTTCATTATCTCAAGACCCTTATTCATTCCTCTGAACCTACACTATTTGTGCCTATGCCTATTCTACTTCTAGCCTGGAATGCGTGTACAACACAAAATCAAGAAGCTTCACTGCATAATTAGTTCAGGTGATGGAGACTTTAACCATGTTTATGCGTAACACAATGCTTAGCATAATAGCAGGCACAAGCAACAACAGTTTCTTGGATATCTTTTACTATAAATGCGGTTTGACAGCATTTGGATATAGTTTTCTACTTCTTTGGGCACTGATATGTGAATAAACTGCAGCATCTGAAGACTAAAACCATTCCATGCAGAACTGTTGATTCATGCATAACATAAAATAGAACATTATTTAAAATGCACATCAATATTATATTGTATATTATATTCTTTATTTCCACACAAATAAAAGTAGAATCTCCAAACACACTGCAAACATTGTAAAATTGTTTGGGAAACCGGGAGAGTTGAGCAATTAATGTGATTTTTTTTTTTTTTTTTTTTTTTTAATTAAAAAAAAAACAAACCCTCTCTCTCTCCCCTCCAAATCCCTAATTCAAAGACCTTAATACTTTACCACACATTCCCAAGGAAAAGCTTCCTTTTGCTAGAAATCCTGGCCCTGGGTGAAAAGCACTATGGCTGACAATGAAGAAGCATAATATCAGTGCCACTTTCATAAGTCTTACAGAAGAACTCTACAACAATACAAGTAGTGTAGTCCTGCTTGACAATAACGTTCTGGCGTGGTATGCAACATTAGTAGGTGTCACGGGGTCACATAGAGGCCCCGTGATTGTGAGGGTGATTGGCAGAGCTGCCAATCACCCAGGCAGCTCAGGTGCCTGGTTGCCAGGACAACCAGGTGGTCACATGGCCAGAAGAGGGCAGGGCCTGGCCTTTATAACCAGCTTAGGCCAGAGCCTGAGACACAGTT
>NW_017728918.1:43428651-43429749 GCF_001723895.1 Crocodylus porosus
GGCGCAGGGAGCGTGCCGGCCCAAGGGCGCTGAGATTAGGGCGGCGAGAGCGTGCCGGCCCAAGGGCGCCGAGACTAGGGCAGCGAAACGCTCCAGTTCTAAGGAGAGCCGGGGATTAGCCAGGCACCCGCTAGAACCCGGCCCAGGGGGCGCCGGTAGTGAGCGGCGCTGGCGAGCTGACCCAGGCAGCGCCAGCAAGGAGCTGGGTGCCAGCGTGACAGACCCAGGGCGCGGGGAATGGGCCAGAGGTTGGGGCCCGATCCAAGGAGGCGCCAGGTGGGCGAAGAGCCCCGGTACCCGAGAGTGAGAACAAGGGCACCCGAGGGGCGAGGGACCATACAAGCGTCCCCCAGAACAGCTGCGAGGCTTGGGGCGTGCTGAGGGGGAGGCTTGGAGGCACGCATTGCCCTTAAGGCGGGACGCATATAGATAACCCCAGTCTGGAATAGGGACGAACCACAAGACCGTCCATTAGGGAACTGGCAGCCTCCACATTATATATTTAACCATCAAAGTCGTGGTGGGCGAGATTCTGAGGGTGCTACGTCACCCTAACGTGACGGTAGGCGGCGCTAGGGAGCTCACGGCCACCCCAGCCGCCCGCTCCCTCACTGTAGGACTACACCAAGGCTGTCTTCTCTCACCATGCTTATTTAATTTATACTTGGAACAAATCATGTGAGATGCCTTAGAGAACTTCACTGGAACAGTGTCAGTTGGAGGACAAGAAATTAACAACCTTCATTTTGCTGATGACATGGATCTAATAGCTGGAACTGCAGAAGAGCTTACGAAAATAACAGAAAGGCTGCATAAGGCTACAGAGAGATATGGAATGGAAATTGGTGTGGAGAAGAGCAAAGTAATGATGACATCAGCCAGTAATAATGATGATGCATCAGTAAAAATTAGTAATGAGAATCTAGAAAAAGTAACACACTTTAAACACCTTTGAGAACCCATCGCAAAAGATGTTACATTAGTAAAGCAAGAATAGCCATAGCTGAAGAAAATCTGGACTAGCAGTAACATCAAAATGAAAATGAAACTCCATGTACTATACGTTGTTGTCATTTCAACAGCTCTCTGTGGCTGCCA
>NW_017728918.1:43430531-43464046 GCF_001723895.1 Crocodylus porosus
GGATCCTATGACCCCAGCTGACTTCCTGCCCTTTGGGCAGGGGGCTGGACTCGATGATCTCCCGAGGTCCCTTCCAGCTCTAATGTCTATGAACTCTATGAAATCTATGAAATACCATAGAAGAGAAAAAGTAGATAATATAAAATTTCCCAGGTACCTCACTTTGTCAACATAACAAACATGGGAGCTGCTGACAGTATTGCCAACACACACCATTCAAAAATCGTAAGTCAGCATTCCCCCCAAAAAGATTGTCTTAACATTTTTTGTCTACAGTATACAAAAGACCAGTTTTAGCAGTGCATTAGATATCTGTGACATATTTTAAAAGTTGAAATAAAGGAAAATAGTCAATTTTTAAAATAAAAACAAATTAGTAAGACCTAATACTTTGATGATGAAAAATAAATTATTTGTTGGAAAAGCCAAGCAATTTAAAAGAGAAACTCTCTAAAAGTCCTAATGCAAAAATAACATTTTTTGTGCTTAAAAGGAACAAGACCTGTTTTCATAGTTGTATCAATTAAACTGTTTCTCAGGGTAGGTAGAAACATTTTTCCTAGTGAGATTCAATTCTTTGTTCTCAGTGATGTTTGTAGAGCAGAACAGCATGTGGTGAACTCTGTTATGGGAACAAAATATATAGATATGCAGGTCAGTTCCATGTTCATAAGAGATTCAGTCTTGCCGTAAAAACTATTAGAAATTCAATAACAACTTGTTTTGTCCTTTGTATAGCTCCAAAAAAGCTGAAAGTCAGTATTTTGCAGGTATATTATATCTAAATTCAATTACTTCATGCTTACAGAATGTGTACGCATTTCATGATGGTAGGTCTGTGTTCAGATTAAAATCCTGAATGAGATTACTATTACCTAATGCTTTCCTTTACTAAGTACCATACCAAATATAATAGGCAAAAATAAGAACACTTTAGAAATCATAAGTATTTTACATCTTATGGTTTGGTTGTTGGTACAGAGGAAATAAAGATTTATTTACCTCCATTAACCACCAGCAAAATCTTACACAGTAGAATTACTTTGAGTGTTTATAAAAGTGCTATTTATCTCTCTAAGACATTTTTACACTATTCTGTGGGGAAAAGGTTCACATAGACTGAGCTACTTAAAACATTTCAGAACAATATATCCCTAGGACAATTCATTGTCTTCTACGATTGAATTTGCCTGTTGCCAGGTAACATCTTACAAACACCACTTGTATCCATCAGAGCTGATTAAAGCTAGTAGTAGATATTGCTTTCCATTGAGATAGTGGGGCTCCAGGTGTCCTCAGGAAGGTGTTGGCAATGTCTGTTGTCAAGAAGTCACATCTTGATAGTGAATATTTTGCCCACTATTGAGATGTACTACATCTTCCATTATGGAGAAAAGAGGCCAAGTTATTTGGGGGGAAACACTTAACTATTAATTTTTTTTACCAGAAACATTTTGCATTAAGCTTGGTTCTTTGTAATTTAGGAGTTTAAGGATTCTTAAATCTGAGTAGAAGATGACCTAGAATTACCTACTGTGGTCATAGTTGGCATGTCTACACATGTGCATTTACTGCACAGTAACCAAAATTACTGCTCAATATGGGCACATTTCTCCATGTACATGCCCATAATGTGCAGTAAATATGGTGACTTATGCAACTTGCACATAAATTTGATATCTGCATTATGCAGGTATCAAATTTATACCCTATTAGTTACTGTGCAGTAATGCATGTGTAGACACCTTACTACACAGTAACACTGTCTGTGTAGACTGATTTAAGACTAATTTAACAGTATTGGGATTAACAGCATTAATGTACCTTAATGCCTGCAAGTGTAAAGACCAGCTTATTCCTGCTTACTGCTCAGTAAATGCCAGGGTAAATGCACATGTAGACATGCCCTTTGCTTCACAAATTCCTCAGTCAGTATATGTAACAATATCATGACCCTCCTTGACCCCACTGCACCTTCAGCCTATCACCACTCCTCACCAGATCTTTAGTAAGCACTCAGAACTAAATCCTATCATTGGAACTATGTGTACACTTCTCACTGAATTTCTGGGAATTAGATGTGGTTTTCAAAAGCAGGATGTATCCTTAAAAGTATGAATAGGAAACAGTAAAAGCTCAGTACAGTTATAATGTCTTACAGTTCATAGAATCATAGAAAAGTAGGGCTAGAAGGGACCTCAGGAGACCATTTAGTCCAAACCTGTGTTCAAGACAGAATCATTCATTTCCAAACTGGCCCATATGAATACTTGTCTATCCTGTTCCTAAAACTACACAAATCAACCCTGTCACACAGCTACAAAGCATATTGCCCTAAAACACCAAGAGCCCCCAACCTGCCACAGGTAAAGCAGGGCCACAAGGGCTGTCAATGTCCCACCATTGCAGAGATTGTTTAAATACACAGAAGAAATGTAGAAGAGGTCCATGTTGAGGCTTTTTTCTGCATGATCAGGCCCCTAAAGCCATGGAAGCAGGAGGGGCTCAATCTTGTTGGACAATGGCGTAGGTGACATCTGTCTTTGCCCATCTATTGGATCCACTATACCAACAGTTGACAACATCTGTTTGTAGCCTTAAGCAGGATTTAGATACCTAATGCTATGTCTATACCACTTCCTGAGAGAACTTGGACTCACCCTGAGAGATAGACCCTTCTCAGTATATTAGAAGCAATACTGAGCATGCATCTCATTAGGCCACAGAGGAATCTCTCTCTTGTTCTACTGGTGTCATTACTTTTACAATCCTGGTTGGCCAATGGCTCAGCTTCATTAAGAGGCATGGAGAATACCCCCACCCAAAATACTATAAATCCAGGGATTTAGAGTCATCTTTTAGGAAGTAGAACTGGATTTGAGTCTAAGTGCCAAATGGGATATGGCCTTTAGGCCAGGTATCTGATTTTAATGGGAGATAGATTCCTGCGCATGCATAGGAAGGATGCATCTAAACATCTTTGAGGGACTCAGCCTTAGGGCTTGAACTGAAGCCCATATCTCAGTGGGTTTGGGCCAGGCCATAGAGAAAAGGTCTATTTCTTCTGCCATAATAGTTTTACAGTTGTATCTCCATTAAGCTCACCAGCGTTTTGGTTTATCTTAGTATGATATTACTGTCAAGATCAGTATTTTCATTCAAGGTTTTGGGACTGTGAAAGAAAACCTTTTGTTCCTTTTTTGTTGCATTTTAGTGTATAAAGTGCAAATCCGTTTCTAGGAGAGATGAGCTACATTTTCTTTACATTATTGATTTGGATCAACATGTTCATTCAGCAAAGAACTTGTATTTCTAATTTCCTATTTAATGGATCACAGGTTGTGTGTCATGCTTATTTAGTTCAATATGGAATTTCATGATTTCCTTGTAAGATCTGATGAGTGCAGATATGTCACAGGCCTTCCTGATTTGTACTCTTATTTTTAGACCTGGGGAAGCCATTGCCACATATAACAAAAATATTTTGGTTTTTTTGAGTATATAATTTTACTGGTTCCACCCAACAGGCATGATATAGGACAGGGAAATTCCATTTAGCTGTACTTTTAATTTGCTATCATATTAGCAAATCTCAGAATTGTCTATTAATCTGTTCTACCAGTGACGACTGCTCATATCCCGTTAAGTTCTTTCAATCCTGCCAATCCTTTTTTTTCTCTCACACTGACTCCCCTTTCATCCCAGTTTGCCAGTTTGCCTGTACTCTTCTGTATCTTGGCCCTTCTTAAAGCTTCTATTCTTCTACGATACCCACAAGATATGGTTCATCAATAAAGAAAGAAACAAAATAGTACTGAACACTAAACCCTAGGAAATGTATTGTACTTTTTTTATATGTATTAGGATAGTCACATGTTTACATGGACTCTGCTTTTATAATAGTAACAGGTCATGGTACTTCCAAAAAGAGTCTGTCTCATCTCCCTATATTCAGAGAGGGAGACAGAAGGAGGGCAATTGTTATACCTTTCCGCTAGTCATGTGTAGGGACTTACCTAATTCATGGTGGCTGCTTCTGGGTTTCATGGTCCTGGCATAACGCTGACCACCATTTTCACGGTGGAGTGTAGTGGGCCCCTCTATGCTTCTGACTGGAAGAGGGGCCCCAGAAGTCCTGCCCATCCCCTCCCCAGAGATTGACAGATGGCCACTTGTATTCCTTGGAGCACAGGCTCTACAGAGCAGTCATGATAAAGTGGTAAAGCAAGTCAATACAATCAAATGCATTGCCTTGAGATACAATCACTCATGGTATAAATGTCATTGAGTGTAACTCTGCAGAGCATAACACTCTCTGTAGACCATTGTGACTCAAATCCATCATAACATTCTTTCCTTTTCTGTTTTTTTCTGGACTAGGCTTGTCCTTGACTATTAGTTTGATAGTGTTAGGGTATGGTGGGAAATATTGAAGTTTTTGGCCAGTTCTGTGGTCTCTGATTCTGTAACAAAGAACAAAGGCTGCCTGTACACGTGCTGGTTCTCATTCTAATTAGAACTCGTTGGAAAAAATTTGATTAATCAAGCCTGCTTCATGTTCTAATTAAAATGCTCCAGCATCACCGCACCATCACACATAGTAAGTCCCCAGGCATTTTTAAATATCTGTGAGGGCACTTTAGCTAAACCCTGTCAAATGAGCTTTATATAGAGTCCCACGGCCTTTTTTAAATATGTGGAGGCTTAATACATGTGACAATGAGGCTCCCTGGGGATGGCTCCAATTAAAATGTCCACCTTCTCCCCATCCCCAAGCACATGTATAAGCAGCCAAAAGGCCTGCCTGGGACAGGTTCCAGGGTAGGAAGGAGATATGAGGGAGCAACATACTTCTGTTTTCTCTCCTCTGCTTTGAACAGTCCATGAAAGCTATTCTGCAGGGTTTATAGCTGTCTATAAAACCCTGGTGCTTTGACAGGATATATAAACCCCGGAGGCAGGGGGAGTGGTAAATAGCTACAAGGTTGTTAATGGACAGAACAGCTGTTTTCACAGCTGTGGCTACATAATTGATTGGCAACAACTGGAATAAAAGTTAGGGTAAGGTAGGGTCTGTTAGGGTAGAGCTGTTAGCAGAAAGGCTAAGAAGGAGGTCCCTTCTTTGTGGTTGCCTGGCAAAGGTTTATTGTCTGCTTAAGTATGGCCAGACCACTTATTCATTTCCAGATTGCCTCTCTGACAATGAGTTCTGGAGGAACTTTTTGTACTAAGTGGCAAAAGGAGAGTTAGAGGGAGAGCACTCAAACCATGGTGCCACACAAGCTCTGGAGAAAATTCTTAAAATAGGCCCAAGAGATACTGGCAGGCAGGGCCCTTAGGGGATGGGAAAGGGTTTTTTACTTATTGACCTGCTTTTTCTGAACCAAGATTTACACATATATCAGAGACCCCTGCTTTCTGCTCACCACTCTCTGGTAGAACTACTTTTCAGTAGACTGCCATAGCTCTAGAAGGAATTGTTACCAGCCTTGGCCATTATCAAGGGGCCTATGCCAAGCTGCAGAAGTGTAGCTAAATCAAAAAGCCTGTTACTGAGTGACCATAGAATGAACCTTGGCAGATATGACAACCAGCTTGGTCAGCAAAGTAAAGGAAGCAACCAGCATATCCAGCTAAACCAGTAATGAGATCCAGTTAAACAGAGCACAAGTCTCTGATATATATCCATAAATAGATTCATAGATTCTAGAGTCGGAAGGGACCTCAGTGTGCCATCTAGTCCGACCCCTTGCCGCTGGTAGGCAAGAAAAGGGTCACCAAACCTGGGATTATGTGATCCCAGCCAGGTGCCTGTCCAGTCTCCTTTTGAAGACCCCCAAGGATGGGGTGAGCACCACCTTCCTTGGAAGCTCATTCCAGATCCTGACAACCCTGACCATGAAGTAATTTTTCTAATGTCCAGTCTAAACCTACTCTCCAGTAGCTTATGGCCATTGTTCCTTATTGTTCCAGGGGGTGCCCTGGTAAACAGATCATCACCTACTTCATGTTGCTCTCCCCTTATGAATTTGTACACCGCCACAAGGTCTCCTCTCACCCTTCTTGGAGAGGCTTACGAGGTTAAGATCCCTTAGCCTTTCCTCATCATAGCGCCATCCCTGCAGGCCCCATCAGACAAGTGGGTCTTCTTTGGACCCTTTCCAGGTTGTCCGCATCCTGCTTGAACTGCAGTGTCCAGAACTGGACACAGTACTCCAGCTGCAGCCTGATCAGTGCCGCGTAGAGAGGGAGAATCACCTCCCTGGACCTATTTGTGAAGCACCTATGGATGCACGACAAGGTGTGATTGGCTCTGCTGACTGCTTCATCACATTGACGAGTCACGTTCATCCTGGAGTCAACAGTCACTCCAAGATCTCTTTCTGCCTCAGTGGTGCTGAGAAGGTCACCCCCCAGCCTATAGGTATGTTGGCAGATTTTTCTCCCTAGATGTAGCACCTTGCACTTGTCCTTATTGAATTGCATCCTGTTGCTCTCTGCCCACTTCCCTAACCTGTCAAGGTCAGCCTGGATCTGGTTCCTCCTCTCCAGGTGTTAGCTTCACCACATATTTTTGTGTCATCCATGAATTTGGACAGGGTGCTTCCCACCCCCTTGTCAAGATCACTGATGAAGATGCTGAACAGCACCGGCCCCAGAACTGAGCCCTGAAGCACTCCTCTGCACACATCCTTCCAGGTTGACACTGAGCCATCCACCACCACCCTCTGAGTGTAACCCCATAGCCAGTGTGCTACCCATTCTACCATATAATCATCCAAGGCAAATCTCCTCAGTTTATTAATAAGGATTGTATGGGATACCATGTCAAAGGCCTTCTTGAAGACCAGATAGATGACATCCACCTCAACTCCTGCATCTAAACATTTGGTGGCCTTGTTGTAAAAAGAAACTAGGTTAGTCAGGCAGGACGTGGGTTTCATGTTGGTTACCCCTCTGCATCATATTAGCCAGTAGGCTCCCACAGATGTGTTCCTTGATAATTTTTTCTAGGATTTTTCCTGGGATAGAGGTAAGGGTGACCGGTCTATAGTTTCCTGGATCCTCCTTTCTCCCCTTCTTAAAGATTGGGACGACATTGGCCCTCTTCCAATCCTCTGGGACCTGACCCAAGCACCATGAGTACTCATATACCCTTGCTAGTGGTTCAGCTGTGACACTTGCTAATTCCTTAATTACTCATGGGTAGAGTCCCTCTGGTCCTAGTGATTTGAACATGTCCAGCCCCTCCAAGTGTCCTTTTACTGTGTTGTCATTTACCGTTGGTCAGCTGATGCTCCCTTTGTTGAGGTCCATGATACATATTGAGGGTTTGTCTAGATTCCTATTTAAAAAGACAGAGGCAAAAAATTCACTGAAGAGTTCTGCCTTGTCCCTGCCCCCCTGCCTGTTCTGTAGGGGTCCTATGCTACCCTGCACCCTCTTTTTGCTCCCAACATACCTAAAAAAGGACTTTTGATTGTCCTTAATCCCTGCCACTAGCCTGAGTTCTAGAGCTGCCTTGGCCTTCCTGAGTAACTTCCTACAGATGCGGGCCAAGGAATGGTACTCCTCCTTGCTAGCTACTCCATGCTTCCACTTCCTGTATCCTACTTTTTTTCCCTTAAGGTATCCTGGATGAACCTAGTTAGCCAAAGGGGCTTCCTGGCCCCTTTGCCCCCTTTTCTCTGCCATGGGATTGTCTTACTCTGAGCCCAAACAATGGTATCCTGGAAGAATGACCACCCCTCCTGGACCCCCAAAGCATCTAGGCTCTTGTTTCCTAGTACCCTGCTAACCAATCCCTGTCTACCTCGCCTTCCTGGTGTGGAGGCCTGTAGTTATGGTCCAGAAAGCCAAAGCCCATCTCGTAACACCAGTTCCGATCTGGACTGTTCCTGGACGCATTGTTAGTGCCCACATGGATTAAGACCATGGGGTAATAATCAGTGGGCTGGATAAGGTTCGGGATCATCTCTGTCACATCCCAAATCCAAGATCTGGGTAGAAAGGAAACCTCACGTGTCATGGGATCAGGTCGACAGATGGGCCCCTCTGTTCCTCCTCAGAATACTAAAAGGAGACATTGTAAAGTAAGACCTTAAATTAAATAAACCAAGTATCAGAACATTATCTTAAAATGTTAATAGTAGTGATTGATGTAACCAAATGTGTTAGATTCCAGTTTGCTATAATAGATGTATTTTTGTTAAGTTTCTTAGTTAAGTTGTAAAAACAAAGCAGTTTTACCAGTGAAGACCGTAAACAAAGGTGAAAAGGAAACTGGACCATGGCAAGCAGCATTCTATGGTGGTGAAGAAGGAGATAAGAAGCCCTCACTTTACTTTCTCAAGGGCAGAAATCCCAACTAACTGACATCTTCCAAGTCCACAAAAGCTCTGCTTTAGTCCAGTCCGTACAATTATAGTGAAACAAATGCATTTAAATAAAAACAAGTAGAGACCATTTATTAGAATATTAGGATAAGCCATGTATAAATATTAGGTATAGACTGGAGGAAGATCTGGAGAAAGCAGAAAATGTGAGAAGACCTGCTGTCTGCATGCATGCCACCCTCCTCCCACCTCTCCAGTCTTCCCAGGCAGCATTGGTAAGAATCTATGTTGTGCTGCCACAGGTAACCAGATACATTTTGAGTTGTTTGTTTTTTGTGTTTTGGGATGTAAGCAATAAAAGGTCAGGCTGTAGGTTTGTCTTTCTCTTTTATCAGGAGCCAGCCTGCAAGTTTACCTGTAATCTGGGTAAAGAACCCCTCAAAAAAATATTTTGCAAGGTATCAGTACATACTAGCCTGTGAATACTTCTACACATTGGTGACACATAGTGGGTGCACGTGCACCCCCTGAGATTGGCCGTGCACCCCCTGGAAGCGTCAGCCACAAAACCAGAAGTGCACTTCTGGTTTCGATGCTGGCTTGGTGATTGGCCACTGGGGGACCCCCCCCCCCCCCGGTTGGCAATCAGCCACTGGGGAACCCCCAACCCTGGTCGGCAATTGGCCGCTGGGGAACTCCCCCCCTTGTTGGCGATTTGGTGGCCCCCCAGACTCAGGAGGCATCAATCACCCTTGATTCTACCTGCTGCTTCCTGGGGCAATCCACTGGGCAACCATAGTCCACAGAGAACAGCTGCTCTGGGAAACTTTAACAGACCAAGAGACATCCTCTATGGGTAGCTGGCCAAAATAAGTATGCCTTTCTGACTTTAGCCTACCATTTGCAAACCCACAGACTGAAGCTTTTAGCCAATCAGACTCTGAAGAGGATGATAAAGTGTTTTGGACCTTCAGCATTATAAAATTCTGTTCTCTGGAAGAGAACGCCTCAGTGGGTTTTTCACTCTTTTCAGCTCCTGTATGGTCACCAGTCTAGGGACATCCTTCTCTCCTTCACCTAGTGAGAAGGCTGGGAAGAATAGATAAACATAATGCTCATTGTGGTGCATTACATTATTATGTGAGGGACATTTTGAAAGTATTGGGGTTTTTTATGAGCCAGAATCTCCCCAAAGCTCAACTGGTCTAAGAGAAGAACTACAAGGCCTACGCCAGTTGAGAGTTTGAACCTAGAAAATGAAAATATTAATCTACATATGGGGTCTTAGCAATGGGCAGAAATATCAAGTCCCAGCTATTAGCCAAATGGCAAGGTCTTCTTTTGGAAAGGAGGTATGGGGGAAATCTATGAAGTATATAAGAAGAAAAGCAAATAAATTACATCATCCTAGAACTTATTGTCCCATTGTGAGAGCACCTAAGCCCTAAGCATCAGAAATAGATGTCCAATTTGAAAGACTGAGGTAGGCATTTTTTTCAGAACTACTGTTCAAATGGAGCTACTGTTCCATCACTTAGACACTGAATTTAGACAGGTGTGTGAGGTCTTGTAGTGACTACTTCCCAAAAAAATGTTGGATGTAGTTATGGAAGAAATGGAGAATGTGAAGAAACGGGATTGTTGCGTGATTTGCCAAGTGAGGGGTGAAGTTTCATTAGGATAGTTCTCAAACCTGAAGAGTTGTTCAGCTTTTGTGTAAAGCTCAACCCCCCTCCAAATTCAATGCCTATCTCAAGTCCTGTTTTGAACTCCTAGAGAAATTAAGCCAGGATAGATGTGACTCAAGGCAATTGGCAGATTTCTCTTGGTCAGAACATGTGGGAGAAAGCTTTCTAGCTCCAAACAGACATCACTCTAGGTGCAGTCTGTCTCAGGAGCATAAAGGGGAATACTGTCCTGTGCTGTATCTCTGCCACAAGCTAATTCCCTGCAATGATTATATAGTAAAGGAAGGACGCCTAGCTAGCAAAAGGAACATTCAAATCCTTGGGTATAATCTTTTCAGGTACAAATTCTGACAGGTGCCCAACCATAGCAGCTAAAATAGCTAAATGACATGAAAGATACTACTCACAAGGATTATGCAGCTGAACTTCAGCTGACAACAGTACTTCTCAGTGGAGCACCAGGTGGGATGGCATCACAGAAATGTGGACTTATTCCAAGTCTTTGTGGGGGTTTTGAGTCCATTGCCTAAATGATTCCCTGTCAAGCTACAGCTGAAGGACTCTCTCACTAGCTTTTGGAGGGAGGAGGTCTGTGAAAAGGCGTATAAACGATAAGAGGCACAAACTGGACAGAATCTTGTCATTTGCCAAGCAGCTGACCAGCAGCAGATGGGATGAAAGGCTGTAGCCCCCGCAGGTGGGGTAGCTGCCAGTGGGACCAGGGACAGCTCTTGTCCTAGAAACTACTTTTCAGCAGCAGTTAGGAGGAAGGAACCACTGAGGGAACAAATCCAGAAACCCCATCAAGCATGAGATAAAAGACAGCTGAAAAACAGCAAGAAAGGAGAATCTTTCTCCTCCACCCCACAAGGTAGGGAGACTAACAGCCTTTCTAAGGCCTGTCACTAGCAGCCCTGTGGATCATGAGCAGGACTAGGATGTTAAAGTGTGAAGGAACCCTTACAAGTCCTTTGGCATGTCTACATGGGAAGCTTTATTGTGCAGTACACTAATCTACTGCACAGTAAAGTGTCACCATGTAATCATGTGCAGCAGCTACTGATCAGTTCATTAGGCTAATGCAGGGTTTTCTACTACCCATAAATGCAGGTAGTAGATTAGCTCCACATTACCAACTGCAGAATAGTGCAGGTGTAGATGCTGACCGAGAGCAATTTGGTCTTGGTCAGCTGAGGAATCAGGAGGCCCAACTGCTGCCTGACTAAGGTTCCACCACTTGGGGATCAGGGCCATCCTGATCCCCATGTGGCTGGGAGAGCTGTCCCACCAGTTGGGATTGCTGTGTCTCAGACATATAGGGATTGGGTCAGGACAGATCTCCCTATGGCTGGGAAAGGCATCCCCACCTAGTGGGGATACTGCCTAGCAGCCACTTGGGGATTGGGACCCTCCCAATCCCAACATGGCTGGGAGAGATGTTCCCGCAGGCCTCTCCTAGCATGGAGCTGGCTGCTCAGGGGTGAAAGTGAGGGATGGATTTCTAGCCTTGCCCACCCCACTGGAGCAGCCAGCTCCACACTGCACAGAGCTGCCCCAGGGGGCAAGCGGGCTGGGAACCCAAGCAGGCCATGTGCTGGCAAGCCCTATGCACCCCGCACCCAGCAGCAGGCTCGCTGGTAGCTGCCCCACACCTAGGACAGCTCCCAGTGAACCCCCTGCCAGCAGCTGTCTGTCCTGATGGACAGGGAGTCAGGAGAGCTGTCTGCTGCAGGGGCAGCTGTCTCCTGGTCTGATGCACATCAGGTTCCCTCCCAATGTGCATGGGGACACAGTTGCCACTGCAGCTGACAGAATCCTCTTGGCCCTGTGCCCCTTGCCAGCCCTCGAACCTGGAGACTGGAGCTCCTCCTGCCTGCTGCAGGGGGGCAGAACAGGGCAGTAGCAGCACTGTGTTGGGTTGCTCTGACTGGGAGCAAATCTGCTCCCAACAGGGAGCACATGTAGATGTGCTTCCAGGGAAGGCTTACTACACAGTTTTTTACTGCACAGTAAGCCAGGTGCAGCTTGAGAGCGGGGGGAGGAAAGGTTTGCAGCAGCCGGTAACAAGGTGGGTTTTGCAGCCTGCCAGGGAGCAGGGGGTTTTGCAGCTGGCCATGCACTCCAGCCAGTAGCAGGGAGGCTGAATTCCCCACCCCCTCTGCTCCCCCCAGCTCCCGGCCAGCTGCAAACCCTGCTTCCCCCACTCCTGGGAGATGCTCCACTGCCTCACCAGTCTGAGTTCACCAGCCATGCCTGCAATAAGCCTAATGCAAATTAATAGGACATGTAGATGTGGCCCCTGAAACAGAAAGAGTTGAGTTGAAAAAGGTAAGCTGAGGAGTTTAGTTTGGGTCCTATTCTTTTGTCATTCACTGAATTATTTTAAGAAATCTTGTTTCTATATATGTAATTTTTAAGCTTGATTTCTTGTTGAAGCTGATATTTGGGTAAATGTGGTGTTTTAAAGTTAACCCTTTAATATGAAAAGGTAGGATTTGAATATAACTGGAGTTAAATTTAATTCCAAAAAAGGGGCCATCATTTTGTTGACACTGTCTAACACTTGCAAGTTTGTAGTGTATAGTGAGTTCATGTTGGCACAGAGCTCAAAACTCTTCAGGGAAATTCAGAAGCTGCCTGGCGCCTGAGATTTTATCATTTTTGTTTGGGGGCTTTGGGGGCTTTACAGATTTAGATCCTCATTCTACCATCCCTATTCGTGCAAAACTCCCATTGATGTCAATAGCTCCTTTGTTTGCTGGACTCATTCTGCCTGATCATGCAGAAGTTAATTTGTCTCTTCCAACATGGTATATGCATTCAGCTCACATTAACTTCATATTTGGGCCCTCTACTTGTTTCAATTTGTATGTTAATAAAACTCAAATTTAAAATAGTTCCTGCCTGAGGGGACTGCTTTAGAATCCTTGACAGGATTAATTCAAGCCATCCAGTTGCTTCATAATGGTTGTACAAAACAAGTGTCATGTTGGAGGTTGAGTAAAGCCTCATCACACAGTTTCATTCAGAATAAGTGTAAGTAGCAGTTAAGCTCCTTTTGAGGAGTAAGATAGCTGAAACAATAGGTAACCACATGCTAAGGACATGTGCAAGGCCAACCCAAAGGTAATGCACAGTCTTGTGTTGGCGGGTATTGAATGCAGAGGGTTATGTCTATGTACAAAGTCGCTGCCTGTTGTTTTGATTCCTACTGTGTGCAGGAAAACAGGAGCCAGTTGTCATTTCCTGTGCTTAAAAAAATTGCACCAGAAATATCTGACTCCAATAGCAATTCCTCCTTCTTATAGAAGTGAACCACGAATAGTGGTTAAACTTGCCAAATATTTTTTTCATTCCACAATAAATGCTGGTTTCTTTGCCATATACAGGACTGAAGACTTGTATTGTTGAACTCCAACATTTTCTGTGCATATTAGGCCTGTCAATTAATTTCAATTGACATGTGCAATAAATGCGTTAATTTGTTCTTGCATTGTGGCCAGGAATACAGCCCGGCAGTGTGTAGAGCAGTAGAGGGTGGGGAGCAGTGGGGCAGATTGAGGCCCCCACTGTGAGGGAGGGCGTGGAGCAGGGGCAGGGACTGGGGTGAATGGGACCTGGGGCCCACTGTATCAGAGTGGGGCACTGGATGGAGCCATGAGCAGCTTGTCCAGGTAGCATGGGGGGGTGGTGCCTGCTGCTGTGTGCACCCCTGGGGAAGGTATGGGGGGCACGTGCCCCCCAAATTTGTGCACAGGGCAAGGATGTGCTACCAGCAGAGGGCTGGCGCTCTGCTCCCTGCTGCTGTTTCCCCCCATGCCCCTGGATTAGCCACCCATGGCTCTGTCCCACAACCCCTATGCCTGCCTCTGCCCCACTCCCTTCTTCACCATGGGGCCCTTGATCTGCCCTCCCCCCTGGCACTCCTTCCTTTCCCCACACCTCTTCTCTCCCCAGGCCTACCTGCTGGGTGCTCTGTGTGTGTGTGTATATGTATGTGTGTCTGCCCCTCAGTCCTCATCCACACCTTGCCAGGTCATGAGAGGATGCGAGCCTCCAAAACCCTCACACTCACACACAGCCCCCCAGACCTTCACAAATTCCCCCCCACCACACACACACCCCACACTCACCCCCAACCATACAAAGTACCTGCATAATTTTGTATAATTTTGAGTTTTTCTGCACATAATTTTGAGTTTTTAGCTGTGAAATTAAAATTACAATTAACTGTGGCTTTTTTTAATTGTGCAACTAATTACAATCAAATTTCAAATCATTTGATAGCCCTAGTATTTATTTAAGGAGTTTCAAATAAAAAGAGCTTAAACCAAAATAATATTTTAAAAAGTGACACATATATGGATCTCAGCTTGGAACTTCTTGTTTCCAAAGTTCTGATTGGTTTGCATGTGGCTCAGTTCCAACTTAAGAAGTTGAACTAAAACTATAATGACAGGGTTGGAATAGATGACCTCCAGAGGTCCCTTCCAGCCCTACTTTTGTTTGATTCTGTATATCTTTTGTGAAGCCTGAAACATCAACGATTTACTGACATTGGATTGTTCTGTTTTCCCTCTGTGTTTGTTTAATTCATTATAGAAAAGCCTTTTGTGTGTTGCAGTTCTGCCTCATCTGGTTTAAATATTAGAATAGTTTGTGATGGGGACTGTTAATGCTTATAATCTCTTTTTTTCATAGGCGGTTGGTTATGTAACAGTGAAGCAAATGAGGAAAGGCCTTCTATTGTCCTAAATAATAATGCACACAGATTCTACATCCTTTGACACAAACAATTGCAAGCTGGCTCACCTACCAGGAAGGGCAGTTAGCAAGATAAGACTGGGAGCATCTATACATGCGCTTTACTGTGGAGTAGACTACTTAGCTTTGCAATGAAGTGTCACCATTTACACATGAGTCAGTATTAGGTGCAGTAAACTAATTCACTTAGTCAATTATGTACAATCAAACTCACGTGTAGACAGTGACTACGGCCAAAAATTTTGCCCATTCAGCCCAGCCAGCTGTGGGGCAGATTCCAGTTCCTTGGAGCATCCAATTCCAGTATGCATGCAGTTGAGACATCATCACCTTTGTATTAGTTTGTCAACCCCTGGTGGTAAAGACTCAGCTGCTTTTTCTCAAGACAAGCCATTTTTTCACTATTAGGTATTTTCTTCAGCCTCTTGTTCCACATCTGTAGTTGTGTCTCCTTAGGTGTAGCATTGAGAGGTTGGGTGCTGGTAAGGAAGTTCCTGCATGACTTCAGATGTTTATGTGCTGCAGGATAGTCATACAGATGGTCATACTACTTAGGCTTCAGACATGCCAGTGCTAATAATCTCTGACAGTTGTCTTGAGGCTTATCTGCATGTTACGAGGGTTTTTACTTACCAACTTCATTTGGACTCTTTCTTATAATGTACATGTCCTTCAGTTCACAGCCATTGCTAAGGTCCCATCTACATGTTACACTTAAGACCTGAATTAACAAGTTAACCATGCCTTAAGTGGTCCTTCCTTTTCATGTTCTCGTGACAAGGTATTTAGTAGAATTTGTAGATTTGTTGGAATCTGACATGACTGTGCTGTGAGCACTTCTGCTATGAACTTCTGCTGCCTTGAACTTGTGAGCTCTGTGCAGTCAATTTTGCCCCTTAGTGCCTGCACTACCCAAGCCCCAACCTTAATGTCACCTATATAGGTGCAGTGAGGCTGCTCCAGTGCACTGTAATTGAGCCTGCTGGCACATGGTAATTACTGCGTTCCAGCAGACTCCAGCTTCTTGTGTATTAGAGTCCCCTCACTGAAAAAATTCTGGAAGGGGTGGTTTAACTTAAGCTCACTCAACAAGCTTTAGATAAAGCACCCTGCCACCATTTTTCAGCATGGGGACGCTGATACGTGAAATGCTCTGGGCACTTTAATTAGCATGGCTCTTGGAGCTTCTCTAATTAAAGTGCTCCCCCCCCGCCAATCTTGAAGCATGTGTATAAGCACCCTATGTGGTTACCGGGCCACCTGTTCAATCAAGTAATGGTGTGAGAAAAAGAGGAATAAGCTACAAAGTTATTCCACAAAGTAAGTATAATAACTTTGTAACTTCTTCCTATCACACCATTAACTGAATGTGTGGCCAGGGGACCTTGTGGCTGGCAGCCCCATCAGCTGATCGCAGCTCCTAGCTGGGGCTGCCCATATGCACCTCTGATCCTGGGATCTCCCAGCTAACAGGGCTCGCAACCATGGGGTTTCTTGGAATGACCCCATGACTGGGAGATCACATCAGCTCTGGTCTCCCAGCCATGGAGTATGTGGGGTACCCCTGCAACCCGGAGCCCTGTCAACTGAGAGAGCACCCAGCTGTAAAAGCTTGCTTCTTGATGGTGCTGGCAGTAAGGTGTAATGGGATCTCATTTGTGATTCCACAGTCATGCCTCCTCTGTGATTGGCAGGATGTGGCATAGCAGGAAGTGCCATTATGTGAATTACACATTAGATCCCATCGCACTTTTACCTGCATGTGTAGTGGGGCCTGTTGCAGAGCATTTAGGTGCCCTGCTCCTTTAAAGAGCTGAAACTGCTAAGGAGAGAGCCCTAGCAGTGAGTGGGGAGCCCCAGCTGCTGGTTACCAGGGCAGACAGAAGAGTTAGTTGGCCCACACCTGCCAGTGGTCAGCTGACCAGAAGGGACAGGTTCTGGCTTATATATAAACCCCAGGGCTGAGACCAGGAATGCAGTTCCCCACTAGCAGCCAGAGGGGAAGGAGCCTCCAGGGAGGAAGCACCCAGTGATGCTGCAACTACCTGGTATGCTGCACCTAGGGCTAAGGGGGTTCCATGAGCTCCACGGGTACCTTTGCCTGTTAGACACTTAGTGCCAGGGATGAAACCTGATCCTTTTAAAGGGTCAGAGCACACCCTGACCTTTTGTGTTATGTTATAGCCCAGGTGCTTGTGTTTTGTTTACTGTGTATAAGACCGGTGGTTTGGGTGAGGCTATTTGGGGAAGGAGGAGCCCTTATTGGGGGCCCATGGCAGCATGGGGACCCTGGTGCCAGAAAGGGTGTGGCATTTGGGGTGCACAGACCCCAGCACCAGAGAGGGCATGGCACTTTGCACTGCTGTGCAGAGTGAGACAGGGCTGTGGAGAGCCCAGGGAGGACAAGGGAGCCAAATTACAACAAGGCCTAGACCAGACAATGTAGGTACCATCTGCAAGGCTTGGGGCATGGTAAAGGGGAGGTTGGAGCCACGCATATAGCCCATAAGGCTAGGGTGCCCTGAAATACCGTTTTGAAATGGGACCCACAGGGTTTAGGGAAATCCATCAAGACTGTCCAACAGGACGTGAAGGCAGCCTCCTTATATTACAAAAATGTATCAATATGTGGCAGGCGAGAATAGAAGGTGCCCATCGGGCCGAATTGGCATGGTCAAGGGGCCTTAGGGGTAACACGGCCCTCCTTAGGGACCCCATCCCATGATGGGGCCCTAAGGGACACTTTTTCTCCTTTTAATATAATGAAAAAAATCAAAACATTAAATGAATCCCCAGGGCGCATGACTAAATCCTTAATGGCTCTATTGTTCTTTAAGGTTTTATGGTTGTGTTTTTTTACAGCTGTCTGGTTTCTTTCCAGTGCCTATACATGATTGCATGTTTCAAGTTCAAATGCCAGCTAATACTTTGTTTTGTTCTTGCAATAAACGCAGAATAAAGTCCATGTGGTCATCCCATTTGTTCACATCCTCATCCAAATTAAAATCGTTGCCCTAAACCTGCTATTGCCAGAGAATGCATAAGACATGAAGGTAAGACACAGGGAGATCTAACTTTTGCCCATAAGAACCTGTTAAAACCTGACAGCAGTTTTTATCTCATCAACTATACTTTGCTCTGTTGTGTAAAAATGAAATGCTCTCAGGTGTCAGGGTCCTGACATCAGTGCTATTGGCTGTCTTGCTCATTAGATTGGCATTTATTAACTAGCTATGCTACCATCTTAAATTGAAGGAGGGTCAACATAGATTTGCAGAGAATTAAATTGTGCCCTTTGAGGCATTAGCTGAGATGCAAAGCTGCAATACCCAAACAGTGCTGTCCCAAGGCATTCCTCACACCTCACACATGAGATAGATTAATTCAGAATTCATAGGGTAGAGAGAAATATGAAAGCATATAGAGCAGGAGCAATTAAATCTGCTATCAGTTGCCACACCCATTGTGCCTGTCTTTGGGTGCTAATAGTCGTACAGGGGCCATTTGGTGCAAGGCAGGATGCTAAACACCTTAGTGCTCAAAAAACACTACATTTTTATTTTAATTAGCTCAGCTTGGATGTGTTTAGGCGTAGGATGGGAAAGTGGGTCCTTGTACTGCAGGGGAAACCAATTATTTCAGGCAGAGGGCTGCTTACTGAGTTTTGGCAAGCCATGGAGGCCATATGATGGGCAGCCAGGGGCAGAAAAAAATTTAGAAAATTAATATTTATAAGGGCCTTGTGGGCTGGATAGTTTGGCCTGGTGGGCTGTACTTTGCCCACCCCTGTTGTACTGTCTTTTACTGCCAGCCATAGTTTTGCTCATTATACAGGTGATCCCATCAGATACCTGGTATTTGTCAAATTATTTGCATCACTTGCCCTACAAGACTCATTTATCTTCCTTTTCATATGCAACAATTAGGCATAATTTGGTATAAATGAGACAAGAGAGGCTCTAAGCCAAGGGAGTCCAATATATGGCCTGTGAGCTACATCGAGGTCTTGGAGCCATGTGATATAACCCGTGGGTCTCCAGACTGACTCCACATGCTAGTGCCAGCCCCAACTTTACATGCAGCATGGCTCTGCATGCACCACAGGTGGCTGGTCCAGGGTGTGGGCTGCGTGCAGCACTGCACATGACTGGCCCTGCATACTGGTTCTGGGGCTGGTCTGGACTGGCCATGCCAGAGCCAGTGCTCAGGGCTGGCTCCAGTGCTTGTTGTGCACACAGTATGCAGGACCAGCACAGGCAGTGTGGTATTTGCAGCATGCTGTCTGGACATATGCAGAACAGGGGGTCCACTGTATAGGCTGCATGCAGTGCTTCACTAGATCACCTGAAGTCTGGCCTAATGACATTCATCCAGCCCTCTGGGCTGGACAAGCTTGACCCCTACTCTAAGAGAAAGTATTAATTAATAACTCCAACTAAATTAATATGTATTCAGTACAGCCTGGTTGGCTAGATTCATATATGCACTTAAAGTTATACATTAAAGGCCAGATACAGAAAAACATTTAGGTGTGGCAATGTGGAATGTTTCTGCATATAACTTTTAAGGGCTCAGGTCCAGGAATAGAACCAGAGATGCAGGCTAGGCACTAAAGTTACTTTAATGGGAAGACTTGGTTTCACAGCCTTAAACTCCTGCCTAGACTTGTTGTTTCATGAAGAGGTGACTAGTATGCTTTTGTCAGGTGGGTGGGAAAGAAATCTAGGCTCCAGTTCCTGCTCCTGGGCATATTTTGCATTTGAGAGTCAGTAAGGCTAACCACACCTTGTCGTGCATCTATAGATGCATCATAAGCAGGTCCAGAGGGGTGATCCTTCCCCTCTATGCAACGCTGGTCAGGCCTCAGTTGGAGTACTGCATCCAGTTTTGCCAGGGATGTGGCTAACCTTGAGAGGGTCCAGAGGAGGGCCACTCACATGGTCAGGGAGCAGCAGACCTGGCCCTACGAAGATAGAAGAAAGGCCTCCACAAGAGAAGACTGAAAGGGGATCTATAAACTCACCAGGGGGGACCAGCAGAAAATAGATAAGGCTCTGTTCCCCCAGGCACCACCTGGGATAACAAGGAATAATGGCCACAAATTGATTTAGAGTAGGTTCAGGCTTGATATCAGGAGGCATTACTTTATGGCTAGAGCTGCCAGGCTCTGGAATGGGCTCCCATGGGAGGTGGTGCTGTCCCCTACATTGGGGGTCTGCAAGAGGAGGTTGGATAGAGGCTGGGGTATTATGATCCCAGCACTCGTTCCTGCCCAGGACAGGGGTTGGACTTGATAATTGGTTCAAGTCCCTTCCGACCCTAGAAACTATGAAACTATGGATAAAATACATAAGCAGGCCTAGCAGCAGAGACTGGAATTTAGGGCTCTGTCCCTCTTCACCCAGCTATAGAGTAAGACTCCCTCTTATTTATTTTTTGCCTTGGCTTCATGTATGTTTTGCATTCCTTTCTGCCTGTTGAAACAGCCAGTAGTCTGGTGATTAGTGGTCTCTTTGATCCTCCCATTCTTGGGCTATGGGCTGAGGAGGGAAAGGAGGATCCAGGTAGTTAACCAAAGACTGTGATGCTGGTGTCATAGGGAAGGCTTTGGCTTCATGACCACAGCCCGTTCTTTGGCAAGAGAGGCAGTGAGCTGCTGGGAAGGGACGACCTCCACCTCTCTCTGCTGGGGAGGAGGCTCTTCTCAGCCAGACTGGTTGACTTGCTCCACTGGTCTTTAAACTAAGCCCACCAGAGGAGAGGGGACAACCACCACTGCTGGCCTGCTGAGCAACCCTTGCAAAGCCAGCAGGCCAAAGCACTTAAGGCAGCCCACCCCTGTCCCAGCCCTGGAATGAACTGTAGGCGATGCTAGGATCCCCAAGGGGACACATGTGTGCCTATACACAAATGCCAGGAGCTTGGGGAATAAAAAGGAGGAACTTGTCCTCCTGCTAAATGCAAATAACTATGATGTCATAGGGATAACGGAGAGCTGGTGGGACTCCATCCATGACTGGGCCACAGGTATTGATGGCTATGTACTGTATGGGAGGGATTGAGTGGACAAAAGGGGCGGAAGTGTAGCTTTCTATGTCAAGGAAAGCTATGCATCCCTGCAAGCTGACAGTGGCACCCATGGTGGATGACTTGAAACCCTCTGAGTTACAATCAGTGGGGAACGTGGCACAGGGGATACTATGGTGGGTGTCTACTATAGACCCCTACCCAGGGTCAAGGCCTTGACCAGGAGTTTGCCAGGGAATTGGCTGAGGCCGCGCGCTTCCACTGCATGGTTGTCATGGGAGACTTCAACTACACTGACATCTTGTGGGAGGAGCACTCAGCCAAATCTGAGCAGTTGCAAAGCTTTCTTTCATGTGTGGATGACCTCTATCTGACACAGGAAGTCTATGGGCCACTGAGAAGTAAAGTGCTGCTTGACCTTGTACTGGCAACTAGGGATGACCTAATTGTGACCTATTAATTGAAGGGAAGCTGGGTGACAGTCACCACAACCTGATCACCTTCACCATCCACCATAAAGCTGGCAAGTCAGTCAGTAATACAGAAGTCCTTGACTTCAGGAAAGCTGACTTTGACAGGCTAAGGAGGCTTGCAAAGTCTATCCCATCTCGGAGGAAAGCCAAGGAAAGCCAAGGCTGCGATGGAACTCCAGCTAGCTACAAATACCAAGGACAATAAAAAGTCCTTTTTTAGATATGTTGGGGAGCTGGAGAAAAAGCAAGGGCAACATTGGACCCCTGCTAAACCAGATGGGGCAACTGACAACTGATGCCCAGGAAAAAGTGAACTTGCTAAATGGGTACTTTGTGTCAGTTTTTCACCAGTCCTATGGGACACCCCTGCCCACTGTGGGTCAGGGAGGCCTGGGTGAGGGAGATTCCTTGCCCTCCATCGAAGCTCGCCTCATGAAGGAACATCTTGACAGGCTGGATACCTTCAAGTCAGCTGGCCCTGACAGTTTACACCCAAGGGTACTCAAGGAGCTGGCTAGCATCATAGCTCAGCCCCTGGCACAGGTCTTTGAGAACTCCTGGTGCTCTGGTGAAGTGCCTGAAGATTGGAAGAAGGCCAATGTGGTGCCTATCTTCAAAAAAGGGAGGAAAGTAGATCTGGCAAACTACAGGCCCATCAGCCTGACCTCTATCCTGGGGAAGGTCTTGGAAAAGATTATCAGAGAGGCCATCCTTAACAGACTAACTGATGGCCATATCCTCAGGGATACCCAGCACAGGTTTGTTGCAGGTAGGTCTTGCTTGATCAATCTTATTTCCTTTTATGACCAGGTGACCTATCACCTGGACACGGGGGAAGAGATTGATGGCATACATCTTGACTTTAAAAAAGACTTCGACCTGGTATCCCATTGTAACAGGGGGCCTTCTCAGGGCTGATTTAACTGTGGCCCGCCCACCTGTTTCTGGGCTAACTGCCCACATTCTCACCTGCCATGCCTTGTTGTTAATTGATTAATAGATGTTTATAAGCGGGAGGCTGCCCATTTCCTTCCCCAATCCAGGGGGCGCTTTCTGCAGCTCCATTCCTTCCCTACACTGCAGCCCAAGCCTCGCAGATGGCATTTAGATGTTCTCAGCATCACCGGCCCCATGCTGGGCCCCAGAATCCTACTATTGAACCTGTCTACGAACCCTCCATTCAGGCACCCTGATCCACCTTCATTCTCGGCAACATGGCTCCCTGAGCTGCTTCCCCGTCATGAGTGTGGTCCCCCCCGGGACCTTGGGCTACTAGCCCTGGCCCACCTCCAGGTCAGCTGGAACCCCAGGCCCTCAGCTCTTGGGTGTTCCTTGTGGTGGGCCCCTGGCCCTTCGACCCTTCTGGTCCTGGCCCCAGCCCCAGCATTGACCAGTTGGGGGAACCTGTCGTGACCAGACAGGTTCATGAGTCCATGGCCTCACACTCTTCCTCTGGGGTCCATCTTCCAGACCCTCTGAACAAGGGGTAACCTATCTGGTTGTGGGGTCTAGGGGTTAAGGCCTTTCACCGGGGTGGTAACTGGCCTGGTATTTCCTGGGGGCTCCCGTGTCACTGAGAGCCCCACCAGGCCATCCACTCCTGGCAGGTGCAGTTTTAGGTCATACCAAGGACCAGGAGCCTCCTTACCATCCCCTACAGTTCCTCCCTTACCTCCAGATGATACCAGCAGCCCTCTGACCAGGCGATGTTGTTGCCTGGCCTCTTGCAGCAGAACTGCCCTGTTTATATGGGCAGCCCTCAGTTCAAAATGGCTGCCCTCATCAGGCACCTGGCAGCTGCCGGCTCCAGGCCCTTAAAGTGGCAGGCACAAACAGTGCCCTGCCACATCCATGATCACCTCTTGGCAAAACTGGCTAATTGCAGCCTCGACCACACCATGATCTGCTGGCTAGGGAATTGGCTCTGTGGTTGGACACAGAGGGTGGTGGTTGATGGAAGTCAATTGTCATGGTACGCTGTGACCAGTGGGTTCCCTCAAGGCTCTGTCCTAGGGCCTATACTTCTTAACATCTTCATCAATGATGTAGACATTGGTGTCAGAAGTGGGCTGGCCAAGTTCACTGAGAACACCAAACTCTGGGGTAAAGCATCCACACCTGAGTACAGGAAGGCGATCCAGTCAGATCTTGACAGGCTTATGAAATGGGCGGACGAGAACCTGATGGTGTTCAACACCAGAAAATCCAGGGTGGCGAACTTTGCAAGGAAAAACCTGCAGCATGCTTATAGGCTCAGCAGTGCTATACTGGTTAGCACTTCAGATGAAAGGAACTTGGGGGTCATGATTGACCACAAGATGAACTTGAGCCTTCAATGTGATGCTGCGGCTAGTAAACGAGCAATATGCTGGCTTGCATCCATAGATGCTTCTCAAGCAAATCCCAGGACATCATTCTCCCATTGTACTCAGCCTTGGTGAGGCCACAGCTGGAGTACTGCGTCCAGTTTTGGGCTCCACAATTCAAAAAGGATGTGGAGAAGCTTGAGAGAGTGCAGAAGAGAATCACATGCATGATTAGAGGTCAGGAAAGCAGACCTTACGATGACAGGCTGAGAGCCATGGGACTCTTCAGCCTGGAAAAGCGCAGGCTCAGGGGTGATCTGGTGGCCACCTACAAGTTTATCGGGGTGCTCATCAGGATCTGGGGGAACGTCTGTTCACCAGAGTGCCCCAAGGGATGATGAGATTGAATGGTCACAAACTTCACCACAGCCGATTCAGGCTGGAAAGAAGGAAGAATTTCTTTACTGTCTGAGCCCCCAAGGTTTGGAATAGACTGCCACTGGAAGTGGTTGAAGCACCCACTTTGAATGCCTTCAAGACACATTTGGATGCTTATCTTGCTGAGATCCTATGATCCCTGCTGACTTCCTGCACCTGGGGCAGGGGGCTAGACTCGATGATCCTTCGGGGTCCCTTCCAACCTGAATGTCTATGAAATGAGAGATGTTGATTGGAATGCCTTCTGGCTGAGAATGGCCAGGAACTCAGGTCTCCCAGTTCCTAAGTGAATTTCTAATCAGTAGGCTGCTGGACAAAAGAAATCTAGCACAGATCCCATTGGCTCTATGCTTTTCCATGAAGTAGTCATAGGTACTCAATGTTGCCAGTTGGGGCTAGGCATTTTTAGACATGCCTACTGAATCAGGCCCATTCTGGGTGTATTTTGCTTAGGTTATGAATCCCCAGTTAAAACACCTAAATGCTCATCTCAGATAATAGCAGTTCTTGTTAAGCATAGCAATGGAACATTAGTCTTCTAAGTAGTATTTTTGCCAGAAAGCTAAGGTGCCTAACACCTGTCAGATTCCCAAGTGGTCAGGGATGAAGTGGAGTTTGTGGATCACTCAGTCATACTCATGTGCCTAAATTCTACCTAATGTACAACTTAGATACCTAGGTCCTTTCTTGGATCTGGCCTTCGATGCTTTTGAAAATCCCATTAGGCACCTATTAGGACATTAGGCCCCTAACTACATTTAAAACCTGGCCCTTAGTTTAAATAAGAAACATAAGACTCATCATACTAGATTCAATCTTTGCTTCGTCTAATTCACAGTCATCATGACCCAACACTAGGTCCTTCAGAGGAAGATATAAGAACTGCAGTAGCAAGTGTAAGGTAATTTGTCCTCCACATCAGATTTCAACCTAGTCTGTACTAATTAGAAGTGTAACTAAGCTCTGGAGCAAAAAGTTTAATGTTCCCTGGAATGTTTGAGTACCAGAAAGTCTCTGAACGTTCTTGTTAGGCATATGAGTGTCCAGTCCTTTTGTATTTCACTGAATCCCCTCTATTTCTTATGTTATGACAAAAGTAAAACAGGTATTTCTATATCTGTCATCTCTTAACCATTTTATATACTTTTGTCAAATTCTATCTTCTCTTATTTTTTTCCTTGCTAAGGTAAAATTACCTTGTTTCAATCTTTCTTCAGATAAGAGGTTTTCCTTCCTGCCACGTTTCTCTGAACACCACCTCAGTTTCTGACATTTCTTGGGAGATACCAAGACCAGTACTTTGCATAGTTCTCCCAGTAAACCAGCACTCTGGGGTTATATATGATGGTGTCAGAACATTGTCCATATTATTCTCCATCCAGATTGATCTCACCGCAGCTATATATTGTCTTCATTTAAATGCCTGCAGCTGTGATTTTTTTTCAACCAGGGTGCCATAGCCATAGCAAGGTGCTGCAGGGTGCCACACAATGTTAGCACTGTTAGGTCTGCAAACAAGATTCACAAAATAAATTGAGATTTCACAAATAAGAATCAGTGTTAAAAAAATCTTCATCTACTGTAATATGGGTTCTCTGCAATGCAAAAATTGCATTTTCTGATGGGTGCCTCAAGTTTAACAAGGTTGAGAAACACTGGTCTACAATGATGCCTAGATCCCTCTTCTCAGCTGACACAATTAATTTAGACAGACTGGGGAAGTAGGCAGATCAGAATAGGATGCAATTCAACAAGGATAAATGCACGGTGTTGTACCTGGGGAGAAAGAATTTCCAACACACCTGTAGATTGGGGGTACCATTCAGAGCACCACAGCGGTGAAAAGAGATCTCGGAGTCCTGGTTGATGCAAAAATGAACATGAGTTGCCAGTGTGACAAGGTAATAAGCAAGGCTAACTGCACCCCTCGGGGTTACCCAAAATAATGGCCACAAACTGAAGAGAATAGATTAAGAATGGATGTAAGGAAGAAATTATTTATGGTAAGGGTTGCCAAAATATGGAATGGGATTCCAAGGGAGGTGGTGCTTTCCCCTACCCTAGAGGTGTTCAAGAGGAGATTAGACAGGCATCTGGGTGGGGTTACTTAGCCCCAGAGCTCTTTCCTAACTGGTGCAGGGGGTTGGACCTGATGATCTACCAGGTCCCTTGTGACTCTAGAAATCTATGAATCTAGAACTCTTTCAAGGTGTAGGAGTAGATTATTTTTCCTCTTATGTACATTACTTTACATTTATCAATATTGGCCTTTATTTACCATCATGTTGCCCATTTTACTTAGTTTGGTTAGGTTTCTCTGAAGTTGTTCCTAGTCTCCTCAGGTCTTGATTAACTAAACAAAATGGGTTACAAAGTATGGAATCAAACAGAATAAGTGGCATTCTTAAGTAGGCATCTTACACTAGATACTTGGATAACAGCCATGGCTATGGGATTTTTTTCCCCCCATGTGGCTAGTGAGAAGACTGAGAACTTTCCACTACAAACCTTACTGCTGTTATTCATGCCTTTACCACTTTCAGAACTGATTGTTATAATATGCACTACATGGGCTAAATTTTGAGATCATCTTAATGCTGAAGTTGATGCACAATAAAGCTTGCCATTTAGCAAGCACTGCTTTATTCAGACACTGGCACTCTCTTTTGTATGGGCTACCCATATGTTTTCATGCAGAATGTAAAGCTGTTAAATTTTACCAAATGGAAACTACCTCCTTCCTGTTAGATACCCTTGAAGCGGCATCAGAAAAGGCACCTGAGGTATCATAAGACGGTTTTGCAAGCAAAGGTGTTTCTGGCACAATATGCTCTGTGAAACATCCTTGGCTTTAGAATTCAGCCCTTAATCTACTACAACTGACATTTGTTAAACTCCCAGATGTGCTGCAAAGCTTGTTTCTCCCAGGAATTGGGCAGTGACCAGTTAAAAGATGTTGAGTGGTCTTTTGTGGGATGAGGTTATGGAGGGCCAGGGTATGTGGGATGTAAAGGTGCTGAAGGGTTTCCTCAGGGCTTGCAAGCTCAATTGGGGTGTTTGTACTCTTGGGACAAGGCTCTGCAGCAGGCTGTGTATACAGAATGCATGCACATGTTTGAACAGCTGGAACTCCAGGGCAGGACACCCAGGAAAAAACAGGGGAGACCAGCTGGGGAGAGGGGAGCTGAAGCTGTGCTGAGAAGGGCTGCATCTGCGGGGGCTGCTACTAGGACAATTGCTTCTGAGAGGATAACTGGCAAAAGAATTGTGACTGATTGAACTCCTACTGAGGGCAGAAAAGCCACCAGCTAATGAGTACCCAGGATTGCTTTTACTAAAGGAGCAGGGGTTGTGCAAACAGGTTCCCACTCCTGGATGAAGGGAGTCACTGGAGGGAATCGGGGACAGGGGTTGCTAGAGGAGGATTTTTGGGAGAGCTAGAGACAGCAGCAGGGAATCGTGGCTGTGTGGGAGCTCTAGCAGAGAACTCAATAAAGTACAGCCAAGAAGGGGCACTCCAGGTGCCAAACACAGGGGACCTGCCTTGGGAAGTGTCTAGGGAATGGTGTGATTGATTGCAGGCACCCAGAAAAGAGTGGAAAAAGGGAAGAAACCCTGGTCTCAGGACCAGCCACACCTGAGGTCCTGACAGGCACCCCCATCTTCTGTCCAGATGCCAGCATCGCCACCCCTCTTTTGAGGCAGAGCTCCCCAGGGCTCCACTGCAGCCACTCCACAGTGGGCTACTTTGCTGCAGGCAGAGTGGTTTAGTGGAGACTTGGTTGATTAAGTGTATATACCTGCTATAAGTTGCCTGAGTGTTAAAGTTAATAACATAATTGCTTTTTTTATATGATAAGTATTTTCTTTATGTGTTGGTATAGATTATTATTGAGCTCATCAAAAATATTTTGTTTGTTATTTATGGGATGTCAAATTTGTCAATCTCTCAGTTATTATTGTAAATAGTTATTTAGTGTGTGGTCTGGTGCGGGGAGGACCATGGGAGAGCACACCAATGAGCGGTGCTGCCAGTCTGTAAACAGAATGGGAGTAGACCGAGACCTATTGGCACCCCACGATCCCAAAAATTTGGATGTGGCTGTGGGTAGTGCCACTGCCAGGGTTATAGGGGATTCAAACAGATGTTTCAAGATTTAAATTTGAATTGTCTAATATACTTAAGTTATCTGGAGGTGACCTGCCGGACCTCTTGGACCTCCTGAATCTTAAGAGACACCTGCACTAGATGGAAAATCAGAAACATCACCAAGGAGGGACTACTCAGCACTAACCCTCACATGTAGAAAGCGATCCAGAAAAGCCAAGGCAGAAACTGAGCTCAGGCAAGCCAGGGGAATCAAGGACAACAAAAAGTCCTTCTTCAGATATGTGGGAAGTTGGAGAAAGAACAAAGGCAACATTGGACCCCTGAGGGCCAAGAAAAAGTCAATCTCCTAAATGATTACTTTGCATCAGTTTTCCACCTGCCCAAGGGGGTCACACTGTCTAACAGGACAAAACACCCAGGGAGTGGGAGACAGGCCCACAATTGACATAGATCAGGTGAGGGAACACCTCAAAACATCCATAAATCCATGGGCCCAGATGGGATGCACCTGAGAGTGTTGGAGGAGCTGGCATACATCATAGCACACACTATGCTGAAGATATTTGAAAATTCATGGTGCTTGGGTGAGGTTCCGGAAGACTGGAAAAGGGCCAATGTGGTCCCAATCTTCAAGAAAAAGAAGGAAGCAAGATCCAGGGAATCACAGGCCAGTCAGTCTGATGTTCATCCCTGGAAAGATCTTGGAGAAAATCATCAAGCAATCTATCAGCAACAGGCTAATGGAAGGCAACCATCTGAATACCAGCCAACATGGCTTTGTTACTATCAAGTCTTGCCTGACCAACATTATTTCTTTCTATGACCAGGTGACACATTGCCTGGACAAGGGAGACTAAGTTGATGTCACATATCTGGATTTCAAGAAAGCCTTTGACTTAATCTCCCATGATGTCCTCATGGTTAAGCTGGGGAGCTGCAGCCATGACCATATCATGGTCCGATGGCTGAGGAACTGGCTCTGGGCTTGGACCCAAAGAGTACTAGTTGATGGGAGCGAATCAACTTGGTGCAAGGTGACCAGTGGTGTCCTCAGGGCTCAGTACTCAGGTCAGTACTCTTCAACAGCTTCATTAAAGATCTGGATTCTGGCATCGGATGCGGATTGGCAAAGTTTGAGGATGACACTAAACTATGGGGGAAGGCAGTCACACTGGAAGACAGGCTGGGGATACAGGTCAACCTGGACACACTCACAAGGTAGGTAGACCAAAATCTGATGGCCTTCAACATAGAGAAGTTCAGCGTGCTTCACCTTGGGAGGAAGAACCAGCAGCATACTTATAGGCTTGGCAATGCTATGCTTGCTAGCACCATGACTGAAAGAGACTTGGGGGACTTGATTGACAACAAGATGAACATGAGCCACTAATGCAATACCATGGCTGGCAAAGGAAACCAAACACTGGCTTGCACCGATGCATCTCAAGCAAAACCAGGACCATCATCTTCCTGCTTTACTCAGCCTGGCCCCCCACTTCAGAGAGGATGTGGGAAAGCCCAAAGGATATACCCATATAATCAAAGGATAAACCCATAGAATCAAAGGCTGAGAGGGCAAGCCTTATGAGGAGAAGCTGAGGGACTTGAGACTCTTCAGCCTGGAGAAGAGAAGGCTCAGGGGAGACTTGGTAGCAGCCTATAAGTATATAAAGGGGTGCATCAGGACCTGGGAGAATAGTTGTTCACCAGGGCTTCCCAAGGGATAACAAGGTCTAACAGCCATAAAATCCTAGAAGGTTGATTTAGATTGGACATAAGAAAAAACTACTTTACAGTCCATGTGCCCAGGGTCTGGAACAAACTCTCCCTGGAGGTGGTGCAAGCACCTACTCTATACTCATTCAAAAGGTGTTTAGATCTTTTTCTTCCTCGGATCATTTGACCCCAACAGACTTCCTGCCTATGGCAGGGGGGCTGGATTCAATCTCATGAGGTCCCTTCCAGCTCCTAAGGTCTATGAAATCTAGGTGTAGATGCAGGTAAATCCAAATAAATAAAGGCCCTCTTTACCTATATATGCTGTATTTGTTATCCTATGACTTACTGTTTGTCTTATGGCCATGTCCTCTTCACATCCCATGATTTTGTAAGATGTTATAGTGTAATGTTGAACTTCAGCAAATGCTATGTGACGCTGTGGCCATGGACCAGAATCCTGCCCTCCAGCAATTACACACAGCTCTCCTGGAAGTCAGTTTAATTTGCGTTCAAGTATAGGAGAGAAGAAATAGGCCCCAGCAGCTATTGGATTTCTCAGATTCAAGGGGACAGTGACACACAAACCAGGACTTCTCAAAAAAGACTGTCTTTCATTAATATGCACTCTTAATACCCTTTTAGTAGATAAACATAGTGGGTGCGTCCCCATTAGCATGAGTATGCATTTCCCCAGGCACATATTTGTGCAGCTGCTAGTTTTTCCCAGGTACACCCCTGCATGCATGCTCTGGCATGTGACAAATTGCCCTGGGTAGGGTAGAGGAGGCTGAGGCCATCACCTGAGCTGACCCCAGCACTCTTACCTGGGGTCCTGGGAGCCTTCCAGGGTAGCAGTGGTAGTGAGCTGGCCACTCGGAGCCTGGCCAGCAGCTGGACCATGCCTCTGGCTGGCCAGGCTCCAGTCTGGTGGTGCATGCTGCTGCCATGTGAGCCATGCCACCTTTTTTTTTGGCATGGTTTTTAGATGCTGGTATTTCCCGGTATCTAATTTGCAAGTATGGAGTTCGGGAAATGGATTAATGTTTGCCATGTATGTTTTTGCAGCACTTCAAAAGGTCTTCATGTGCATTTCGGTGCACTTAAGTACTTCAGCATAGGATAGCACTGTCCCCAGCAGTACTATATTATAGTGATGTTAATTAATTTACTGTGCCCTAATAGCAGCGCACATGTAGATGGTGGTGATGCTTTACTGAGGAGCTAATAAGTCAACTGCACAGAAAGGCACACCTGTAGCTGCACCCAGTGACCATTAGATTTTTTTCAAACAATGTCCAGCTCCTTAATCTGTGTGAACTCTCATACCAATTTAATTTATGTAAGTGACTGAAATAGCCACTAGAAGACAGAGATAATTAGCTGTGTTAGTCTGAAGTCAGGCAGAAGCTCTGCTTCCTGTAGTCCCTTTACAGCATCTGATGAAACAAGCTGCTGCTTGCAAAAGCTTATGCTGTAAATCTGTGATTTAGTTAATGTACAAATCTAGGGTGCAAATCTACCCTGCCTTCTGCCTCAAATAAATAAAGCATGGTCATTTATACAATAATCCGAAGTATTCACTTAAAATCATTCCTTGTTTTCTGGCACAGTTCAGTTTGTGACTACCTCTCTGTATTCATGCTTCCTCCTTCTGAATTTGTCTTTTTGTTCTCCCAAATTTTCAAATAGTCACCCTTTATATCTTCCCACTCTTTTTCCTTTCCACATGGCCTTTTTGACTGGAACCCTTTCCTGATGTATTTCACCACTGTTTTCTTTCCTTCATATCCTGGTTAATGGATATTTCTTCCAAAAATGAAAAGAGAAACAATGTCATCATGTAGCAATATTGTATTTCTATGCAATCCACCACTTAAAGTAGGCTGCTGATTTTTTACAAACTTCCATTTTTGGATGGACTCACTGCATAACCCCATGTACATTACAGATGTTTAATTTCAAGCTGACAAAGGCAGGGAGAATTGCAACAACATCCACATGTGAAAAAAATAAATATACGTTTCTCACTATGGCGAGGTTATCAAGGCTTTAACAACTGTAGATTGTAAAAAAGTTCTGGTAACATGAAAACATCTCTTTTTTTATTAGTGGACCCTTAAAAAAATTTAATAGCGGTGCGGACCCCTTTGGAACTCTAGTGGGTGGCTAGTGAACATAAGTAGATAATTACTGACAAACTGAGCACGTCTACACATGCATTGATGCACCTTTGTTATTGTGCATTAAATTTAGTACCTCTAATATGAGGTACTACATAAATGCACAGTAGCCAGTGCTAATGCACAGTAGCAAAAGTACACAGTAGCAAAGGTGACACTAATGCACAGTAGACTAATTCTACTGTGCATTAACACTGTAAAATGTTAACACTGGGAATAAAAGTAATATCAACAATAACAATAATACAATGTTGTGAACACACCATTTTGTCATCAGTTCTAATTAGATGGTTGAGCTTGCTTCTTGGCAGAAAGCATGTGAAAGTTTGGTAGGACAGGTGACAGTTTCAGTCTCAGATTTCCTTCAACATCCATTTCGTTTCGGTATTTCATGTGTGTGGATACTAAGGCTGAAAACCCACTTTCACATAAGTACATGGTGGTGAATGGCATCAAAATTTTAATGGCCTTATCTGTAGATCAGGGTACTACTTTTTATTTTCAACCAAAATCGAGCAAGAGGTTCCTGCTTAAATTTAAGTTTTCAGTCCCTTCTCACAGGCTAACTCAAATAATTACTCTTCTTTAGCTAGTGGATAGGACCTAAAGGTGCAGTTTGCTACAAAGGGGTTACGTATCCACTTGTCCTCATCTCCCATTTCAGGAAAGTACTGGCAAAACTGAGGCTTGAGTGCCAGTGAGTGTTCCTCAATTTCACTTTTCACATCACTGTCCAGCATCAACTCATTTTCAGCCAAAAAGCTGTCAAAGTTGTTTTCTCTTACTCAAGAAAGTTGTTTTCTCTTACTCCATTAATGCTGACCTCGTGAAGGAACACCTTGAGATGCTGGATACCTTCAAGTCAGCCAGCCCTGACAATCGACACCCCAGGGTACTCAAGGAGCTGCTGAGCATCATAGCCCAGCCTCTGGCACGGATCTTTGAAAACTCCTAGTGCTCTGGTGTAGTGCCCAAAGACTAGAAGAAGGCCAAAGTGGTGCCTATATTCAAGAAAGGGAGGAAAGTAGATCCAGTTAACTATAGGCCCATCAGCCTGACTTCTATCCTGGGGAAGATCTTAGAAAAGTTTATTAAAGAGGCCGATGCCAACATCCTAAGGGACAGCCAGCATGGGTTTGTTGCAGGTAGGTCTTGCCTGACCAGTCTAATTTCCTTTTATGAGCAGGTGACCTATCACTTGGACAAGTGAGAAGAGATTGATATCATATATCTTTACTTCAAAAAAAGCCTTCGATCTGGTATCCCATGATTACCTCTTGGTGAAACTGGCCAACTGTGGCCTTGGGTCCACCATGATCCACTGGCTGGAAAATCGGCTCCGTGGTCGGACCCAGAGGGTAGTAATTGATGGAAGTCACTCATCATGGTGTCCTGTGACCAGTGGGGTCCCCCAAGGCTCTGTCCTTGGACCCATATTGTTCAACATCTTCATTAATGATGTGAATGTTGGAG
>NW_017728918.1:43466391-43469865 GCF_001723895.1 Crocodylus porosus
AGCCATTACATGACCCCCACCACTGCCATGACAACAAGCAGCACCAGCATGACAATCTTCTCTACCCCCATTTCACTTCCCATCCAGAGCCTTCCAGTGCCAGAGGAAGAGCTAGAGCTGGATCTGCGTCTGAGTGCCATAGGGGAAGAAGGGCGAATCATCTGATTTTGTTCTCCACACCTCTCAAGTTTCCCCTAGAGCCAGGTCTCCTTCCCCAGAAGGCACTTCAGATGAGACTGAGGTACAGGTTGTGGAGGCAAGTGACTCAGCTGAATTTGCTCCTCCTCTTTCTGTGCCTCTGCCTGCTGAGAATGGGGAAAAGGCAGCATCTGCACATGCACTGCACCCCAAAAGCAAGTGGGTAGTGTGGTCTGGGATCATTCTGAGCTGGCAGATGATCCCACATGTGCTATCTGGCTGCACTGCTGAGCCAAAACCAGCTGAGGCAAGGGAATGAAACACATGAGCACCATGGGGATGCTGATGCTCCTCCGCAGGCACCACCCCCTTGCCCTTGCTCCTCCTCAGATTGGTACCAGCAGGAGTGTGCCCAAAGAGAAGTCCCCCTCTCGCTCCAAAGCCTGTGCCCCCCCCCAAACCAGAGGCAGGCCACCCTGGGACAGTGGGAGAAAGGCAGACAGAAAGGGGGATGCGTTGCAAAGGCAAGCAAGATCATCCAGATCATTGGGGAGATGCTTGCTGTGGATGGCCAGCCCTTCTCCTTAGTTGAGCAGCCAGGATTCAGGTGACACATGGTGCTCGTGGCCCCATCATACCAAGTGCACCACATGCACCACCTTCAGCAGGATGGTGGTGCCTGCCCTATATGAAGCATGCAGGGAACACTTGAGGGAGGAGCTGCACAAGACTAGTCTGCATGTAGTCTTACACTTCACCTCAGACATCTGGAGCAGCTGGGGTGGAGATCATGCATACCTCTTCCACACAGGGCACTGATGCAAACAGTCAGGCCATCAATGGGCCCTCCTTCAACACGGCAACCAAGATCATGGACCATTTGGTGCAGGGGGGGCTCATTGGGCCGGGCAAGCTCACCCATGGGTTCATGGTCACTGGCAATGGGGCCAATATGGTCAAGGTGGTCCATAATGCCAACTTTGTTGGCATCTGCTATGTGGCACACAAGTTGTACCTCATTGTCAGGGATGCCTTGAAGGGGGACAGGGCTCCTGGTGATGATGCCAGCACCACCAGGAAACTCATTTTCAAATGCAGGAAGGTGGCAGGCTACTTCCACCGGAACATCAAGGGGGGCAAGATGCTGCTGGATAAACAGGCAGAGCTGAACATCCCACGGCACAAAATCATACAGGATGTGGAGACTCAGTGGAACTCCACATAGCTGAAGCTTAAGAGGGTGGTGGAGCAACAGAAAGCCATCCATAAAATGGCCTTGCTTGGGGAGACTGGGATCAGCTGCCCCCTTAAAGGAACTGAGTGGGATACCATCTCCTGGATCTTGATGGTTCTCAAGCCCTTCCTTGAGGCCACTGACAGCCTCAGCACTGGCAATGCCCTCCTTAGCCAGGTGATCCCTGTAGTGAGAGAACTTTAGTACCAAATGGAGAAGTTCCAGGGGATCAGTGTTCCTGGCTGGGGCAAGCCGCTATCTCCAGACATGCAGGCACTGGTGAGGCAGCTGAAGGAGGGCATCAGGAAAGCTTGATCCCTTGCAGTCTAGTACGGTCCACATGCTGGCAGCCATGTGTGACCCAAGGGTGAAGGGGAGCATCAGTATATATGGCAGCAAAATTTCAGATCAGTGGATGGAGGTGTTGGTGAAGAGAGTTGGGGAGGCAGAAGGGCAGAGTTGGGGGGACGTGGAAGTGGGGGATCCACTGTCCTGTGCCAGCATGCCATCCACCAGCCAGTCTCCTCCTCCACCACAGGCACTGCCAATGTGGGCCAAGGACATGGCTTCCACTGTAGGGTCCAGAGGCACCAATCCCCAACATCAGACAGGTAGCGCTCAGGCCTTAGTGGCTGTCTATCTCCACGGTGGCCAAGGATGTGGAGCCACTGCTGTGCGACCCCTTGGCTTACTGGGCAAGCCACAGCTAATTGTGGCTGGATCTGGCCATGGTTGCCTGGGAACACCTGTCCTGTCTACCAACCAGTGTTCCAAGTGAGAGGGTGTTCAGCATTGCTGGGGATGTAGTGACATCCCACTGCACCTCCTTGGATCCTGGTTTGGTGGAGCAGCTGGTGTTCCTGAAGGTGAACCTCTTACAGCTGGGGTTCCCTAAACTCAATGTGCAGACAGAGTAAGTGCCACCCACCTCATTCTGTCCATACTTTCTTCCTTTTTTTTACCCTTGGGTTTCACAGCTATTTAATGCCTTGCTCTCAGGGCTGGAGAGGGCACTCTCACCAGCCAGCAGGAGAAGACCATGTCCCTGCTGAGCTCCTGTGCCAGGACAAACTTGGAGGTATGGACAGGGGCTGTGGAGAAGGAGGAGGCCCCAGGTCCTGGGCATGACCACTGAAATGACCCTGCCAGGGTTGGGAGGCCTGATAGGACTGCTGGTGGTGCGGCAGCCCCAGGAAAGCCAGGACTGAGGATCTCCCTAGTAAAGGCAGGTAGGAGGCACCATACCCTCCAGCCACACACACACACACACACACAGTCCTGGCTGGGGAAAGCCCAGAACCACCATGTCTTTGAGGCTTCAGGTGAGTTTAGCTTAGCTGCCTGGGATGCTAGCTTTCGGGCTGAAAAATACTTTGTCAGGCTGAGGAAGCACCTGCAGTTAGTGTGTATATGTGCTGTTCCTGGATAGAATGAATAGTAAAGAAGCCAGAGCCTGGCATGCAAAGCAGGCAAGAAAGCCAGTCAGTGAAAATGGAAATGGAGGCCTGAGGGGGGGATGGACAGGCTGGGGTGGCAGGGGAAGGGGATGTAGCAGGTTAAAGTGGAGAGTTACCTGGGAAGTCAGATGTCCAGCAGGTTGTAGTATGTCAGAATCCCAATGTCAATATTGAGTCCATGAGTTTCTGTACCTAGGAGGTTGATGAAGTGCAGTTCATAGGCTTGTTTGTGAAAAGTGGTTTGTAAATTCCCTTTGAGGATCCGACCTGAGAGATTGGAGACAGGTTAGTTGGGTGTTCCCGTCTTTGATAGATTTTTGGTGTGCACTCATTCTGGTGCACAGTTGTTGCTTTGTGTCTCCTATGTATTTTCCATCAGGGCATTTGGTGCCCTGATGGAGATATGTATTGTGAAGATATCACCATATTGGAGATATTGTTGACAGGTTTTGCATGTCTTGTCATGGAAGGGTCTGGATCCATTTGGTGAGTTTTGGGCTGTAGAAAGTTGACTTCTGGTGATGAGTGTGAGGGAGCGGGGGCTAGGGGCGGCCGTGAGCTCCCTAGCACCGCCTACCGTCACGTTAGGGTGACGTAGCACCCTCAGAATTCTCGCCCGCCACGACTTTGATGGTTAAATATATA
>NW_017728918.1:43472295-43476576 GCF_001723895.1 Crocodylus porosus
TTTCCATTTTCACTGACTGGCTTTCTTGCCTGCATTGCATGCCAGCCTCTGGCTTCTTTACTATTCCTTCCATCCAGAAACAGCACACACAAAAACTGCAGGTGCTTCCTTAGCCTGACAAAGGGTTTTTCAACCCCAAAATTGCTAAGATATATTTCTCTAACTATTCAGTTGGTCTACTAAAAGATACCATATGGACCCAAAGAACATTGTCTGCCAGTGCCATGTCCTTAGACCAACATGGCTACAACTGACATCCCTCCGGTCATCTGACAAGAAGAAGGCAAGGCCCTGGGCGCACCTAAGCCCCAGGGCTGGCAGGGAGAGTTCACTGGCAGCTACTGGAGAAGAAGCTCCTGCAAGAAAGGAAAGGAAAAACTCGCGTCATAAGTTTTGCTTGTCAGCAGTTTGAGGTGCAGTTTCCCAGAAACCCCTGCACCAATCTCCTTGAAATATGGCAGGCTTCATGGCCTCAGCAGGGGCTACCATGCCTGCTGTTTTCATTTGACTCAGGCAAGAAATGACAAAGTTGTAGGCATTTGTGTGATTCCCAATTATAACCTACGGGTAAAACGTCAAAACACGTCAAAACAGCAAAACAGTTTCAATTAAACGAAATGGAGCACGGCTTCAAAACAAAATGACAAAATGAAACACTGTCCCTTTGAAATGGTGAAACAGAAGTCAAAATGAAATGGTGCTGTTTCACACAGCCCTAGTGTCACTTGACAATGTTAAGTAGCCCATGCAAAGTGATGCATGGACCCAAATGGATGCATGATTCTGGTTTAGGAATCAGTCCACTTAGAGCAGCACAATGTGTTTGAGGATGGCACTGTGGAGCATGGTAATTTTACCAAATAGACATGGCTAAGAAGGCTAATGTGAATCCTGCATGCGATGGCTACTGAGGTAATGTTATCCATGTAGGTGGTCCTGGTGACATCACTGCTAGGAGGTTATATCCTGCAGTAATCTCTGCACAATTTGAAGGTTGTTTAGAAACTGGAGAGGTTTCAAAAAGAGAGCCACAATGATTGTACAGTATAACCTCATAAATCTGGGTACGAAAAATCTGGAATTATCAAAAATCCAACACTTTCCCCTGCTGCTGTGGGACCAGCTGCCACTCCCCACATCCCTCCCGAAAGCAAAGGGGGAAGCTTGCACACAGTGGATGCCATTGCCATTCACCATCCTGAGCTGCGGCTCCACTCACCGCCCCCACCTGGCATTTTCAAATTTCCAGCAAGTGCTTGGCCCTGAAATTATGAAGTTATACTGTATAAGTGAAAAGCTCAATCTGTTTAACTTCTTCAAAAGGGTAAGAGGGGAGAAATGCTAACATTTTTCTGAATTTGAATATTACAGGCCATGTTCGGTAGAAGAATTCATTAAATCAACTTTGATATCTTCTTAATCATTGTCTCTACTTTAACCACAAGTAAAGCACCTAATGCAGGAATTATTAGATGTAGTTCTATGACCTGTGTTATGCACGAGGTCAGGTTATCTGGTCATAATGTTCATTCTGGCCTTATCTATAAAAATCTTTTAAATAAACAGAACTAGAGCAGTGATTGAGTGGTTCACATAGATATTTATTTCTACGTAGAAATAACTGCAAACCACCTTGTGATTTCCCTTCTTTATGTGGACTGACCATATTTGGCTTGAAATTGAAGCTGTGTTATGGTTGCACAGCTGAATATAATGAATATACAATTAATATATTAAGTCATTCATTCAGTACTGAGAGCTCCTGCCTGTGATCAGGCCCTAAAACCAGCCTCCTTTTCCCACTTTTCTTAAGTTATCAAACAAGCACCTTCTTGTTTTTCCCTAGAAAAACCCTAACTCCTGGAAAAAAACTCCTGTAAACCTCTACAAAGCTATATAGTTATTTTTGCTTACAGATCACTGAATCATATGGTTTTTAGAGACATCAAGGATCACCTGGTCCAACTCTTGTATAGATACAGGATTTTCCACTCTTAAACTGCCCCAGACAGATGCCTATTTAGCACCCTCTTGAAACTGTCTAAAGAAAGAGATTCCTCAGCCTTCTTAGGTAACTGTTAGCCTACTGATTTAACAGTGGAATTTTTTTCCTGAGATGTGATCTAAATCTGCCTTGCTGTATTTTAAACCCCTTGCCTCTTGTCATGCCATTATAACAAGGGAATACATTTTTATCCATCTTCTTTATGATTATCTTTCAAAAATTGAAAATTGCTATCATGTCCCTACTTAATATCTTTTTTTCCAAATTAAACACACCTAATTCTCTCAACCCTTTCTCATGTGGTTTCCATTCCAACCCATTTATCATGTTATTTACTCAACTCTAGGCTTCTTTGGTTTATCTATATCCTTAAAATATGGCGTCCCAAGCTAGGCACAGTATTCTATTTAAGGCCTAAGCAGTTCCTCCTTGTCCTATAACAGTATTAACCCACACTGGATTGCTCTTTAGCAGTGATATAATGCTTTAACTAATGGTGAGTTGATGAGTCACCCTAAAGTCAGGTCATCTCACTAGCACTACAGTCATGCCAGTTATCCCCCAATCTGTATTTGTGATTCAGGCATGTATAGTGCCTCAAATTTGCCTTTCCTGAATTTCATTTTGCTACCTATATGCCACTTTACAAGCATTTATCAAAACAGTTTTGAATTTTAATCCTGTCATTTGCAAAGCTGACCAGTATATTCTCTATCTATGTGTTCATGTCATTAATAAAAAGGTTAAACAACACTGGACCCAGGCCAGAACAGAGCCCTGTGAAAAACCCTCTTGAGACCACATGTTTGTCTGACACTGACTTACTCTATTTTCTTGCCGTTACTTAACCCATTATGTACCACCTAAGGATAATTCTGTTTCATCCATTTTGCTCCATCTTATCTATGGCATGCCTACACAAATTTTGACAGTGATTAGGCTGCTGATGTGCTGAGACCACTGCTTACCATGCTGGCCAATATTTGTGGGTCTACTTACACCATGGCTGAAGAGTCCAAAATTCATGGCCAGATCATGACCTGAGCTGCCATTTTCAGTCTTTTCATGGTGAAGCCCCTGCCCCGCCACTGATTGGCTAGGGGCTCTGGTGGTCCCACCCCTCACCACAGATTGGCTGAGGTGCTGAAACTGCAGCATTATGACTAGGGCTGTATGAAATTTTGCCAGCTGTTTTGTTCTGATGCCATTTCAAGAAAATTTTTGAAACATTTTGAGTTTCGAAACTCAAGCTGGACTTGCCTGCAGGGAAATAAAAAGTAAGGAGAGGGAGGGGGAAGAGGAGGGAAGACGTGGGAAGGACTGCTTTCATATTGACTCTGTAGCTGGCCAGTGACTGTGATCCTTCCCTGAGGTCCCTTCTGATCCCAGTGCTCTGGGGGAGGGATGGAAAAACTGCATAAAAGCAGCACTGTTGGAACTGGCCTGCTTTCTGTCACCCATGTCAATGAGTTTTGCTTGTCAGTAGCCTGAGGTACAGTTTTCCAGAAACCTCTGCACCTATCTTCTTGAAAGCTGGCAGGATTCGTGGCCTCAGCATCCCTGCAGTTTTCACCCTACTGTGCCTTAACACATACACAGTGCCACCCATGTCATGAGTTTTGCTTGTCAGCAGCCTGAGGTGCAGTTTCTCAGAAACCCCTACACCTATCTTTTTTAAACTTGGCAGGCTTCATGGCCTCAGAAGGGGCTACTACCATCCTTGCAGGTTTCATCTGAATCAGTCAAGAGCTAACAAAGTTATAGGCAGTTTAATGGTTCCCCATTATAGTCTATAGGCGAAATGTTGAAACAGCGTTGAAACAGCAAAAGAGATTCGACACAACAAAGTGGAACAGTGGTTTCAAAATGAAATGAAACTCAAAACAAAACACAGTCCCATCAAAACATCAAAACATCAATTGAAACAAAATGGTGCTGTTTTGCACCACCCTAGTAATTACCCTGATAATCCCACTGAAGCCATTCATTGACACATTATTAAATAATCTAAGCATTCAATTAAACTCTAAACTGAAATGTCTTATGAAATTAAAGCTAAACACACCATGAATTATAACAAATACCGTCACCATAATTTATTATTAACATTGTAAAAAGGAGTTTAGACATAGTTTCATAGTTTCTAGGGTCAGAAGGGACCTGAGCAGATCATCAAGTCCGACCCTCTGCCATGGCAGGAAAGAGTACTGGGGTCAAACGACCCCAGCAAGGTGTTCATCCAACCTCCTCTTAAAAACCCCCAGGGTAGGAGCCTG
>NW_017728918.1:43476981-43481191 GCF_001723895.1 Crocodylus porosus
ACCCATTTGACTGTGTGGGTGTCTACACCACAGCCCACCAGTTTCTTAATGAGAACGGGGTGACAGACAGTGTCAAAAGCCTTCTGGAAGTCCAGGAAGACTATGTCCACTGCTATGTCCACATACTTAGTGCTAACCTTGATGTTTTTGGTAGCCATGTTGATCTGAGACAAAAAGAAATGCAAAACACTCTTGGTTCAGAGATGCTACCTTTAATTAGACCAACTAGGAAATCACACACACACAAAAAATTTCTGCAAGCTTTTGGGCACACATGGCTTTCCTCAGGCTCAGGGAAAATTAAAGATGGTAAAAAGTCTCCCTAGGCAGAAAATAAATTCCATTTTTGCATGAATCCACCTTGTGAGCACAGGCTCTGGTGGCAGCAATACAGTCACATGTGGGTCCCCACTTTGACTGGTGAGGGACTCCCTGTACAGGAGCTTAGGGCCTGGACAGTGCTTGAAGGTTTTCTTGAAGGAGGAAACTAGACTATCCACACCAGGGGACTTAATGCACCATGCTTCTGGCTGCCTCAACAATGGCACTGCAGCCCTTTTGCATCCCCAACAGGCCCAGTACTGAGTCCTGTCTTGAGCCTGTCACAGGCTCAGCCTCTCATTAGCTCCCTCTTACCATGTTCCAAGGATGCAGGGCTTCCCACTCTTTTCTTGCTTGCTGTGTTGTTTTTTTTTTTCAGAGAATCCAACCAAAATTGTGGAGAATGTCATTTTTTAAGGAAGATGCCTGATTTTGCATTTTCCACGAAAAATGTGAAATTGCAATTTTAACAATATTATTTGATTGATTTCTTGTGTCCCCTCACACCAGCCTGTATCCTTTTGTTGTCTTATATCCTACACTCAAAGCCCTTTTGGGCAGAGACTGCCATAGTTTTAATCGCAGTCAATGACATGGACTCATAGATATTACAACAGTATAAATAAAGAAGAAAGAATGCTTGTTCTGTTTTATTGTGATGGTCAAAGTGCACAAATGATGCTTATGTGAATTTAAAATGATGCATTTGGGGGATACGTAAGTAACTGAAAAATTATTTTCACTAATATTATTGCCAGTAAAGCTCAGTCACTGGACTGTTTCTATCTGAGACCATCAACAGGATGTGGGAACCCTGGAAGATTGAGCAACCCATGGGATGTGGCCCCAAGCAAGGGAGAGCTCTAGATGACGTTGAGAACCTTTATAAGCCCTAGGCTCTCACTGAACCAACAATTGCACTATGCCCTCATGAACAAAGCATTCTGTGCCATGTCATGATGACTTGATGTATTTCAGAACAACATAAATAATACATCTACTATACTTACTAGTTTAGTTGAGGTTTTACAACATGGTCAGTTTAACCAGAAAGAGATCAGATTACTTGCTCAAGGTCATGAAGTGAGCCTGTGACTCAGCGAGAAGTAGGGCTTGGGATGGGCACACCAATTTGTTCAATTGTTGCCTTTAATTCTTTCTATGAAAAACAAAACAAACAATACAGTTCTTAAAACATCTCTGTACAGAATGAACTAACAACATAAGTGGACTTTAATAACTCCTTTGTATTTATACTATGTAGAATTTGGCTCAAAGTCTTATGTTGAAAGCCTTACATGAATACCTTATATGGACAAAGTTGTGATTCACATCCATTGAAAGGTAAGGAGAGGAACACCCAAATGAAGAAATTTGACAATAAGAATTAGAATCATAGAAAATTAGGGCTGGAAGAGACCTCAGGAGGTCAGCTAGCCCAACCCTCTGCTCATAACAGGATCCATTCCCAAGGTGGTTATATCAGCCCAGCCAAGGCATTGTCCAGCTGGGTTTTAAAAACCTGCAAGATGGAGATTCCACAACTCTCTAGGCAGCCTGTTCTGGTGCTTTACTACCCGCCTTGTGAGAATTGTTTTCCTAATATCTAAGCTAACTTCCCTTGCTGCAACTTGAGACTGTGGCTCCTTGTTCTGTCATCTGCCACCACTGAGAACAGTTTAGGTCCAGCCTTTTTGGAACCCCACTTCAGGTAGTTGAAGGCTGCTATTAAATCCCCTCTCAGCCTTCTCTTCTCCAGACTAAATAAGGCCAGTTTCCTCAGCCTCTCCTTATAAATCATGTGCCCTGCCTCCTTAACAATTTCCATTGCCCTCCACTGGACTCTAGCCAATTTGTATACATCCTTTCTGCCCAAAACTGGACACAGTTTCCCAGATGTGGCCTCACCAGTGCTGAATAGAGGGGAAGAATCACTTCCCTCAATCTGCTAGCAACACTTCTACAAATGCAGCCCAGTATATTATTAGCCTTCTCCACAGCAAGGGCACACTGTTGGCTCATATTCAGCTTATTGTCCACTGTAACCCCCCAGGTCCTTTTCTGCAGAGGTGCTGCTTATCTAGTTGGTCCCCAGCCTGCGCCGGTGCATGGGTTTGTTCTGACCTAAGTGCAGGACTTTGCACTTGTTCTTATTGTACCTCATGAGATTGCTTTTGGTCCAGTGCTCCAATTTGTCTAGGTCTCTCTGAATCCTAGTTGTACCTTCCAGTGTATCTACTACACCCCCCCCCCAGTTTGGTGTCATCTGCAAAGTTTCTAAGGGTGCAATCTATCCCATCTTCCAGGTCACTGATGACATTGAACAAAGATGACAGCTGCATATCGAGCTATTGATTACTGCCATTTGAACCTGATGATCCAGCCAGTTTTTTATCCACCTTACAGTCCATTCATCCAGTCCACACTTCCTCAGCTTGCTTGCAAGCTAGACAAAGCATAATTAGAACAGAATAAAAGTCCATTACTTCATAGTTTAAGGAAGCCTATACACATGCAGCAAAATTGTTTTGAAGTGGTGTAATTATAGCATGCTGGAATTGAGTCTGCTGGAGCATGGTAATTACTGCACTCCAGAAGACTCCAGCTTCTTGTGTATTAGAATCCCCACACTGAAAAAGGGCAGTGGGGACACTTTAGCTAAACCTTGTTTGGTGAGTTTTTGTTAAAGTGCCCCCACCACCATTTTTCAGCGTGGGACTCTGATACACGAGATGCTCCAGGTGCTTTAAGTAGAATGTCTCTTGGATCCACTCTAATTAAAGCACCGCCCCCCACACCCCTCCCCCCTCAGAGCACTTATATAAATTCCCTAAATTCTTATATAGTAATTTTGTGAATGCTAATGTAATCTTGTTGCACCCAGGCTTCTAGGCTTTGTCATGATAATTTTGTGACTTGACAATTGCAGAGAAATGAGCAATTTGATGTGAATTGTCTTGATAACAAGAAAACAAAGTTAGAAGACAATAGAGAAAGAGAGAGATATTAGATAAATCAAGCTTGCTTGCTTACTTCCTTTCTTTCTGAAAGATATTATGTATATTAAGTACATATATTATATACATTACATTGGATAGTTCAGGCTAGTTACTTTGAATATGCTAATAGAATATATCTGTTAACAATCTCCATGTTTGATCTCATAAGGAAACGTAAGGTTCATATTAATTTAAGATCCTCCCTCCAAGGCTGGAGTGGTAAAAAGGGGCCTTTTGGATCTTACCAGGGAGGATTTTTTCAGAACATACATAGCAGAAGAGGGCTGTAAAGCTGTCTTTTGAGGGTTGTCTTAACACCTGGCTGATAAAGAACATGGTGGTGGGGCTGCAGCATTCTGCACTGTGACTTAGGAAGCCACTAAACACGGCAAAGCTAGTGTTTTCAGATACTCAGCATAGAATGTCTTGCTGTGTATGTGTATCTACATGTATTCTGTGGGAGCTTTCTAGACTTAATGATTCAATCAAATTCTAGTATGTATATCAGGCTGTAGGAAAGAAACTAACTGGATGGGATAATATAGGCAAAAAGTGCTGGTTGGCACAAGGGCCTGCAACTCAATGAACTTCAAATAAACTGAGCACAGACTGCTGCATGACCTCTGATGTAAAAAGCTATGTTAACTGTATGCAATTGACAAGAAGCATGCCTGATCTTATGTGAAGATTACTAATAGATATTAAGGCACTCAAGTTGCGTAACAAGACTACTTGAGTTCTATATTGTAACTTTCATGAATAATCTGGTCTTTTATAAGTGGACTGGCCAAGTTCGCCGATGACACCAAACTTTAGGGCAAAGCATCCACGCCAGAAGATAGGCGGGTGATCCAGGCTGACCTGGACAGGCTCAGCAAATGGGCAGACAA
>NW_017728918.1:43481291-43535736 GCF_001723895.1 Crocodylus porosus
GTGCCCACATCCCTCCAGGTCGAAAATGACCCATCCACCACCGCTCTCTGGATGCGGCCCTCCAGCCAGTTGGCGACCCATTTGACTGTGTAGGTGTCGACACCACAGTCCCCCAGTTTCTTAATGAGAACGGGGTGAGAGACAGTGTTGAAGGCCTTCTGAAAGTCCAGAAAGACTATGTCCACTGCTACCCCTACATCTAAGGATTTTGTGACCTGGTCATAGAAGGCCACCAGGTTGGTCTGACAGGACCTACCGCTAATGAACCCGTGTTGGTTGCCTCTAAGCATAATTTACCCTGCTGGCCCCTTGTTTTATAATCTCTGTGGTTAATCTATTTTCGAGTTTTTTTATAGTCACTTCTGGCATCTAAGGCCAGAGTTGATACCAATCTCTCTTTTGTAGTGGACTCCAATACATCTGCCTCACCCTCCAGGGGGTGGGGAGGGGAGAATGAAAACCCCCCAGACTGATCTTTCTTCACTCCCTTTCCCTCCTCCCATTCTCAAAACAGTGACAAGCTGGGAGCTCCATGGACAGAAATTACAAGAGACACTTTGTTTTGAAACAGCTTCATCTGACTCCTCATGCACATGCCTCCCAGAAATGTGTGCAGGGTAGCGGAGGATGTGGGCTTGGGCCCTCCACTCTGCTCCTCTGCTCCCCAGGAGCATTGCAGCCCAGCAGGGCGGACCCAGCATGAGAGGGCAGAGAGGCTCCGTGTTGCCACTGCCTCTAGTGGGAACCCCATGCCACCATGCAACAGTAGGTGTGGCAGCATGGAGTTGTGCCAGGTGGCCAGGGAGTGACTTGCCATTGCAACACAGTCAACATAGGGCTTCTAGGGGGTGGGCAGAGGATGAAGAGCCCCAAGCCCACAGCAGGCAGCCTGCATCTGTTCCCACCCCCTTGTGGGTACCACTTGGCTTTGCTCTGACTGTGCTGTAGAGGGGTGTCGTGGAGGGGAAAGGCAGGCATGTGTCCTACCTTTCCATTTTGAAAAGGTGGTCACCCTAGACTAGTGTTACCATATTTCCAGTTTCAAAAAAGAGGAAACCTGGGGAGGCGAGAGGTGGAAGTGGGGAAAGGGTAGAGGAGGAGAGGGGATATATGATTGTTGGCAGGGGCAGTGATATGCCTATGCCATACCCCTGCCCCTCACTCCCAAGCCAGAGCCCCCCCAGCCCTGCTATTGCCCCTCACTCCCAGCCCACAGGTCCCTGCACCCCCAGCCCTGCTGTACACACAACTCCTTCCTGCCCCTGAAGAACCCTGCTCCATCCCCTTGCTCTACCTCCCCAACCTGCTTCAGCACTAGCAGGAACATGCACACGCACACACACACACACACACACACACACACACACATAGACTTGCCTGCATCTGCCAGGGCCTGAGGGCAGAGCACGTGATGTCCCAGCCTCCAATCACCTTTCCTGGTTGCCCCCAGCCTCAGGCAGCTGGGGCAAGTCAGGAAGTGCTGGGAAAGTGGAGGCAGAGCAAAATCCTCTGTTTGCTGATAGTTTAAAAAGCTGCCTGGACAGAGATGAGAGGACCCCAAAAGAGGACATATCCAGGAAAACCCAGATGTATGGTAACCCTACCCTAGACGGGGTGCTTAGTGCACCTATCACTTTAAGAGGAAAGCTGAGTGGGAGGCCTGCAGGCACAGTAGGGGCCAATTAGAGAGGCACCTGACCAGGAGAAGACTGGGCTTTAGGTACTTAAGCTCAGGGCCTGAGCTGGTCAGGGGGTTTAGCTCTAAGTGCCACCAGGAGAGGAGCTCCTGGCAACAGGGCTCCTGAGATAACTGCTGAGCTGGAGAAGCAGCACTGAGCATGGGAATAAAGCCTGAGCCCTGGGACTGAGAAAAGAGGGCCTGGGACTAAGAGGATGGGCAAGAAGCCCAAGAGGGGCAAGAGGCAGCAGGGCCAAGGGAGCCCAAAGGTCTTAACTGGCTCAGTGGGGCCAGTGTCTAGGGAGACTGAAGGTCAGGGACCACAGCTGGAGACCAAGGGGGCTAAGGAGCCCATAGCCCAACAGGGGCAAGGACTGGGGCTGGGAGCCTGTATAGGTGGATATTGAGTGGGCTAAGGAGCCTGTAGGCCAGTGCACCCGCCGGGCCTCGAACATCCAGTCTCATGCGACCTTTGTCCAGGCAGCCGGTAGAGGGCATCCTGCGATCTATTGTGGGGCCATGGACTGACGTCTATCCCCTGAGTGGTTTCCCCCAATCTCTCCTGCCACGCCTTTGAGTGTTACACCAGTGGGGGAGCCAGCCACCCAGCATCCGGTTGCAGTGCGGCGACCACCCAGTGGTAGTCCATGGGGCTCCACCTCCCCTACACCCCAACCTCACGCCAAACTCCAGCAGGTTATCGGGTCCTCTTGGCCATACCCCCAACAATGTTTGTCTTCCCCAGAGACCTGTTGGCTCATGTGTCCCTTGTCATGCTCTAGGACCTGCCTCCCAAGGCGACTAACTCAAACTGAAGTAGGGCTGTGGAAAAATGAGCCCTCCTGGCTCAGACAGTTCCTACCCAGGACTCCAAAAGTCACCCTATGCTCCACCAAAGATGGACGCTCAAAGAAATATGCGATACAGTGTCTTCATCCTGTCTCTCAGCCCCTCCAAAAGGGGGAAACTAAAGAAAAGAAAAACCAACAAAAACCTAGCATGAGGAGACCTGACCAGTCCTCTTATGCTAAGGCAACTGCTGAGCCTTTGCGCCTCCTGACCCTGCTGAATTCTGGCCCATCAGAGTCAGGGTAGACCATGGCCCTTTGCTCCTGGGTTGTTACAGCTCTCCCTCCACCCTGTATGATACGGGCTGTCGTCGCCCTTCTCCCCTGTAGGGAGCGTTCCTTTCCTGTTATCCTGGGGTGTCTCCCTCTGTATTCAGCCATTCCTCAGGCTGTGAGCTGGCACACAGCCTCTGGCCAGGCTGTACCTTAGTTTCTCTCACTGCCCTGCTCTGTCTCCAGCTAGTGAAGAAACTTCCCTTGCCTCCTGTGCCCCTCCGGCACCCCCCCCATCGGCGAGGAGAGCCTCCTCTGGCTCTGTAGTCCCTCTGTCTATCCTGCCTCTGTTGGCTCTGGGAGTCTCTTCTGGCTCTTCTGTTTCTTTGGGACTCTGTCCCTCGTTGTGGCGGATAGCTGCTGCCGGCTCTCTCCCCCTCCAAGCATTCAGGACAGCTCCCGGCTGCAGATACCGCTCCATTCCTGCTCCGCCCTCCTCTCCATCTTCCCTGGCAGTTTGTTTTATCCTTGCCGGTGATGCCACCGGCTGGTTTCACCTGGATAAAAGCGCAGCTTATGATCCGCACGGATTTTCTTTCTCTCTCCAGCTGTGTCACGGAACCTGTTGCTGCCGGTAAGTGATCCCTTTGAGTTATTTTTATATCTTTTTTCTTTCTGTCATGTGATGCCTGCCCCACAGGGTCCCTCTTTACTGTTTGGGGTTCTTTCTCCCCTTTTCCCTTGGGACACCCTCAGGAAGGGCATGTGAGTAGCTACCGGGGAGGATGGAGCCCATCTAATTATCCCTTAAGGCAATGAACATAGACATCTGTGGTCATAAGAGTGAGATCAGGCTTGGGAAGCCCTAGGGCAGCTTCTTTTTCTTTCAAGGATAATAACGTCAAGGTGCAGTGGGCAAGCAAGGGGGAGATTGCCCAAAGAGAACTGCAAGTTGGCAAGGGCTGTGTGGCTATCCGGGGCATCACAACCACCCCTGAAGGAGCTCTTGCTACGCAGGACATCCCTGATAACTTTTTCTTCAAACTTGTTCTCCAGTGACAGAGATTCTACCATATCTCGAGGAAGTCTGTTCCAGTGTTTCACCACCATAATAGTTCCAAAAAAATCTTCTGTAATTTGAGTTCTTCTTGTCCTTCTGTCAGCGAATATAATAAACTATATCTGTATCTTATTAGCTTTGTTTCCTATCATGTGTCATAACAACAAAAAGAGGCCTCCTGAAAGGATACGGCTACTTCATTCAAAGGAATGTAACATTCTAAACAGTTCTTTACTCGGTGGGTATTGGGGAAATCCAACGCAGCTGAAAAGACAAATTAAATAATTCATTGAATTAGATGCAAAGATACAGTTTGCTCCTGGGAGTATTTTAGATACTTACTGTATTGTAGATACCTACTGTCATGTTAAGTGTGATCTTTTTACAACCTCAAGCAGTAAGAATGTAGGAATGCAGCATACTTACTAATGTCAAACATTGATTTGATCCTTTGTGCTTTGAGCTGTTTTGGGTGTCTGATTTATATAAGCAGGAGAAAAATCTACCCAAAAGAAGAAAAGAGAAACACCAGAGAGACCACTACAGGATAAAGATAGAGTGAAAGCTGATAAGCAAGAAACTGTTGGAAACAAATGTTTTTAAAATAAAATATAAATGCTTTTGTCTCTTCTTCTTTCTCTCTTTTTACCTCTGAAGAAATCAACAAGGGATTCTCTTCCAAGCATACGTGGCACCGGGTTATATTGCTTTACTTTGGTGAACTGGATGTGTATCAACAGAACTGGGATGACAAAACAGTAGGAGGATCTCCCAAAGTGGCTTTGCATTCTTACTTTGCAGTGTGTTACCCAGGTGAGCTTAAACCCTTTACTGCTCCTGCAGAACATGATCAAGAGAGGGGATCTTGTTTCACATTCACCTGTTTCACAATTTGCCACCCTAACTTTTAGGTGCCTGAACACAGAAAATGGAATTAGTAAACCCAAGTTATCCACCTAAGAATGGGACTCACAATAGCTAGTATGCTAAGCAGTAAGATGCCTACACCAGCCTTTAGATAATGTTGTCTGAAATCGCTCCTCTCACCAAGGACTTTGTTACTGTGCCATTATGTGGACAGGAATTCAAAACTCATGGGGCACATCCACTTGAGCATGCACGTGAGTTTTAAAGCACCTCATGTGCAGGGTTCATGCATGGGGACAAAAAGCAGCAGCACAAATTTTTGCCATTGCCATTTTGCCATGTGGAAACTGCTCATGGGGACACAGCCATAAGGGCCAAAGAGAGAGAATAAGCAAGAGGGACCATGAGTCTATACAGCAGTGATGAGCAAGGATCCTGGTTTTCTCTTATTTAAAAAAATCCCCAATTTTCTATTAAAAAAAGGAACCCCAGGTCCACATTTTCCCATGATTTAAATGAAACACTACTTAATATATACCTATATATTAGTGGTGTTTCATTTAAATCATGGAAAAATGTGGATTTGGGGTTCTTTTTTTAGCAAAAAATTGGGGATTTTTTCAAATCGGAGAAAACCGGGATCCCTGGTGATAATGGTGTTTCCCTGAATGGGGAAGATCTGGATTCTGATCCGTGTTTCCAGATTGCTTCTGCATTTTGCATTAAGCATTCATTACACAAAATACAGAAGCAGCATTGGACTCGGGGACAAGAATCTGTTAGTCTGGGACCCTCTGATGGGGGATGTATGTTTGAATCCCCTTGGGTTCTGAAGGTTATTGAATCCTGTTCTTACCTTTTCTGAGTGAGTACTCAAACCACGTGAGGAGGCTAGAGTAGAGTTTCAAGAAAGGTGGCAGCTTTAATGTTTCTTTCCTCCTATGTCCATGTTTTTAAATGAGTGGTGGTAGTTGCTGTGTTTGTTTTGAACTCAGTGCTGTCAATGCATGGCAGAAACCATTTAACCAGGCTGACTAGATCAGGTGATGCAATTTTTTTCTGGCCTATCTCCTCTCCTTAGAAGAAGAAGGTGGCAACTCTGGACATCTGTGGTAGTAGAACATTAAGCATCTTGGGAACTCTATTGCCTAAAACTAAAATGCATTGAAAGAAATGCCAGTTTACTTCCAGTTACTTTTGTGGATTACAGTCTTGAACTTTTCACTGCTTAAATCCCAAAGAAATTGTATTTTGGGATTCCAAGTCATTTCTTCCTGCATTGCACATTTTCAGTGTAATCGGAACACATCTGCAATCCAGCCCAAATGGAAATGTTTTCAACAGTCTTTGGAGAGAGCCAACGACTCTACTCTGTTGATGCCCCCTAGTGTGCAACTATGATGATGGTTTAGTAGAACAAATCTGCTAAGAAAGAAAAGAAGATGCACACATAGTATAAGTAATATTTTACTGGAAACAATATGAGGATCAGATTCTGATGCTGAAATCTCACACCACAAAAGTATCATTTAGCTTCTGCAGGTAAGTAGCATTTAGATTAATATAAAGGCACATTGGGACAGATGTGAACAAGTTGTTTTTTTTACTAGCGTAAGGAATGTATTCTCCTTTTGATATTCAGGGTTTATGCACCAGACAAATTAAGGGAAAAACTGCTATGAGATTTAGTGGTATTTCATAAAAGCAGCATAATGCTGTAACATCCATATATTTGTACTGCATGTCTAACTCACCAAATGTATTCTTTATGACTGTTTAAAAGCATATTACTTTAGGAAAAAATGATATTCCCAACATAGCATAAAGGTGGTGGTGAATGTTTAAAGAAAGGTAGCTATGTTTAAGTTAATTACTTTTTTTGGCATTTTCAAGATATCCATGCATAAGATTTTCATATATTAATAATTTTTTCTGATGTACTTTCTTGAATAAATAACTTCAACTTGTGCTGAAATTTAGCTTAGCAAGAACCTATGATTAGTTGAAAAATGCCTATTGTCCATGGAGAGCATGTAGTTTTATACTATTGTTTTGAACAAGGCATAGGGCATAGAGCTGGAGGACCATGCAAGAGAAAGAATGTTACCTCTTAAGAAGCTTTTGACAGGTCCATTTCTCTCTCAATTGCTTTCCACCAGCCAGTTATCTTCCCATATTAATCTGGTCCTCAACCAGCAAACCGTATTTGAAGGCATAATCATAGTCATGTAAAAAAGCCTGTTAATTTGCATATGCTGGATTGCACAGCACAGTTAAAACCACAGATTATTAACACAGAATATCCTAGCCTGAAAAACAAACAATCATTGGATGCCAAAGTCTAGAGATGAAAAAAGGAACTGTGCTATCACCATGAGCTTTTTCTTATCAGGCTTTCTGCTGTCGAGACAAACTGCTCCTGGACTGACATTTACAACTGGAATTTGCATTTGGAATACAATGAAAGTGAGCATGGCATATTAGAAAACTTACCTGTTTTCCAAGACTTATCCCTGGGTGTATGTGTACAGGCATAAATTGTCATTAAAATGGTAACCTCTTCATATGGGCATCATTACAGCAGGACTGGAAAGGGAACTTTATTCCCCATTTTTTATGTTGTATTATTTCAACGTAGTTTTCTAAAAGAATATTTATGGTGACTGCTGCTTACAAATGTATGCAATCAACTAACTTGGTAATATGTTATTGAAGTAGCAAAATATTAAATTAATTGGAAACCTTTTTTTTCTTTCCCTCTTTGTGCAGGGCCATTATTCATTTTTTAAGCAACAGTTTTCTCTGTTTCACATTACTTCTTAAATACTTTTATGTTAGACCATGTTCATGCTTCCTTACTTTTCAAGATGGTTCTTTTTTTTTTTTTACTTTCTGCTTCCATTTTCTATCAAATTCGCAAAGTTCTTTTTTATTTTCCCCTCTCCCCAGTCTTGTACTGGGCTTCTCTATTTCTGTCTCTCTTTCTGTAATAGATGCATCCTATGCGACAGTTCCCCCACATAACGGTGTGTAATGAAGGCCAAGGGAGCAAAAAGTGGAAACAATGTCAGCAAATGTGATGCAGGCTCTCAATTGGTGGGAGAACTGTAAGTATGAAATAATGATTTACAAGGCCACTGATTGATCTCTCTGGTTTAGACGACATGCCATGACATATGGAAGATATTGCTGCCTGTCCTTCTAAAGCTAATCACATTCTAGCAGGCAGAGGAAATGGACTTGTGTAAAAGGGATCAGTGTTGTTTTAGCCATGATGGTCCAGGGAATATGTGAGAAGCAAGATTTGTTTGGTGATATCTTTTATTGGACCAACTGTATAGGTAGAAGAGATATTAGAGAAGCTTCTTCTCATTAGTAAAAGATGTTACCAAACAAGGCTCAGGTTAAACCGGGTTCTAGACATCTGACACAGATTGATATTATTCTGTACCTTGTCTCTTACAAATATAGGGTTAATCCATCACCTTACAACCTGCTCCAAGTAAGCGTCAGCATGTAGCCATGCAACCATGAAAGATTAGAATCACAAGGCCTTTCCTGGTAGTACATTATTTTCCTTTTTGTGCCCGTGCTGGGAGGCAATTATGAGGGGCTCCATGTCACCCTGTCAAAATCCTGCTCTCAGTTTCCATGAACTTTCTCCTGTTTCTGTGGAAACCAACGACGTAGTGCTCCCATTAACTTTACTAGGAAAAACTGCAGGTTCTGCATTAGGCTTCTCCATTGCATGCACTTTATGTTCACTAATTCAGTGATTCCCAAGTAAATCAAAACACTATCATAATCTGGAGTGAATTTATAGTTTGCATGAAATATACAAGCCTGAGAAGGGCAACAATTTAAATCCATCATCTCAAGAATAACGGTGCAGTGTGTAACAGGGGCTCAGGAAGGAGCCTCCATTACTAGGGTAGTCACAGGACAGGTAGTTGTGAGGAGAATCACACAGTGGGGGAAGGTTAGAGTAATTATCCCACCATGACAGGTATAAGCCGGGTGGTGGGTGAGCACATTTTGCCTTTGGGACCTGGAGGGAGAAGGAAGGACTGTGGGAGATGAAAAGAATAGAGAGAGAAGGATGCCTGATAGATAACCTCAGAGATTCCAGGACTGCTGACCCTGAGACGCCATTGCCTACTGGTAAGGAGGTGAGGTACTCACCCGAGTCCCGCAGCCGATATGGTGGACCCAGGAAAGAAGGGGCTCCAGAAGATCACTGCACCAAGAAGAACTCTTAAGCAGAGGGCTCCAGGATGGTGTGCAGGCAGCAAAAGCGGCATGGAGCTCTAGTAATAGGCAGGGAGGGAGCAACAGGGACAGTTCCTGGCTCAAGACCCACAGAGGTGTGGGGAATGTGCCCCGCTAATGAGTAAATTAGTGGGGAAGACCCAGCCTCATCTGAAAATAGCTTAACGCATCCGGGGCACTCTCAGGCTTCCAGAGCTGTGTTATCAGTTACATTGGTTTCCCTTGCTAATGAGGTAATTCGCAAGATGAATAGAACTTTTTAACCTCCTGCTGAGAATAAAATCTGCAGTATGTAAGTTCATCACCTGGGTGGTCTGTGGTGTTTTCTCACCCTTAAGGATAACACTGAACATGTTCTTTCTTTCAATCAAAGTCGTGGCAGGCAAGTTCAGAGGGGGACCGAGAGACCCAGCCACCCTGTCACACCGTGATGCTGAGCTTCACCAGTGCACCTCAACTCTGTGACAGGAAGAGTAGTCCATAATGCCTGTTCAGTTTCATAGTGATATTGCAAACCACAATGGGGTGATTTAAAAAAAAATGTTTTTGTGGTGCAGTCATTTGTTCATTAGGAATTGAGCATACTGTCTCATTTCTCATGTGATTGGCTGCCAGGTAGATACTAGATGATTAATTTCTTCTGCTCACAGCTTAGGCCAGTGTCATGATTTCAATGTTAATCTCCCCAAATATGATGATTATAATTAGTACTTTTTTGAGATTTTGATTACTATTTGGGAAAAAAGATGTATAACGTTATAACCTACTTCCTTATTTCATATTTGACAGACTTTCTGGATAATAGGTTCATTTGTATCAGTTTGTTTTCACTTGCTCGTAGAAGTTATCCAAGTAATTCAGTCTTCTTGGCTTTCTTTTTTTTTACCCCACATTTTAAGTATAAATGAAATCAACAACAGACAGAACATGCAGATTGAAACATACATGTCAACAGAAGATCATGTGAAAGAAAAATTTCCAAATTAGACAAGTGTTTTCATTTCACTTGTTATTGGATTCAGCTTTAATGATAATGCAGAGTTTAAACAAGATGACACATGAGCTATATTTCATAGATCACTGAAATAGGATGCCAAGATCATCAAAAAGCACAAGGAAAATATTTCCTTAAAATAATCTTTACAAAAATGTATGTAATTAATGTGGTAGAAAATCTATTGTGTACAATGAGATCATGTGATAGTGAGCAAACCTTTAATACATATATTAGATACAACTTTAGACAGCATATCTTTTTGCATATACTTTTGTAAGAGCAACCAGGGTCAACCTGGAGAATATGATATTTGGTAAATTTTATTTCTATATATTTGATCAATTATCCGCATTACTTCAGTACTGACTTCTCCTGAGTAAAGAACTACTGATTATGGACATCTATCACTTTGAAATATATAATGAAAATGGATCATTTTTATGCAGTTTCCCTTCTCTTACAGTATGTTCAGATGCTTATTTGCTGAGACCAGCAAGGGGTACACATGGTATTCTGTGTCTTATTCAGTGTATACAGGTACATTTTTTTTAAAAAAGATGCCAAGTATTTCTCTGTGTATTTGTGTACATATTTATCACACATCTTTTTAAAATTTTCTGTCTAATATTCAGCAAGAAGTCTAAAAATAATTTTGGCTGATTTATAGAAAAGCTTTGACTTTGCCTACCTTGCTCAGGAAATAAATACTTATTTACACTTTTACTGGTATTTACAAAACTATCTATGTTAGAAATGCTAATAAACTTTGATTTTTCTCTTCTAAATTTTAAAGCTTCAATTACAAATGATCTTATAATAGTCTATTTCTTTTTCAATAAATTAGATTTAAATTAATTCCTATCATCTACAGTCTTCTAGACAGAGATATTTCTATAGAATAAAATACCTCACTCAATACTTTTGCCAGCTTTTGGTACTGAAACACACCTGTGATTTTACAGTCCAACGGGTGAATTGTAACATTTCAATTACAGTATAGTACAAAATAAATGGATCAGAGTAGAGTTTGCAGAAGCCAAGTCAATGAACATTTATATTTTATAAGGTTTTTTTTTAATTCTCTCTCTCTCTCTTTCTTTTGCACATCCAGAATGAATAATTTAACTTTTAGCATTCACATTTCATAGGTAGGTTGATTTTTAAAACATAACTCCAGTATGTGTTAAGATTATGCTTATCCTAAATACCTTGCTGGGATCTTGATACTTTTATCAATGTTTGTTTTTAATTAAAAATACAACTTTTTTCTCAAACCAGTAGAAGAAAAATACCATTGGCACTATAAGTTAAAGTGACCTTTTAGTATGAAAGATTATTAAGTACACTTTTTGGTACTGTAAAAGTAATGATAACTGGGAAAACTAAATTGATTTCTGCATTTGTCTTTTACTGTTCTGAAATTTGGATATTTAATAAATTGCTAATATTGTTAATACATTGACATTAAGATGTGAAATTTAAAATCAGATAACTTATCGTGTTCATTGTTAGGCATTTTGAATGTTGTTATTTTGTTTTTTTACATTTTGTTATACATTACTGGAGATTACATGCTTCTTAAACAAATCTGGCAAATAACTCTGCTAGAGAAGAAATGATTGGCCCCTATAGGCACGCAATATCACTTAATATTGAATTGAATTTACCATTGAAGTTGAACAAATGTTCTAGTAACTTCACATGAACTTAAGAATTTACAAGGGCCCTAAAAACAAAGAACATTTGAACCACAAATGTACCAGACAGAAACATAAGGACTTCCCACTATTTGAAATGGACTTTTGAGTAAGAATGAATTATGTTTGTTCTGTGGGTTAACTGTTTTCAGTAAAGTAAACAATTAAAAATATGATTACCATGCTACTATACATATATTCTATTAATATCTGCCACAATATCAATTGTTAGGTTTTTTTAGTAATACAATTCTTGCATTAAATTTTACTTCTACTTAAATGAATATTCCCTTGGTATTGCATTCCATCCTGAAAGTGTTTGTATTTAATAAATCTTTTTTTGAATCAGTAGATATAACAATTATCAAATGGGAAAATATTAAGCACAAATAAAACACTTAGCTTTTTAATTCTGCAATTAGTCAAGGCAATAAGTATTTTAATTTGTATTGTAAGATGCATGTTCCCATTCTCCTTAGTAGAATTATACCACTATATCTTCCTCATAAACCTGTGCCTTATCAACTGCTCATTAGTAAATGAACTGCTTTTTAATGTAACTTTAATTTTAAATGATAACAACTAGTAGTAGTTACTGCTACTAGGTGTCATCAGTTAGAATTACTAGCATATTAGTTTTTTGCATTGCAACCTCATCATATGTATTGTGAGACTCACCCAAGTTTTCTGGCTCACCATACATTTCTTTTCTATCCTTGGGATCTTCTTGAAACTGCACTATAGATAGTGCCACCCATCTAAGTGAGTGCCACTGATTTGTCCCCAGTCTTTTAGCTTCATTCATTACCGCCTCCTTCCAACAGCCATTGCAACCCTTTTTCTGTTTCAGGAATAGATACTCTTCTCTATTACCAGAATCAATGCAATTAGTCACATGGAGCTAGATCCACAAAGGAACCTATGTATTGTAACACCTAACTCTTAGGTGCCCTGCTTCTTTGTGAAAAGTATAAGCAGAATTGAAAGCAGATTTTCCATCTCACAAGGTAGGTGCTCTAACACCTACTGTAATTGGTTCTAGGGTCTCTCTGTCTGATTTTGCAAAAGAAAGGTTGACTTGGCTTAGGCATCTAACTCAAGGGGAGGATTCATAGCCGAACATCTTGAATAGAGATAGGCACTGTATAGCAATCTGAGCTGAGGCTCCTAACTTGTAAGGGATGGTGCCTAACTAGCCAGGGTGGCTTTCCTACTAACTTGCTGGTTTCTCTCAATTCCATCCTTAGGCAGTCAGCTCTCTCCCTGCATGTTGCATGGATGCAACCCTGCCCTGACTTCTGCACATTGTATAAGGAGCCTTCATAATGTATGTATGTAGGCAAAAGATTCTACTAGGCTGCAGATGCTGTAAATTTGTGCTTTGTGGATCTGGCCCATAGGGACTTTCAGGGTCTGTAATTACAGCATGTTGGAGCACTCTCGATTAATTGAGCTAATTAGTGTGCTCCAGCAGCCTCCATGTTTCATGTACCAGTGTCTCTGCACTTCCAAATGGCAGTGGAGGCGCTTTAACTACAGCTAGTTTGAGAAGCTTTAGTTAAAGCACCCCCACCACCATTTTGAAGCACAGGGATGCTGATACACAAGACACTGAAGGCACTTTAATTAGAGTGGCTCTTGGACAGGGGACAGATGAATATAGACTGCAATGGTGCCTAAATAGTGCATTTAGGTACCCATATCCTTTGGCCTTTGAATATGCAAACACATGCACATTTACATTAGTTAGGTATATGAATAGTCCTATTCTATGCATATGGGTATCTGTGTGATTGCTGAATTTGGTCCTTGAGGCTCAAAACTTCAGCTGTTACTAAGGCAAAAATTCCCGCTGAAATCAGAGTTAGGACTGCAAGATCAGGGTATCAATTAATATGGTTTTCAATATGACTTAAAGGTAGTCCCTATTCAGCAATTTTCATTCTTAATTTACTTTTACTAGTCACAACTGTTTATTTAAAATCATATCTTATTAAAGTTCTTGTAGCTGTCAGGAAGCTTAGTCCCTTCTTTGGCTGGCTAGAAGTCAGCACCTCAACCTACTAGACTCAGACATGACCATACTTAGCACTTCATTTGACAGGTCTGTACAGGAAGAGATAAAATAACCCTGACCTACTCATCACAAGAACTACATGCAAATTCTCTCCTTAGCCAAATTTTTTCATGGGAAGCTCTTCTCATACAATCTCACAGTGCACCCTCTCACGCATCTATGCAAACATAAACAAACACAATCTGTAGGCTAATCACATAGCTCCATTTACAGTGTGTGGAGGAAGATTATTTCCAAGTTCTTTGGAAGTGCAGACACTAGCAATGTGGACTCAGTACATAGAACATTAAAGCTCGTCTGGTTACTTTAATTACATTTTTTATTACTACAATACTAAAGCAAGTCTATCTGATATTGTATAAGTTCGCAATCTGTATCTTACTCGGAAGAATTCCTGTATTATTTTTTAAAATACTGTTATCCTCCCTTTGCACTTCCTAAACTACACTGAACATTCATTTTTGGAACATATAATGTTTCCAGTTCCAACCAAGCTGTTACTACTAAATGCTTTGGGACTAACAATACTATTGGGACAATGATAGACAATTGTTCTACAATGTGTAATGTACAAACTATCACAGTTCTAATGAAAAGAGGTATTTTAAATAAAAATGTCATAATTATGTAAGTAATTGATACCTAACAAGAGCAAGATGAAAGTAAAGCCATATCCTAAGGGCCAAATTCTGGCTCAGTGTGCAGTTGCACCCTAAATACATGCTGCAAGGACAAAACTGAGATTCACCCATATTTTGGTAATTGCAACCCCTAAAAGTCTACTGGTACTTACTAGTTATTTTGCCCTGAAGTACATACAATTTATGCGATAGAAGGATATCATAAAAAGGGCAATGGCTGTGTCATAGGGCAGGTGAATGATATCCCTTGACTCATACTACAGAACACAACTTAATGGATTTTGTGGAGAGCTCTTTGGCCAAACACTGAGAAGGTTCTCTCTCTTTTTTGGACACAGATTATTTTTGGAAGGCATCAACATGTCTTTGCCAGAATGTGGCCCAAATTGCTAACTCCCATTTCCCTCATTCAGAATTCCGACTGAATAAGATGAACAGGATTTAGCCTCAAAAGTTTAACCCTTCAAGTCAGAATGAGTAGTTCCATTGCACTTAATCTATAATTCATAAATACATTTCTATAAAAAGGGAAATCATATCATTGTTTATCCATGGATGTGATACTTAACAAAGCCAAGATGAAATTAAAGTAAGCTTTACATTTTCATATGTTAAGGGCCAATTCTGGCTCAGTGTGCAGGGGCACCCTAAACACATGCTGCAAGAACATACAATGTTTCCAGTTCCAACCAAGCTGTTACTATTTAAATATTTTTGGGACTAAAAATACTATAGGGACAATGATAGAAAATTGTTCCACAACATGTCATATATGTTCATAAGAGAGGAAACTTTGCAACAACTCACTACATGTTATTATTCATATTGTTATGGAATTGATAAAAAAAAAGAGAAAGTCTTAACATGGCACAATTTTCTCCCAAGCACAAGTTCAGCATGTCTACACACCACTCTGACTACACAGTAGCTAAAAAATACTGTGCAGTAGTGTGTCACAGCCTGGACAGTGCTAATATACTATTGGGCAGTATTATTAGGCTACTGCACAGTAGTGTCACCTAAAAGACATTCACCAGCGCTGGTGTTACTGCACATTTATTTAGTACTTGCTAATATAAGTACTAAATAAATGCACATTAATAACTGCTCAGTAGTGCCTTTGAGAAAAATTAGTTCTGGGTGATTTTAATGTATTTACCAACTAGGGTGATAGATGCTTTTAAAAAAACCCTTTATAGATATCTAGAATAAGTCTATGAATGCTCGTGTATATACATTATATGCATGTGCATGGATAGATAATAGCTACTTTAATAAAAGGATAATTGTAAGCTTTATATAAAATTACCAAAGAAAACAATTCTCAAAGGGCCTCTTAGATTTTTCATGTGGAATGTGTGTTCATGATTTTGGGAAAAAAAATGCAAATAATCCTAGAGAAAGTTCCTGCTTGATTGAAGTGGAGAAACACAGATTTTTTATATTAAAATGAGAAAATGTTATTCAGTTACTCAAATGTATGTTATGTTGAATTAAATAGGTCAGGGTCTGAGTTGTTATTCATTTAAATGATACAATATAAAGAGTGAATGTAATGACATTAAATTAAATTAGCCAATACTGACAGTATAGTACTAAGGCTTTCGATGGAATTCATTTTAGTGTAGTCTAATCTAATAATATACAGCACTCAGAATAGAATCTGGGGATTTAAAATCATTTAAAATATTCTAACAATCTTTATATAGATTAGAACTAATAGGAAAGAAGAACGTGTAAAACTCAGATAATCCCAGTTGAGTTGGTTTAATTTTGGACACTATATCATCATTGTCAATGCTTAATATGTAACTTTACTTGCCAAAAGGTAGTCATAATAAAAGAGTTCTGCAAATGCTTTTCATAAAAGTGTCTGCATTTACACATAGCTTAAAAAGTTTTCTTTGGAGAACAGGGTAAAGTATATCTGGTTGATCAGTAACTCTTTCGGTCTTTCAGTGGATGTTGCACTTTGAGGGGTTCATTGTGTTTTGAGAAAGTTACCCATTAAAGCTTAATAACTCTTTTAAAAGGAGTGGGTTTTACAAATTTGGATCTATCTAGTTATTTTAGTTAATTTTAGTGCTTCTTGCCCCAAGAGTGAATGGTATGCAAATCTTTATTAATAATAAAAGGTGAAAATTCTAGAGATTACCTGGGAAAATAAGTGCACGTCTCACTGGCAATGGAAATAGCAGAAATTACATATTTACTTCCTCATGCACAGTGCTGAAATAAAATGTAATTTGAGGGACTAAAGGTAAAATCCTGATCCCATTGAAGTCCATGGCAAAACTCCCATTGACTTCTTGGGCAAAAGGATTTTATTAGTCTGGTAAAAAGGAATAGAAAATCACATAATAAAAAGGCTGTGATCAAGGCCACATACTCATCAGTAAGGCCAGGAAGAAGTTAGTGTTAATTACATTGTGTGTGTGCCTTGTAAGACAAGTATGAACATCTTACTGTTAATAATATTGATATAGTAATCCCAATATTAATATTTCAGAGCTGTCATATATGATTTACTATTTCCCATATATATATATACACACACACACAACCGATGCTTTTATGCAAAATTCTGCAGCATTTACTCATTATTTATTTATCGGTCTAATAGCAACTTATAGGATAAAAGGACTGAGAAGAGAAAATGTTTTCTATTGCTCTGCTCCTGGCACCAGTAGTCCCTCTTGCCTCCAGAAAATAGTGATGCTTCCAAATGTTCTCTGTTGCTCCCTCCCCTGAAACCCTAAATGGCAGTAACTCTCAAACAAGGAGTTATGACCTCAAGTGGAATCAAAACAGGACTAAGAATGGTAATGAGCCCCTATTTCCTCTGAACCTACAACTATTCATTGGGTCCTGAATTAACAGAAGGCAAAGCTTTACTGTGACCACGTCTACACAAAACTCTTACTGCACACTAGCTCATTACTACAGCACAGTAGTGTCATGGGGCATGAACCGTGACACAATGCTGCTGTACAGTAGGAATGAGCTAGTGTGCAGTCAACGTCACAACAAAGCCATGCAGGGATGCTACTGTGCTATAATGCCTGTTACTGTGCAGTCATTTAGTACTTGGTTATGCCCGTACTAAATGATTATGCAGTAACAACTGCTTAGTCAGCATCTTGTAGATATGGCCTGTGCCTCAATAGATACTCCAGTGACTGCAACTGTTTCAGTCAAAAGAAAGCAAAACTAGAACAATTTATCCCTGTGTTAGTCATATGGGTTTCACTCTGTCTTGAACACACAAGCAGCAGTAACAGATTGTATGGGGTAGCATGAAATTATCTGACTGTAATCTAGGTCTTGACTGGAAAAAGCTTGGAAACTGCTGCACATTGGTGATAGGCTTCAGAGCACAGATGATACTCTTGGGGTACAACAACTAGGAGTGTGTTTCTATGAAGGGAGCAGCTGTGAGATTAGGGTGATCTTCCCTTTCTACCTCTGCTGGACTATCACTTCTGCAGACTGGGAAGAATACCATTGAAGGAGGACAACTAATGAAGGAGGGCTCTCCTTTTTCATTTTAGTCATAGATATCTGGACAGAAGATAGGGCAGGCAGGAGTCAGGTGCCCTGAGGCAGAGCCCTTAGGATTGGCCCATAACAGACAGTGCAATTTTGCTCTTGAAATCCTTGCCATAGCCCTACCTATGAAAATTAAATGGTTGCAATCCAGATCATAGAAAACCTTTTCTAACTTCTGTGAGGAAAAAAATTGATGACTTCACTACTGTGAAGTGGGGTGGGGGGAGGGAGGCATATATTTTCTATGTTCAATAGTTTTTTGTAAAATATCTTTCACAAAATACACAATTCGTAAAAATGAACAAAACTGGCTAATCTTTAAGATGACACGGTGCATTCCCAATATATATTGAGATTTACTGGGAATAATATTTGGCTGCATAGACCCTTTTATTTAGGGATCTAAAAGCACTTTTGAATGTTATTTAAATAAGCATCAGAAGGACCATTTGAAGCTAATTGTATCCCCATTTTACAGCTAGAGAAAATTAGATGCATGTAAGTTAAGTGATGGCCAAAGGTATCACAGCATGTCAGTGGCACAGCTAGGAATATAAATTAGTTACTTTTCCACTCATGGTATAACACTCCCTTCCTACTAAGTACATTCATTGTATCTTAATTATGTTCGTTTCACACCAGCTATTTTAAAGATCATGAAAACTGGGCAGTTTTGTAGCATTAAAATTGTTATAATGTCAATTATATATTTTTCCATGTAGATACAAAAGGCTATGTAAAGGGTTAACTGCACACCCATGTAGGTAAACATTTTAATTTATTGTGGCTTATATCTAATTATAATGTTTAAATGCTGACTGGCACAGATGATACTGAGCTAGCCCTGGACTCTCTTGTCTTGTTACTGGGCATGGAAATGGTACAACAAGATACTCCTACTGTAGCTTCAGGCAATTCATCTTCTTCAGTCCATTCATTAAGATCTGGATTGTAGCACTGAATGCACTTCTTATATTTCTTTTCTATTTCATTCCAGCCCCCCACTAAGTAAATTTTCCCATTAAGTGTTGAAGCACCTGCAGTACTTACTCCAGTTTGAAGGGGAGCAGCATAGGTCCATTGCCCAGTGTAAGGGTTGAAACATTCGACAGGGAGGACATCAACTCTTTCACCTCTACCTCCCAGTTGAGACCCACCCATGACATAGACCCTCTCCCCCAGGGTCACAGAGCAGTGCCATCCTCTTGGAGTGCTAAGGCTTGACTTATCTTGCCAGCTATCATTGCTGGGGTCATACATGCACACAGAGCGGGAGTAAGCATTATTTATATAACCTCCTGTAACCAAGATCCTGCCATCTGTTACTGCACTAGCATGGCAACACCTTGCTACCTCTAATGAGGCCTTCATTTCCCACTGATTAATTGCAGCCACATAGCATTCAACTGAGGATAAACATCCATCAGAGTTCCGACCACCCACTGCAAAAAGGAGGCCATTGAATACATTCAGGCTAAAATGGGTACGCTTCTGATTCATATTTGCCAGGTGAATCCATGTGTTGAAACGAGGATCATATCTGCAAGCATTAAGAAAAGAGGGTAACTGAGGCAATCAAAATACTCTAATTTTTGTTGTGGAAAATACTACTGTATTGTATCTGCCTCTGCATAGCAGATGTTGTAGGCATGCTAAGTTACTTTTGCTACTTCTTATTTTCTAGTTTTAGAATTCACTTGAACTAAAAGTTGTAATTACTGTTGCATTTCAAAGAAATAGGGTTTTTTTATGCTTAAGAAATGTATTTTTGAACTTCAAAAATAATTTTTTCCCCTCAAAATTTAGCCCTTAAATTTATCCAATTCCTTTTAGAAGTCAGATTGTTTAATTTTTATTTTTAAGTCATTTTAAAAGTAAATAATCTTTAAAAGTGATTACACTAAAAGTATTTTAACTATTTATATATAAAATATTGTATTTTATTACATTCTATGCTTATATAAAATGTCTTATAAAATGCATTGTAAAATTTATACAATCAACAGTTAAAATATGACATACATTACACTATGAAAATGTCTCCTTTGCCACTAATAATGGAACTATGGGTGCTTACAGACATGGAACCCTCCCACCCAAAACAGCACTTTACTTTCATCTTGTTGTGCCCCTGTGCTGAGCACAGCTCATGCCCAGAAGAGGAATTGCATCAGTTTGACCTGGCTCCTTAGGATCTGTATAGCTCACGCACTTTAGCAGGGCTTTTTTGGAGCTTTTCTCTAATAGCTGATTCAGTTGTCAGAGGGCCCAATATTGCTTGAATCAATTGGGCCCTACAAGGAGTAGTACAATGCATAATGTAGACACAGGTAATAAACATTTGGGATGCTGACAAACAAAAGAAGAGGAATTGGGCGCTTTATGGGAAGAGGAATCCTGTCAGTTTTACCCAGCTCCCCAGCATCTGTATAGCTTGCACACTTCAGCAGGGCTTTCTGGCACTTTTACCTAATAGCTGATTGAATCAGCTATTAAATAAAAGTGCGAAAAAGCCCAGCTGAAGCACCCAATCTATACAGAGACTGCAGAGCTGGGCTGAAGTAATGTACTGCTTGTTTTGGTAAAGCTCAAATTTTTTTAACATCTGCAAGCAACCAAAGTTTTTAATTTACTTTACTCCTGTTTTAAATGAATAACAACAAAGGGAAAATACTCAAAATATTAATGCTCAGAATAATTAATACCTTAACTGTTTTCAGAGATTTTGTATAATATACAAGCTTCCCTCAGATATGAAACAACTTGCCCAAGGTCACTGAGCTTGGAATAGAACATGAGGCTGCAGCACGTTGAGCTGGGTCGGAGCAGCCCAGGCTGGCAGTGGGCTTGAGGGGTCAGCCTGCCAGCCCCAGGCTGCTTCAAGCTGGATCAACATGCTGTAAAGGGCCTGGCTAGGGCATGAGGGTATTCCAGTGTGGGGCTAGCCAGCAGGCAGCCCCTGCACTAAGGCTAGGGACAGACATTACACATACTTTAAGTGATCAGAAACTGATTTAAACCTGTAACAGAACAGATGTTCAGTGCATATAAACCAGTTTGAAAATGACTGAAACCGGCTTGAGATAAACCTGGCTGAATGTAGTATCAGACTTAACTAATTTGGCTCAAACCAGTTTATGCTATGTCTATCCCAGACCCGTTGCTGGTTTAAGACAAACCAGACTCCCCCAGCATCCTGATATGCTCTCTGGGCTGGACTGGGCAGGGCTGTCTGCTCCACAGCAGAACTGGTCCCTCCCCTCTGTACCCTGGCTGCAGCTCCAGCAGAGACATCATACATATAAACACTGACAATAATCCAAGGACAAAATTTCTACTCATACTTCCCCTCATACTCCCTGCTAAGCAGGAATTCCCACCCCCCTCTGCCTTGCTGAGAGATATCTGTGTATTAGCTAGCAGACCACCTGCGGGCTCCAGTCTGTGCTGTGACAAAGGCAGAATCAACAGGTAGCTGGTAATGACCCTCTGTTGTTTTCTTAATGGGGTAATAAACACTGAGTTAGGGGTGATAAACACTGTTATCAATGCCCTGCTGGGCTAATCAGAGCGTCCTTCCTGGGCCTGCCACCTTCCCTTCTACTCTGGACTGTAGAAGGGAAGGGAGGGCTGCTCTAATGCCCACTGGCTTCTAGTCTGAGCCACTGCAGGCATTTCTGGAATGACAAGGGAATGTCTATCCACTTCAAAATTGGTTCAAGCTTAGACTAACCTGCAAAGACTGAATCAATTCTGGCTCAGGCTTTTTGAATGTCTGTTCATAGCCTAAAGCGTCTTTGTACCCCAGCCAGCCATGTCAGTGCCTACACACAGTGCTGCAGAATAAAAATCTCTGTAGGAGGACAGCACTTGTATTTGCAAGTACTACCCTGCTGCTGGTTTTATTTGTTTCCTACAACCTACTAGGGCCACATATGTAGATACCAAGACATTTACTGATGAGCTAATTAGTCAACTCTGCAGTAAATGTCTCATGTAGATGTGCCCACTGGATCCTATCACTGTTTAATGATATTCCATCCCGCTGTTTGGCTTCCATCATGCTGGCAATATAAAAAAGCTAGGACTGAGCTCCGTTTTGCAAGCAAAGGGGAGACAGAGCTGAGAAACCACCTCTTTTATGTAATGTGTTCTTCTGCAAATTGGCATACATAGAAAAATGAAGAGCCAAAGGCAATCATTGCCTCATTACTTTTCCTTACATACTCACTGAGCTGTCTAGGAGGACTTTAACATCAGGGAGCGATAGCCAACAGCAGAAGAGCAGCAGCTTTGTACCCACTTCAAGTAAGAGGCACAAAAGTATGCTCTTATATTATTTTTATTAGACATAAAGGTGAGTTTTCCAATCTCCATGTTTTAATGCTATTTTTAGGGAGAATTATCTATTAAGGTCAGTTTAGAAATCCACTTAAAATTAATTTGATCCCTCAAACTTCAGGCTATGCTCATTTTCTTTCCCATACATACAGTTCTATGGAGACAGTCCAACGAAAGTACAGTTTTTCAGAAACTTTGCATTATTTTGGGTCTGTTACATAGGAGGGAGCAAAATAGATTTTTAAGAAACAATTTCTGTTTCCAAACCTCTGTCTTTAGGAAAAAAACAAGAACAAAAGGAAATAAATTAAAGGGAAAAATTGCAGTTGGAGAAAATGCAAACAGTTGTGTCTAAAGAATAGTTTGTAGGGGGTTCATGAGGCATCAGTAGCTCTTAAACTTTGAAGAGTCTTGCTTCTTTTGGTTAGTCACAGTTTTAATACTATTTACAGTAATCCTGCATTTTAATATTTTTTATATAAATTATTCATTTAACTTTGGCATGAAACACATTTTCTGACCTTGACTTATTATATTTTGTATGTTTTTGATTATGGTGAGTTTTACTTAACTATGGTTGTACATTTATAATAGCTAATAACTTAAACATATGAAATTACATCCCTTTTCTTCCCTCCTACAAACCTTATCTGTTTGTGCTGTGCTTTGCACCCTTGCTTGGATTGTGTTCCTGCTCTATGTGGAATCTGTCACTCCATCCTTTAAAAATAGTCTGTTACCTGCAGAAATTGCTGACTGCATGTTTCGCTTGGTTTCTGGCATCATTCTGGTCTTCACCACCAGCTACATAGAGAAATCCATCCATCACAGTCACACACTGATTAAAACTTTTAGCAGGCATTTCAGTAAGCTTCTTCCATCCATTTTCAGGATCTCTGTATAAGATGTCTCTACTAAGGGATTTTTCTGTTAGTGCTGGGCGTCCCCCAACAGTGACTAATACTCGGAGACCTCCACGAATCCTTGTTCTTCTAGATTGCAGTGAATTTTGATGATATGGAAGCAAGTGATAGTTCATAGCATCCACTAGAAGTCTATGGCAGTCAGCATCTTGCATCATTCTTGGTACATTTTGAACATAATTGACCAGGTCTTGAGCAGAGATGGTACCAAAACGAATGTTGCTTAAGAGATCTGCAGCATACTTTACTCTTTTTTCGTCAAATTCCAGCCATTTTATTGCAATCTGGAATGCAAGAATTTCAGAAGGCAACTGCAAGTCATCGTCTGCAAGGAGTTCATTGATCTGATCAAAAGTAAGTTTTAAGAATTGATCTGTTTCTGAAAATTCAATGAAGTTGTCTCTAATAAATTTCTGTGCAGCTTCTTTGGTGTTTTTTAGTCCATATGTCTCTGCAATATTGGCAATGTACATGCAATTCTCAACACTGATTTCTTGTATCAAAAAATCACAGCACATCTTTACAAGAGTGTGAATCTGAAGATAGATTGCTGTGGAAATGATACTACCTATTGTATACAGTGAAAGAGTAAGTTTTCCAGTGTAGGCATAGGTGATAACAGTGGCTAAGCCCAATGGAGATACATCATTGAGGTCCACTCTTTGAGTAGATGGATCTTTCTTTAAGATGTTGTGAAAATAGTCACTGCATGAAGCCATCACCACCTTGTGGACACTGAAGGATTTGGTTTTTGTACTGATGGTCAAGTCACAAAGAAAATTTTCCTGTCTCATTCTACTTAGACCGTCCAAGAGATTTGGGCTATAAGACGAATCAGAAACCTCAGTTGAAATGCAGCTGAAACCATTCCCACCATCTAAGAGTCCATTCAAACCATTTAGTTTACTTAGGGGGCCATCCTCCACAATTATGGTCATCTCATTGATATCTCCTTTGTTCTTTTTGACATTCTTCTTCTTAGGCGCCATGACTGCAATGTAATATCACAGCCAAGAGCTTGCTAAAAAATACAAAGTTTAGAGCTATGTTTCAGTTTCAAGTATTTAACATTTCAATGATGACACACCAAAGACTAAACTTGATCAATAAGTCAAGAACAGTCTCCACAAACAAAATGTGTAAAATGTTACACTTTAGGCATGGTTTTACATATATTTTTCTGTATAAAAAGGTCTGATCCAGAGTGCTTCCAGGCTTCTGACCTTAGATACATTAGGCAAGGCTTATGGTATATAATTCCCCATATCATATTCATAAATGCACTTCTACAAATAGTTTAATTCCATAACTTTTCTATTCCTATATTACATTACCAGTAATTTCAAGTTACTGTGCTTTCACTTTCAGTAGAAGACATTGCAGAGAAAACCCACTTATTATTTTTAAAGGGTTTTTTTGTGAGTTGATATAGACTTTTAAGAACAGGAAGATCACTTTCACATAACAGCGTTAAATTAATTGATTACATCATACATATAAACACTGACAATAATCCAAGGACAAAATTTCTACTCAATCCAGTGTAGAAGGCCCTTTGGTTCTTTCACAGGAATTATTTCATGTACCAAAAAAAAAAAAAGAAAAAGAAAAAGCAAATGCACCTTAAAGGAAGGCCATGGTCCTGCATAATTACATCTAAGAAAGTAGTCACGAAAGCTAATCAAATTCAACACTATAGCTGAAATACAGTATTTTCTTGGATTCTGATATGATTTCATCATTAGCAATCATTCTGATCCTCATGCTCAAATGAATAACAGAAAATAGAGGAGGGTTGTTTAATGATAAAATAAGCGATTATGTCATTTACTAGATCTATTTAGGAAGTATGCTTCTCCAGTAATATTTCCTTTTAAAACCTTATCCCATACAATTTGCCTAAAGTACACAGCTTATAATAAATCAGCATTTTAATTATAGAAAGGAATGGTTATTGCCTCTTTAAGAATAATTTTTTTCCATCCTACTGGGTGAAGCCTGTTCACAGTGCAGGGGAAGGCCATGTGTGCGGAAAGTGTCAGTGTCACTGCATGCCAGAGTGAGTTGAGATCCCAGAATGTCTCCTTGCCAAAGAGGTGGGTCAGCTGCTGCTCTGCTCCCTCCCCATCCCGGCTGCATTCCAGGAGCTGCATCTGTTGAAACCTATCAGAGTCAGCTCCAGGAATAGTAACACTCACAGCAGCTTGCCATTTTAAGACAGGTTCAATTTAAGGTGCATTTGTCACTTTGGATGTACTTTGTTGTTTTAAATGCATGGAACAAATCAAAACTATAGAAAATACAATATGCATTTCATTGTTAGATACCTGAAAAGACAATAAACTTTGGATAGCATCAGATATTCTACCCACAAACACCCTTGTTGGCTAGAAAATATCTTGGCAGGCATAGCTGTAGTTTTAAATATTTCCAGAGACCATTTAACTTAATAAGTGTTAACATACACATAGTTTGACACAAATATTATAGTCTTTTTTCCCATTAAAACAATTAAGAATATTATAGATGCAATCATTTTAAAAGTTGTTTGTTATGTAAACAATCATTCTCCAAAGTTTTCCTCAGAACGTACTTTGCTACCAACAAAAAATGAATGAGCAAAGTTGTTTGAGTCAAAAAGTCAAATTTCAGGAAATAAAACAGCAAAAAGACAGATTAAACTACCCACCATGCCAATAAACTATTTTTAAGTATTGCAAATCTCAGCTAATTTTGTAAGCCATGTGCCTTCCCATTGATACAACAAGTCATGTTTGTTTTCACTCGAGAATAATTCATGTTCCAGGATATTCCAGGTCCAGAGGGAATGGTGAAACTCACTAGATACAGAAATCCCCACCCACAACAAGTGCCACCAAAAGACCAGTAACAGCAGCATTAGAAGCACCCTTACCCTCCTCAGCAAAATGCTGTTCCACAGCTGTCCGCCAAGGTATCAATGAGAATATCCTAGGAAGAATGAAAGGAGAGAGAGCGAGAGAAAGAGAGAGAAAGGGAGATTGGAGGCCCTTTGACAAGTCCTAGCACTTACTGTCTCTACTGTGACACTGCTGTGACACTGAGTAAAAGAGACTGGAGTCTGCGCTTTGGGGCCCTTTAAAATGACCCCTCCCCCTCCCCCCCCCCTCTACCATCCAGAGGGGTTAGGTTTCCTTTGCTTGCCTGGCTTTTAAAACTCCAAAGTGCAAGTCTGCCCCCTTGACATAAATATGTACAAGGGAAGGGCTAGGATTAAGAGTGACCTAGACAAACTGGAAGATTAGACCAAAAGGAATTGCATGAGTTTCAGCAAGGACAAATGGAAAATCTTGCACTTACAATGGGACAAGCCCATGCACCAGTGCAGGCTGGGAGCTGACTCGCTGAGCAGCAGCTCTGCAGAAAAGGTCCTGGGGGTTACAATGGATAATAAGATGAAGATGAGCCAGCAGTGTGTCCTTGCCCAGAAGGCTAATGGCATACTGGGCTGCATTGTTAAATATGTTGCCAGTAGGTCCAGGGAAGTGATTACTTCCCTCTGTTCAGCACTGGTGAGGCCACAGTTTGGGAGACCCAAGTACTGTGTTCAGTTTTGGGTCCCCTGCTACAGAAAGGATGTGGACAAATTTGAGAGAGTCCAGCAGAGGGTAGCAAAAATGGTTTGGGGGCTGGTGGACATGACTTATGAGGAAAGACTGAGGGAACTGGGCTCATTTAGTCTAGAGAAGGGTATACTGAGAAGGGACTTAATAGCAGCCTTCAACTACCTGAAGAGGGGTTTGAAAGAGGATGGAGCTAGACCGTTCAGATGACAGAACAAGGAGCAACAGTCTCAAGTTGCAGCAAGGGAAGTTTAGGTTAGATATTAGAAAAATGTTGCTCACTAGGAGGGTAGTAAAACACTGGAACAGGTTATTCAGAGAGGTGGTGGAAGCTTAATCCTTGGAGGTTTTCAAAACCTAGCTAGACAAAGCTTTGTCTGGGATGATCTAGTTGGGGATAGTCCTATTTTGAGCAGGGGGTTGGACTAGATGACTTCCTGGGGTTCCTTCCAACCATAAATTTCTATGATTCTATGAAATAGGGGCCATAGGGCTAAATCTATAAAGAGGACTTGGCTCAATATTGTACCATTGATGTCTTTGGCTGACAAGTGGACTCTACAGTCCCAGGTTAGGTGCTTACATTCTCTGTGTCCAGTGCATGGGTAAAAAATGGGATCCACAGAGGCCAGCATGCTAAGCAAGAAGGTGTCTAAGCTAACCAGAAGGAAATGCCAAGAAGGATAAAACTCCACCCTTTCTCAGGGTATTAGGCACCTAACTCTCGTGTGGTTGGAGGTGCCACTCTTTACTCAGGTTTCAAAGCCAGAGTTGGGTATCTTAACCAAGTCAGTCCTCTCACATACAATATAACCCAGAAGAAGAGGTATCTGAACCCTTTCCCCTACACCAACGTGTATATGAGTTCAAGTCCAATACTTTTGTGCATGTACTTAGATTTGGTACCCTGGTCCAAATCTTTCTGCCTGCTTTGGTGCAGGGATTTGAACCAGTGTGTCACACAATTCATCTAACTTACATAATATAACATTAATATTCCTCATAGCAGAGAATAGAACCCAGGCAGGCTTCCAAGGGCAGTGCCCTAATTACCAGTCTGAGACTGTTTTAATACTCTGTCTCACTTGAGTCCAATTAAGTGTAGAAGGGATTTGAACCAGGTTCTTCCACATCCCTGGGAAATACTCTTACTGGACTATTGCATAAAGAGGTGGTGAGACAGACCTCTACAGTGGCTGGACTTTGAGCAATATTCAATCAAGTAGGTGTATTCTGAGAGTGCTTACCACCTGGAGATCACATAAGAAACATCTAGTATGTCAAACCTGGTGGGAGCAGGTGATGTCAGTATTACAGCTTGTTCTGCATATGGCAGAAATTTATGTTCCTAGGGAACTTTACCAGTGAATACAGGAGCATAGGGAATTGAGGTGCCTCAGGTATGAGATAGATTTTAAGGGATTTTGAAGAGCAACATTTTGAACTTCCATGCTCAACCTGTTAGTTAGGTACCTATGTCTCTTTGTAGGTTATACCCCTGGAGAGGATGCTTTTACAGTCTCATGCAATCTCATGCAAAGGTCTATGGGGGGATTCTTTATGATAAATGTAATATTTACTTTAAATGGCAAAAATATAGTTTCATTTATGCCATCTCTCTCCACCGCTCAGCATGAATGTTTCTTTCTGTCATAACAAGCTAATGTAATTACAGCTTAAGTAAAGCTTATGGAAGAATATGACCCTCATGCAAATGACTCAGAATAATTACTATAACCGTGACCTGTGCAAACTGACTTCAGTTTCCATTGGAGAGATGCCTGCATTGAAAATAAACAAATAAATATCCATCACGGTTGGCATCTACTGCCAATTTTGAAGGACTCAGTGGACATAGAATCTGTCTATGTCTGCAAGAGGTCTCTACAGAGTGTGGCTGGAAGGTTTTGACACGGTGACACAAGGAGCTTTGCAGTTAGCTGGGTAGGAAACAAATTTACAGTCCTACAAAAGTTTAGATTTTTTTAGATACCCTGCTTCCTCATTGGCATGAAAGCATTTTCTTTTTTTTGTGTGTGGCTGGGACAGGCATGGGGTGGAGAATAAAAGCAGTGAGGGAAAGGGAAAAAGAGACTGTCATCCACACCAGAAAAGCTAATGGCTCTGTTGTTAAAGCACTCATCTAGGAGACCTGACTTTAATTTTCTACCGTAACTAATTTAGATAAGGGAGATGAACCTCAGTTTCCTGCGTCAAAGATGCCCCAAACCCCAAAGGCTTTCTGGGTTGCATCTCCTTCAAGTAAGTAATCATTCTACTTTGTAGAAATAATTAAACATTTTTTGGGTCAGGAGACAGACCGTGTATTCACAGTATCTCATAAAATAGGCTGTTACCCAAGAAATTCATGCATATCTGAAACACTTAGTCTCTAAGAGTGCATGTACATGTGTGAGATCATTGCTCTGATGCACTCAAGCAGCCTCTGTGTCTTGTGCACTCAGGATCCCCCTACTTCAAATGGCAGTGGGGGTGCTTTAACTGAAGCTCATTGAATGAGCTTTAGTTAAAGTGCCACTGCTGCCATTTAGAAGCACTGGACGCTGAATACACAAGATGCTGTGGGCACTTTAATTAAAGTGGCTCTCAGAGCTGCTCTAATTAAAGTGCCCCATCCCCCACCCCCAGAGCACAAGTAAAGATGCCCTAAGGTGCTACCTGGGCCTACCGTCTGCCATTAGTAAAGTAGGAATTCTTTATATCACAAGGTATTGTGGGACTAGATGTACCCTTTGGGTATGTCAAAATAGCAGATACAGCTGTGATGCAGTATAAGTAGGAATATGTGCCCTAGTTTTAATGTAGCTAGAATAAGTAATAATCTTAGTGAAGATTAACTCCTTGGGCCTTTAACCGAAGGAGTCTTCTACAACCAGTGCTGCCATATATTCTAATTCTTGTTACTTGTGCCTAAACTAAAGGTAGCATGGTAGGCCACTTTAATTACACCTTCATTTGTTATGTAGCCTTGCTACCATGTTTATCAGCCACTACGCATACTCACAGCTGGTAGAGGTAATAAACATACTAAATACCTAATAGTAGGTCACTGCAAGTTCATATCAATGAATGCAAAGGTCTTTTGGGTCAACATTAGCCCCAGTCCATTTTTTGCAGCTTCTTGGCATTGCTGCTTCACCCCTTGAAGATTGAGACTGTTTTGTTTCCAGGGCTATGCTGGCACCAGATACAATTATGTTCCATCCCTCTTGCCCTGCTCAGTATATAAACCTTCATGACTGCTGCTGGATAAACAGCACAACATTTAAGAAAAACAGCTAAGGTAAAATGCCACATTTATTTTTTATCTTATATATATCCATCTACTGGTGCACATTCCTACCATGTATCCTTTCCTGAAAAGTAATTTATTCCATGATTTAGGAACAGTGAATCTTACAACTGTGGGGAGTTGGACCTAAATGACTCCTTGGTTACCTTCAAACTTTTGATTCATGATGCCCACAGTAATCAAGTCAAAAATAGAGTATCTCAGATCCTCAGCTGTGTCACTCAGTGCAGAAGACCAGGCTGCAGGGCAGGAAACAAAGGTCCCATTTTATGCCTTGCTAATTAAGTATTGGTATAGGCTGGAAAATGGGGAAGAGTGCCTGCAACAGCAGATCAGAGAGGCATAAGGAACTTCCAACTACATCCCAACACCCTTTCACTTAAGATCTTTAATACAGAAGATCCAAAGCCTTCAAAAACTAGTATGACACATGAAGAGGGCAGGAGCTACCAGGGTACTACCTCTGCTTTGGGTTCCTCTAATGTAGTGGTTATCAACCTTTTGGAGACTCAAGGCATCCCCCCTCAGACCAGAGGCATGCCTCAGAAAATGCTGGCTCTTAGTTTTCTTTTTTTTTTTTTGACTACAGAAAAATAATAGAGCAATTATTTTGTTGCAAAGAACTCAGAAAGACCACAGCAGGTCTGAATGCTTTAAATACTGTGGGTTCCCATTTGAAATCTCTGTTTATCTTTTGAATCATGTTTGCACACTTGGCAGTGTTGCCATTGCTTGGCACCCTTGAAAGGATCTCAAGGCATCCCAGAGTGCCATGTGACCTTGGTTGAGAATCATTGACCTCACGGCAGGGCATTTTTTAGATGAAATATGTCCATTTCAGATATTAATTGCAATTGCAAACCAATGTCTATGACAAGATAGCATCTAAAGGCTTCTGTGGGGCCTTGGCAGCTTCCCTGGATTTATGGAAGGTACAGACTCTGTCTAGTGGCAGTAAGACATCCTCTCCCACTGTCTATGTCAGGGGAGGGCAATTATTTTGGGTGGAGGGCCACTTACTGAGTTTTGGCAAGCCACTGAGGCAGTCCAGGGCAGGTTAATATTAATTTTCTAAAATTTTTAGGGGCCTCGGGGGCCAGATAGAATGGCTTGGCAGGCCGCATCCAGCCCATGGGCTGCATTTTGCCCACCCCGGTCTATGTGCTAGTGCTACCAGGCAGACAAGCAGGGTTTGCCATGGTAATGATGACAATGGAGCAGGAATAACAAAACTCATTCAAGGAATGGAGAGGACTTTGCTTTTCATGCTTGCTCCCCACATAGAAAGGACAAACTCTAACCAGTCTAGGGGTTCTACGCATGCCTATGTCCTACCATGGGTATTTCCCATGCTTCGGGTCTTTGCCGGTTGCTTCCCCCCTGTTTTCTGCTACAGGTGTGTTTTTAAGCCCTCCCACTTTTTAGCCTGGATACAGTAGAGGCTTGGGATTTTGACCAGGGTGTACCAATGCTCCTGCTTGGAGCAAAGCCAGAAGTTCCTGGCTAGGGTGTCCTGTCCCTCTGCTCAAGGTCAGACTGATCACGGTATTTGGGGTAAGGAAGGAATTTACCCCATAGTTAGACTGGTACGGACTATGGGGGTTTTTGCCTTCCTGTATAGCAGGGGCCTGGCCTTCTACCCAGGCAGGGCCTGTTATGGACACGTCTACACGTGCACTTTAATGACACTAACCTATTTTAATATGCAGTGAAGTGTCACAAAGAAGCCTAATAAAAGATATCAGATTTACTCAAAGAACCTTGTCTGCCTATGTCTTTAGACCAACACTGCTGCAACCTATACCCCCGTAACAAAAAAGCCAGGCTCTTTACCTAATGCACATTAAAATAGGCTAACATGCCTTTTTCTAGTACCTCACAATGGAGCTATTCTATTTAATGCTCATTACCTAAAGTGTATTAGTGAATATATAGCTGCACCCCTTGCGCCTATTACTGACATGTCAGAGAAGCAGGGCCTTGGCTGCCCTGGCTTCCCTGCTTTACCTGTGGTGGCCAGGGCGTGAGCTCTGTGTTGTGTCTGGGCTGAGGGGAGAGTTTCGATCATAGTTTGTATGGGGTGGTTTGCCCAGGGCGGATCCTGCCTCAGGCAGGGGGGCTGCACGAGATGACCTCCGGAGGTCCCCTCCAGCCCTGCTTCTGCCTCCGATTCCGTGAGGGGAGGGAGGGAGGAAGCGCGGGAGGAAATGGGCCGGGTTCAGGTAGAGGGAGCCCGCAAGCAGCCCAGCCTCGCGCCGCGGGGAGCCTGCCGAGAGCGCTGCCGCTTGCTGGCAACCGCTGGGGTTACAAACCCGAGGCCAGAGGCCGCGCGGGACAGTGCTTCGCCCCGCAGTTCCCAGGCAGCTGGAGGGCGGGAGCTGGCGCGGCCGGGCCAGGTGCTGGGGCGCTGCTATAAGAGGCGCCGCCCGCAGGCGGCAGGTGCTGCCCGAGGAGGCGGGGGGCGGCATGGCCGCGGCTGGGAGCCTGCTGCAAAGGGTCTTGGAGCTGAAAGAGCGTCTAGGCCAGGCCCAGGATCCCAAGAAGGTAGCCGGCCGCCGGGCCCCGGCCGGGGGGTGTCCAGGGGCGGCGGGAGCAGCGAGGCGGACGAGGCTTGTCCCGCCCCGACGGCTCCGCTCCGCAACGGGCGCGGGCGGGCCAAGCCTCCCCGCACGTGGCTCCCGCACCTCGCGTCTCCGGGGGGTTTGCTCGGGGGCCGCTGCCTGGGCACTGAACCAGCTTTTTATGCAAGGGAGAGCTTCACTTCTGTGCAAGTGAAGCCCCCCTGCCCTGTCCTGCTGCAGGCCCTTTGAAACCCCCCGCCCGGCAGCTGGGGCTGCACTTAGGGCTTGCAGAGCTGTCCTGGCCGGGAGCTGAGGGGCAGCCTCGGAGTCGGACCTTAATGCTGGAGGGCAAATGGGAGAGCAACAGTGGGGAAGAAACCCGTCGGGGCCTCTCTGCCCTGTGTTACCAGAAGACTGGGCAAGATGCATCTGCCCTGGCAAGTCTGATGCTCTAAGCTTAAAAAACATGAGTCTTCCAGCATTTCTAACATGCATTTGCCACCTACCAGCTGGCTTTTACTCACCTACACTTTATTTAACTGATCTAAGCAAAGGTAGAAGTTGCAAGATGATGCTGATGGCAAATGTGGCCCATCTCCTTTATTTGATGAGCTCAGTGCCCCCTGGGAGAACGGCCCTGATGGTTAATAGCTAGCAGTAGTGTCAAGGTGGTAATCCTACGGATGGGTGCAGTCCTGTTGAATTCAGTGCAGCTGCTTGTGTGCCTGAGGTGACTTCTGTGCAGAAGTCGTAAAAGTTCTGGGTTTAAGGTAAGTTGGGTCATTCCTTTCACAGCCTTAGCTATTTTGTTTGCATTGAAAGGAGTGTAGTTTTGCTTGCACTAAATTGATTTAGTGAAGTAACTGTTCTGGATCCAGAAAAAAAAAAGGATTAAATTAGAAGCACCTGTTTTCTGAAATCTGGGTGCCTTCCATGACTGATAATGGGAAACCTGTCTGTAAAACCATGCTCTAATCAAATAAACTGGGGAAACTGTCCGATGTTCTGAAAAATAGAAAATAACAAATGAGGCAGAGTGGTTCCAATAACAGCAATCATTGCAACAAATGACCTATAATATAATAAGAGATTTAGAGCAATAGCATCAGAGTAGCAATGTCAATCATACCTGACAGGCAGAATAGAAAGTTGAAGTGAGATTCTTGAACCCAACTTGTGTTACTGAGCCACTCTATCAAATGTACAGCAAGTGAGCTTTATTGAACCGAAGAGAGCAAAGAAAGACTAACTTAGGGGAAAAAAGGTTATTTAGTGTCCCAGTTTGTGCAGGAAGAACAAACCTACTTTACATTTTGAGGTTGACCAATATTCTGTAAAATAAAGTGATTGATTAATATTTATAAAATGTTGGAAATAGTTCCACATAGCCAGAAGTAAACCTTGGACAGACAGACCACAATTAGCCAATAGTTGGCCATTAAAGTTAACCTAAGATGAGACTTCACAAGAAGGAGTATGATGATGATGATAGGCAATAGAATCCTACTCAATTCCTCTACTGGCCAGAATTTTCTAGGAACTAATCGTTATTCATAAATATGCTTACAGGAAACTAAGCATAATGGTAAACAAATCTAACTTACCATTTGCTAAGTAACAAGCCTTTACTGAATGGAAATAAAGTAGTAAATTTCCAATAGATACTACTTTAAAAGCAACAGCAATAAATTCAGTTGACAAAGTAGCAAAATAAATTCCCAGTCTGAATCCTGTGGCACTGGGATTTGATACCAAGTTGTCAAGGCACTTGTAGGAATTGCACAGGTATGAATGTGGGCATTATTAGTCCTGTGTAATCTTTATCATTGGTCTTGAGGTTGAAAAAACTATGAACAAAACTTTGGGAGGAAGAACATAATATTAACTGTAAGCTTACTAGATGCCCTTAAAGCAGCCATCCTGTAATCATAAAAGACTTGATGGTAATGAAGATTTTTTGTTTTAAATAATCCCAGTTAAGAGATTTTTCTAAGGCAGTTAACTTGGTTATACTTTACACACTTATACAAAGTTTATCATGATGACATCAATTCAGTATACATGAAATGGGTTTAAAACTCCTTGGTAGGTCTCAAAGTAATCATAATGGATAACCATCATCCAATAGGCCTGCTTCTCGTTGGGTGATAGCAAGTCTGTCTGACTGCTAAGTTATATCTAGGAGCCATGAATATAGGTCACATTATAAGATGGAGGACTGTATTTTTGAAAAGCAGTGATTCAGAAAATAAGTTAGTGTTGTGGTAGATAGTCACTGAGCATAAAATTGCAGTAAAATGTGGAATGTGGTGGTTTAAAGAAGAAATCCCTTTTTAGGATACATTAGCAAGAAGTAGCTCTATGCTTTTACTTGAGACACTTCTTAGAATACTGTGCTCAATTCTTGGGGGAAAAATGATGTTGATAAGTTGGAAAGAGTTTAGAAAAGGAGCTACACAATTATTTTAGGTCTGGATGTAAATGAAAAAGATCTAGCTTAAAAGAACCTAGCTTAAAATGAAAGTTCAAGAGGAGATGTGCTCCATCACAATGTCCTAAATTAGAACATTGGATAGTAGAGGGCTCCCTAATCTATCAGAAAGACATGGTGGCTGCGTCCGCATGCGTGAATGTTTGGTTCCCCAGGGACAACTAATGGCAGTGCACCTTGTGCTGCCAGTACTTGTCTCAAGGGTGCACCCATGCCACACACCCTCTGGTGCAGTTATCTTGGGTGGGGTAGGGCTTTACCTGGGGTCCTGAGGGCCTCCTGGGGCTGCAGCAGTGGCAATCCTGCCATGTAGAACCTGGTTGGCTGTCAGAGCACAGCTCTAGCTGTCCCAGCTCCAGTTTTGTGTGGCACATGCTACCCCTGCATGCACTGCTCTGTTGTTTTTCTCCCTCCTGCAGGGTGGTTTTTTTTTTTTTTTTTTCACCCCTGGATATCCAGGAGTCGGCCTGTCCCACCACGCTGCTCCCTTGCAGCATGTAGAACAACTGAACGTGTGGTATGTGGCACCCTAGACATGTCTGCAGTGCCATGTACCACATGGCCGTGCTTCTTTGGACGTGGCTAGTGAGATCTACTATTAAGAAACAAATTCAGCCATATACATTCAGAACAAAAATGAGTTGTATGCTTATGTGCTTGTTTTTGCAATGAGTGCAACAAATCTTGGGCGTAATTAACATGAGCATGGGGTAGATCCTCTTTCATTTGATGCTAATGTCTTTTTACATTAGATGCTTTATTTCAGTCAAGAATTGAACTAGTGCTTGATGCATTATGCTGGGGAATTGGAGAAAGATGGATTCAAACTCCTTCTAGGTGAGGGGGACCTAAAAACCTAGTTCTTTGTCTTCTTGAGTAAATCCCTCAACCCCCTGAGTATTGACACTAAAATATGAGAGGCTGTTTTCTTTTTCCTGCCCCCCTCCCCTCCCCTCTCCCCTGCACTGTTTTTTGGGACTGATACTTGGATGCACATGCACCTAACCATGTAGCTCCCAAGCCAGTATGTAGTCTATTGTCAATGTATCCATGCTTATGTGTCCACACTGCTGGGGAAATAGCATCTTTATCTGGGGAAATGGCAAAATGCTACTTATGCAACTAGAAAACTGTTATTTAGACTCATAAGCAAAATCAAGTTCTTCAGGCTGCAACTTCAGTGTAGACCATAGACAGCTTGTTTGCTTTGATCCCTTCTTGCCTACTGTCTCTGCCTGTGCTCTCCCATCCCTGGGTGCTCCTCTTCCCTTCCATATCCATGGAAACTCTTTCCCTCTCTTATTCTTAATGTCACTTCATCTTCCTGACCTTCTTTATTTTGCTCCAGACTATATCATGTGTTTTAAAATGTACCAAAGAAAGCAGATAGAGGTAGCATAACTTTTGCCAACAATAACTTTGTTGAAAAGTATCAGCTTTTTCTCCCTCCTTTTGTCTTGTTTATTAAACTGCAAGCTCTAAGGACAGATACTATTTTTCTACCGCATCTACCATAATGGGACCCTGATTGTGGTCAGGATTAAGCAAATAGAACTAAATACAGTTTGGCCTCAACATACATGCATGTAGTTACGGTTTGAGCAAGGCGCTAGAACCAATGGTGTTCAGGTTCTCTGAGAAGATCTGTTAATTGAGACTTCAGACTAGAGTTTGCCCTCTCTGTATCTGAGTATAAGTCCCAATAAATATAAAGATGAATCCCTGAATTATTGTAAAAGTTAACTAATGCTTGTAAAAACCTGTAAGGTTGTAAGTGAGACATTCATTTTTTCCCCATACCCCTAGGACCAAGGCTGTAAGATGGAGCTTGCTTAACTGAGTAAAAATCTGTCTTCAAGATTAAACTGATATGAAAGCTGTCTAGTGTATTTATTTGACTACAGAGTTTCTGAACAAGCTACATTTTAATTTTTCCTTGAGCCTATATGTATAATATTTTAATGGCTTCTGAATGAGATGGGAACAGTTGCCTCCGAGTGTGTTGCTGTAACTGTTCAGGCTTTGCTTTCTTTCATATGGGATTGTGAGGTCAGCCATGTTTTATTGCCAGACTAGCAACTGGCATTTACATTGCCCATTTATAGTACAAGTAAATGGAGCTGGCTGTCCTGTGGTAGCCCCATACATAGTGACTGATCTCATTGCAGACTCAGCCATTCCATGCTTTCTAGAGAGCAGGAGGTGCTTCCCATAAAAGGGGTGTCGGGGAATCTGATTTATTCTCTCTAGGTTATACCTTTATGGTATAATGGTGTGTTATTGTGTTTATTTGTTAACTGTATGTTACACTTAAAAAAACAACAACAAAAAAACCAACAAAGTTAATATTGTAGCCTGGGGTGAGACATGAAAACTATAAACCGTGGAAAAAAAATATTAGAATGGCTTGCCATCTAAATGCTTAAATGTTCTGTTGGACATACCTCTTCAAAATAGCAGGACACCTTTTTGTTGTTAATATGGCCTCTAATGAAACAAGAAGTACCTGAAATCTTATTGTATACCCTGCTTAAAGATTTCTGAATTAACTTAGCCCCAAATCTGTAAACAAAAGAACTATTTTAAAGTCTTCCTGTACTGCTACTAGAATAAATTGAGACCTAGAATGAATTGAGACCTCTAATAAACACTGCCTCCTCCCCCCCCCCTTTTTTTTTTATTTAAATAACTATCCTTCTAGGCTGGATACATAGAAGGCCTTTTTACAAACCACTGGAAATAAATGTTATGCAAGCTGGTAACTTCGTCATCCATGGCAAAATGTCTTTGTCCTTGCTGCTTAAATTACGTTTGTTTTCTTAAGGAGATAACTGTAGTATCAAAAGTTGGGTTTTTTGTTTTGTTTTTTAAGATCTTGTGAGAACAGAAAAATATTATTAAAAATCTAAAATGGTGCTGTCAATTTGCTTTCTAATAACCATGAAAATAATGAACAAGTGGGCTTTGTTTTATATCCTTTTGTATATCTTTTTGTTCAGGTTACTGAAGGAAGAGGAAACTAATCAGAATTCATCTTGGTAACCATGTCTTAAGTGACTGGTAATTGAGCTAAGCATTGGGAATACAGTGCCTTCAGGAAAAAGGCTATCTTTTGAGATGTGAACTATGTATTCGTATGTGCTAAAATTAAAATGAGCCCTTTATACCTAGCACTTTTGCTTGCTTCAAGAAAATCTTATTTTTAAATAGAGCTACTTAGAGCTTCTACAATGAGTGCAGAAGGAGTATGAATTACAGGGAGCTTCTTTCTTTCAAGGGATACTGCTATGTTAAAATCAAGTCAGTTAAAAAAAAAAAAAAAAAGTTTTTAAAGAAATTCCAGGTATAAACCTGAAAACTCTATAAAGCACATTCCTGAGTATTCTAGATAACTTCTGTAGTTTTAAGAGTTTTTTGGATTACCAAAATATTGTTTCTTCCTTGCTTCAATATAAGAAGTGCACACAAACATGGATACTGCCTATGTACAAAGGTAGACAGTGAAGCTCAAGAAACAAGATTAAGCACAGTATGACCATTGAGCTTTTTGGCTAATATATAAAAATATAAATTAAAAAGTAATTCTGTTGGTATTCATAACAATACTGGGTAAAATGTCCATTTAATATGCATTTTTAAAATGGCCTTCACACTAAGTCTGTTGCTGAAACAAACTCCTCTCATACCTATCCCATTACCTACAACAGGGTTTGACAAGTAACATCTAATGCAAAATTATAAATGTCAGTTCGTTATGTTGTCTTAGTCAAAAGCTTATGAAGAACTGGGCCTTGCCTCATTTATATAGCTATGCAGGTTCCTATCAAAATCTGCTTTGTATCTGGTTTGTCTGGATGTAGACCTGACAAAGAACTTTGATCTCTAATACCCTAGATTCTGGATTTATTAGGAGCACAGATCTGAATTTCTTGCGCCTTGAATCCTTCATCAAGTCTATCTGCATTTATAGTACAGTGCCATTCAAGGAAAAAGACTCCATGGGAAACACAGGATTTTTGTTTTTAGAAAGTACACATGGCTAATCAAGTAACTCCTGTGATCGGATTGCCTAGTTTACATTTTATGCTCTTTACAAGTCAAAAGAGACCTTTTCCCTTAGGAACAGAAAATCCATTTAGCCTCCAAAAATAATGCTGTTATTGCTTTAATTGCCAATGACAAAATATTTAAACAAAATATTTAAGAATAAGTGCTCTCCTTTGTAGTATGAGAGAGTGCTACAGTTGTGTCATTCTGGAGTTAGAGTTGTAAGAGGACCAATAAGATAACTGGGAAGAGACAGGGATTGCCTTTATATGGCGTTCTAATGGGAGAATTCCTATTCCCTAGATGCATCTTCTTGAATCTATTATCTCTGCACTGTGGGCTTGTTTAAAACAAGCATCTGAATTATCTGAGTAATGATTTTGTCTTCACTTGCAGTGAAGTCACTAATACCTACTAGACTTCTTTGGGGTTTTTAAGTTTGCAGGTGCAGGTGAAATGCCTCAACTGAGCTGTACAGAACCCCAGCATAGTGAGGTTCCCATCCCTCTCAAATCAACTTTGGAGAAGGGGGTGCAGGTGCAAGGGGCTGTACACCCCATTGCCAAAACTACTAAACCCATTTAGATTATGCAGATGTTTAAGGGCTGAGACTAGGAAGAGAAGGATAATATTCATAAAGAGATACTGATCCTAATGTTTTTCTTTCAGGTCATAAAAGCACTTAAGGCCCTGCAGGGTCTGGATATATCACTGGACATTCTAGCAGTAAGTAACACACTGTCCTTAAATCATTCTTATGAAGTTGTGTGGTATCTTCTATGGCTGTAAGCCAAGGAAGCCAGTGGTATTGCTGCACCCTGTAACCCTGAATCCAAATCCCAGTTCAATTCTTAAAGGGCCCTAGAGCATTCCCCACCCCACAACCATCTAGAAGGATGGTATATAACTGGACAAATACAACAATATGAAAAGTAGTGCTAGAACTGAACTGAGGTTTCTCCTGAGCATGAAGGAAATCAATTCCTTTTTTTAAGGTTGGGTTCCCTTTGCTAAGTGGAATGACCTGTCTCTAACCATGATGGAGACTGGATGTGTGTGGTTAATTATTTTTTCCTTCATAAATATGCACATACTTATTGAAAGAGAGGGTATTCTTAAACTCACAACATAAGGTTGTGCAGTCTTGAAGTACCACATTATTGTTAACCATTAGCAGAAATGTTTTCAGGATGCCAGTGGTGTGTTGTTTTTGTTTTTTTTCCCTTCCATTATTTTCAATAGGAGACTGGAGTAGGAAAAACAGTGAACAGTTTTAGGAAACATGCCACAGCTGGGACTATAGCCAAATCCCTGGTAAGCCACTGGAAAAAACTTATCCCCCCAGAAACTGAAAGGTAGGTATGAACCAAATTTAGATTTTTCCCATAAATTATTCTTCAGTATATTGTGTTGGATAAAAGCAGACTCCAGAATAATGAAAGAAGCACATGGAATGGCAAGTGATAGAAGCAAACTTTGCAGAAATAAAACAGGTAGAATGAAAACCCTTTTAAATGCTATTTTGCTGGAAAAAATGGAAATAATTTGGCTGACTAATTTAAACATACACAGTAGGGTCTGTCAGTCCTTGGCTGGCTGATTGAGGAAGATGGCAAATCCAGTGAATGGACATCTCTGATTCTCTAGGGAAGTGGCAAGTACACACCAAGAAGAGAAGTAATGTGGTGGTATTGGTTTTCCATCACACCTTGAGTCGCTTGATTCCCAGTTCTCCACATACTCTCTTTCCATGGCAGAAAGAAGCTTTCTTACTAATGCACAAGAAAAATAAATTAGTGGAGACCAGATGGGTGAAATAATTTGATACCTTGTAAACTAATACATTCCAGGCTAGGATGATAAAGCAGTGCAAACTGTGTAGCTGCCTCTGGTCCTGAACTGGTCAGAGGTCCTACTTGATCCATAGGAAAGTAGGACTGGAAGAGACCTTACAAGGTCACCTGGTCCAGGCCCCTGATCAAGGCAAAATCATCTCAGACTGAATCATCCTAACCAACTTTGTCTAACCTGCTCTTGAAAATTTTCAAGGATGGAGATTCTGCAACTATGCTTATTTTTGAGTAGAGTCCCAAAATCGAACTGTTCTAGAGGATTCCCTGTTAAGTAAACACTGTTGATTTCAGGAACGTTGTTGGTTTGTTTGGTTTTTTTTGGATATGTTTATGATAATGTTGCATTCACAATAAATTCCACTGAGTATTGTCATTCTAATGGGACCATAGCATAGGTCTATATAGGCCTCCTACAAAATTCTGCTATCACTGCCTGAAAGGAGAACCAACAGGCCTGATTTAACGATACTGTCAGTAGCAGACCAAAATTTTTCTAGACTAGTGGTCTAGATTGGATCACGTTGGGGGTGAGATGTTTATAATTTTAAAAGCTTCATAATCTGTCACGGACCATTATATACCTTTCAGGGTTAGCAGTTGTCCATTGCTGAAAAGTTTGGTAAGTGTTATTCTAAAGCTTTTGCTGTTCTTTGCCTTATGAACTGAAAGCTCAAAGTCAAAATTCCATTATCATATGAGTTATAAATCTTGTTTCCATTGAACTGCAAATAATAGCAAACTGCACAGAACTTGGAATAAGCACTATATATATTGAAACTTGTAATGTATTACCTGTAATGTATAAAAATGACAGATAAACCCATATACATAGCAAGATATGTTACCTTTGATATATCATCAGCAGCAGCAGTCTTCATATGAGGAGGACAGTCTTTCAGTAAATAAGGGAGTCATCAGTGAGTCTATAGATGACTGAGGAGGTTAATCTGATATCTGCATGTTCTTCTACAGACATGGCAAAGCTTCTGAAGGAAGGAGTGGGTCCTATTAACATCTGGTAACATACATTTCCCATGGGGTGTGTATTGTCTTTCTGCCTCTTCAGTGAGGTGATCGATCATTATCTTGTACATCATGCCATCATTGGAGGCAATTCAGTGCTTGTTTCTCAGGTACTGATTATCGATGTTACATTTCTTCAGACTGGCCTTCAAAGGGTCCTTGAATCTCTTATTTTGCTTACCTCTAGAGTGGTGGTGACCATCATTGAGTTGGGATTATAGGACCTGTTTTAGGAGTTGATTGTCATGCATTCTTATGACATTTCCTGTCCAAAACAGCTGGTGCTGTATGAAAGTGGCTTCAGTGCTGGTACAATTTGCCTAGTTTAAAGCACTCTTTTTCTGTCCTTCCAATTGATTTTCTTTTCTATTCTTTTCTACAGGCATTGCAGATAGTAATGTTTTAAAGCTTTTAAGTGTTTCTGAAATGTTGTGCAGGTATCACATGCATACAGCAGGGTAGGAATGACAACAGCCTGGTAGACGAGAAGTTTGGTTTGGGTCCTAATATCATGATCAATGAAGACATGAATTTGGAGATGTTGAAAGCTGCACCAGCAGGCTTTATCTGATGTTGAATATTGTCTATATTTACCTTTTGGGGGAAAGGTGGCTCCCCGGGTAAGGGAAATGCTCAACATTCTCCAAAAATTGTCCTCTAATTGTAATATGTGGAGGAGTCTTTGGTTAGCTTGGCGGGTTGGTAAAGTATCTTAGTTTCTGTGAAGTGGACAGTGAGTCGAAAAAATATATGCACTTCGCAGAAGCCATTGAGAGTGACCTGGCAATTTTCAGTTGAGTGGGCACACATGACACAATCATCAGTGAATTAGAGATGAGAATGGAGGTGTTGGTCATCTTGCATTTGGAATGAAACCAATTGATATTGAAGAGATTCTTGTCCACGCAGTACTGGATGTTGACTCTGAATGGAAGCCTGTCATCAGTGAGATGTAGAATGACTGTGATACAAACAGAAAATAGTATTGGTGCAATAATGTATCTTTGCTTGACTCCAGCTCTGATAATGAAAGAGGCTGTTTCTAGGCCGTTGCTTAGGACTGCTGCTGTCATGTCGTCATGAAGGAATCTGATGGTAACACATTTTAATTGGCATCCAGATCTCATCAGGTTCTTGTGTAGAGTCTCTCTGTTGATTTGTATCAAAGGCCTGAGGTCAGTTAAGACCATATCTGCAGTATGGCCCACAGCACTTCTGCAGATGTCTAACAATACAAATCATGCCAATGTACCTCTGAGGAGACTGAAAAAACATGGGGACTTGGGTAGAATCTCATCAGCAAGGAAGGTGAATCTACTGAGATGACAATCTTCCTAGTTATGGACAGTACTGCTACAATCTGTTTTATCTCCTTTCTTGTGTATAGTAATGATTTTGCCATCTCTCAGGTCACGGGGAGACTGTTCATGTTTTCAGAATAACAGTATAGTAGGTGAGAAATTCTTTTCACCTTGCTTAGAAATTTCATCTGGTATTCTATCAAGACAACATGCAATGTTGTTTTTCATCTGTTTAATGGCTTTCAAGGCCTCTTGATTTAGCTGGTGCATCTTCAAGGTAGTCCTTAACAGAATATTGTGGAATGGCTTTGATAGCATTGCTTTGATACTAAAAATCTGAGGAGTTCTTGAAAAAGTTCCTTCCACCCTATATTGATAGTGGTATGATCTCAAAAGAGATTCTTGGACATTAGAGGAATGGCTCTGTGTGCTTAGCCTATAGATAGCTTTTGAATCTCTTGCTTTGTCCTTCTACCAGTTGTCTCTCTTGAATCTGCCTCTGGATCTTTGTTTGCTAGTATGTGTCTGTCTTTGGTTCGGAGTTGATGTCATTCTGCCAAGTTTGCAGTCTCTCCTTTTTCCATCACTGAGAGCCTGAATTTCCCTGTCATTCTCGTTGAACCAGTCCTGATGTTTCTTTGTGGAGAAACTTAGAGATACTTTGCATCCTTCATGGATGCCTTTCTTGAGGTGCTCTCAGTGATTAATGTTGTCAGGAGTTTCTCACTGAGACACTGCAGGAGATTACTTTTAGTAGTCTCTGTCAATTTGATATTAAACCTCTTCCTTGATAGCTTTTTTTGTTTATATAATTTTGGGACCATCTGAATGGATGTGATGGACCATATCAGCAGTAGTCCATGCTGGTCATAACTCTAGTGATACAGACATTGCAATGGTCCTAGGCATAAGCTATGATGTGATAAATTAGGTGTCACTGTTTTGAATGGCAGTATTTCCATGATGTCATCTCTTTGTTGTTTTGGCAAAATAGGGAGTTAATGATAATGAGATCATATTGTAAACATTTGCTCAGGAGGAGAATTCCATTTGGTTCGACTTTCCCCACCCTTTCCTTTCAAAATGTTCTGTTCCATAGCTCAGTCCCTGTCAGGGGCTTTTTCTTCTTTGGAGATGGATGACGAGACTTGGTCAAGTTTAGATTAGAAATCTTTTTTTGTTTTATTAAGGGTTGGGGCATATGTGCTGTTGCATGTTAACAGTTGGAGATGAAGGGTCATGAGATGCTCATTGAGGCCAACTAGATATTCCAGTATTTGAATAAGTCTTGCTCTTGATAGCAGAACCAGTGCTGTGGACATGTCTTCTTCAGCTTTTCCTTTCCAAAAAAGGGTATAGCCACTACAGGCTCTGTGAACTGCTCCTCTCCCATATGTCTGGTCTCACTAAGAACAGCAAAATCTATATCAAATCCTTCAAGTTCTTTGGCTACAAGTACTGTCATTCACTGGTATTTTTATCCATCTGCTCCACCATGGTGTACCTTTATTTTCAGATCACTATTAGTTTGGAAACCTTGCTCTCAACCTTTGCCATGGGTGACCGCACCAGGAGCATACAGAACTTTAGGAGTGTCCAGAACTCTAGATGAACTCAGGCTCATTGGTAGCACAAAAGACTCTCCTGCATATTAAAGTTGAAATCCATGGGAGAGACTTCAATAATAGTGCTCCTTTGCTGGAAAAAAACCGTGACTGTCATAATTATTACAGTAAAAGAGACCCAATAGGAAAATATTAAACATTTTGATCAAAATAAGCCTTAAATCCTCATCTCTTCTTCAGATGTTACCAGTTTGAGCCTTGGGAAAATTGTACTGAGTTGGGTGTTCATTATAGTGGTCTCTGCAAATTTATATATGGCTGTTGTTAGTCTCTGAAAGGGTCAGAAAAGAATAATGGCTGGCTTTTTCTTATTCTACACGACAATATGTGTTGGCTGGCTGGACCCAAAAGCTGCTTCACTGGGATCCTATGTTAATATGGAAGAACCATCACAGTGCAGTAGGGTTTTTGGATCCTCCTTATAATTTGTTATGAGAGACCTGCTGCAGTGGGGAGATGCCCAGCCTGCCCATCTACTGGGATCTGCAATCAAGAGTGATGGGTATAGGAACTGAAGGATGCGCGGTTACAGCGGGGCTGCAAGTCAAGGAAGGGGACAGAGGAAAACGTCTGGTGCATAGAAAACATTTAGTAAGTGTGTGGAAAGATCTACCAAGGCCATTTCACGACAAGTTTGTAGTGATTCTTTTCCATCAACACACTGTTAAAACAATCACCCCCTTCACCACCTAGATCGACCACCAAGTGTTTCTTGTCTTCTGGAATTGGTCATATTCTCTCCGAGGAGCACTAAGTGGATTTAAGACTTGCTACTGGTTTTAATCAGTGCTATGATTGGTTGCTGTAATCCTTTCTGTTTATTTTAAGGGACACTGAAAAGAACTTTGGGTTAACTATGTGGGTTTGAATTTGTAAGTTTAAAAAAAAAAATTGGAAGAGACTTGTGCTTTTGCAAACGTTTAAAGAAAAATAATATAACTAGTCTATAATATCTATTGCAATTTGACCACTGAAGCATGATGTGTATCACTTGAATTTTCAGATTATAAGTAAAGGGTTAGGAGGGTCTCTTTCAGTGATCTAGCATAAAAATGGTGTGAAGTCTCATTCTGTCATTTTGCATTGCAGTGATTACAGCGAAAAAAAACAGGTCACCAAAAAAGTGAAAGATGAGAGAGAATCATCCATTTCTAAGGAAGACAAGCACTCTGAGAAATCAAAAGCATCTGAATCATCCCTAAGAGATAGTAAAAAGTCTCCCAAATTGGATAAACCTAAAAAGGAACATAGTTCTGCAGAGACTGAACATAGAAATAAGGAGTCTGAGACTCCTAATGGATGTGAACGTAAAATACACAGCAGCCATAGTTCTAAGAACACTTCCCAAGGCATCAATCCTAAAGATAAAAAAAGTGACTGCAAAGAAACAGTCCCTTCAGCCAGCAAAAAAACTTTGGAAAAGCACCATTCTGCTGTAGCTGACAAAGACTCACCCTCAAAGGAAGAAAAACCTAGTACGGATGCCTCCAAACATAGAAATCTTGAGTATGCAGGAAATCTAAAAGAAAATCTTATGACGGAAAGCAAAACAAAAGTACCAGGTGATGAGGACTTTGAGCCTCCTACCATGTCTTTTGAATCCTATCTTACTTACGATCAGGTTTCAAAAAACAGAAAAAGGAAAGCTTGTCCTAAAATTGTACAACCAAAAATTATCAAGTGCTGTGATAAGAACAACAGAGCTCAAAACTCCCAACAGAGCTCAAAACTCCCTGTCACAAAAGAGGATGAGGAAAAGCCACAACAAGCTGAAGATGATCAGTCAGAAACACCTGCTAAAAAGGTAATTATTGTTTCATCAAGCTGACCTCAAATTAAACACTCAAATGAGCACTTCATTTATTTTTTGCAAACTAATTGTTGTGTAGTAAAACTTTAGATGCAACACACCTGTGATGCAAAGACGCTAATGACAGTAACTGGGTATAATTTTTTGAGTGAAAGGGGTCTCGTGGATTTCTCCTTAAAGCAAATTAAGAAGTAGATGTTAAGTTGTTAAACTGATCGTTTGTTTTGGCAGAATTTCTCTAACCAACAGTAACTCAAATGCTTATCTAGTAGCTAGAGGTAGTCAGAATAGGGGAAACTCAAGTACATTTTTCTTTTTCTTTTTCTTTTTCTTTAATTAAGAAGATAAAACCTTGTTTGCAAATGAAATGGGCATTCAGTATTGAATAACAATGACATTCTTTGGGGATCAAGGATTTTTCTTTGCAATGGTAGGCCTATACCTACTACAGTTGCACAATGAACGTTTATTCTTATTTTTCTTTTTTTTTTTAAAAAAACCCTCTAACAACACCATTTTGTTTTTTAAGGTTACAAAGCCATGTGCTAAAAATAAGGAAATGCCAGGATAGAGAGAGCTGGTTGTTATTGTTTTTTTTTCTTGTTTTGTTTTTGCAACCTTAATTTTACCTCATGGTGTTATGAATGTCTCTTTATATGAGCATATGTTGCTTTTATTCTTCACACAACCTCTGCCTTATCTAGGCCCTGATCAGGAAAACATTCTGATTTGGGTAATCCCTTAGGCATGTGCTTTACAAGCATTTATATGCTGAAGACCCTTTTGAAGTCTGCACAGCTGAAGCACAAGTTTAAAGCAGTTTCTGGGGCAATGGGATGGGTTTAAGAACATGCTTAACAGCTTATCTGAATCAGACCCTGTATATGCAAATGGAGGTTTCATAGGGAACAAGGTGACTGTTCAAATATGTTTATTTTCATCTGGTGTGTGATAACTCCATTCCTTATTTACTGCACAGGATGCAAGATCTATGCTGCAAATTAGCAGTATTAAATTCCTCGTGATGAGTCCCATAAGGCACCAGTATATTGGTCCATATTGGATTGGCACCAGTAAAAAGAAAATTGATATTATTGGCCATCAGCTTTTTTTGGTTGGTGTAGCCAATAATGTTACCTGTTAATGCTGCGTGCATGAGCGCAGCCACAGCTTGCACGTGGCCAGGAACACAGCCTGGCAGCTTGGAGAGCAGTGTCTGGCAGGTAAGTCTGGTGGTAGGGGTGTGGGGGAGGGAAGGGCGGTGGGGGGGAGAGGAAGATTGAGGCCCCCATGTTGAGGGATGGAGTGGGGCTGGGGCAGGGGCAGGTGCTACCCACAAAACAGAGCCAGGGGATGCAGGGGTGGGGGTGTGGGCAGGGCAGGCAGTGGTGGTACTAGGAGCGGGGACCATAGCCACCTCAAAATTTGCCATAACCCCCACTTCCAGAGCCTTCGCTGCCCACCCCACCCTGCCCTGCCCCGCAGCCCCTTCCACCCAATGCACAGCACCAGCCCAGCCCCCCTGCCAGGAAGAGGATAGCACAGCCCATGGCCCTGAGCCTACAGCAGGCAGCCTACCTGCACCCCACACAAATCCAGGACAGCACATGCCCCCTGTGCCTCCCTCAGCAGTGCACGCAGCAATGGGGAGCTGTCCCCACTCCTCACTCCCCCATACCCCCTGGGAAGCCACCTGCAGCTGTCTTGAGCCCCACCCTGCCTTAGCTGGGCAGTGTCTATCTCTGGGCACCTCAATCTGCACTCCCCTCCCCCTGCCCTTCCTTCCCACGCACCCCTACCCCCAGACTTAATGGCCAGACACTGCCCTCCAAGCTGCCAGGCTGCATTCCTGGCCATGTGTAGGCTGTGGCTATGCTTATGCACACAGCATTTATCAGCTGACATGGCTAGTTAATTGGCCATCAGTATCAGCCAGAAAATCTTTGTGGGTGCACCCCTAGTGCCTATATGTATGCAGCAAAGCTGCTGTGATGCACTGCAATTACAGTGCATCAGAGAAGACTCTATTAATTGAGTCTGCTGAAGCGTGGTAATTACCGCACTCCAGCAGACTCCAGTGTCACATGTATCAGTGTCCCCATGCTGAAAAATGGCAGCATTGGCATTATAACTAAAGCTCATTGAACAACCTTTAGTTAAACACCCCTGCTGCCATTTTTCAGCACGGGGACACTGATGAATATGGCAGTCTGGGCACTTTTATTAGAACAGTCCTTGGGGCTGCTCTAGTTGAAGCACCCCCTCCCTTCACTCCTGGAGTACATTTATAAATGCCCTTAGATCCCCATAGTTACTTTTTGAGACCTGGATGATAACTTATTCAATGCTTTTGTTATTACTAAGGAAAAACTGTTAGATAAGGGAAAATGAAGCTCAGTAAGAGCCCAAAACTGCCAGAAGTTTTGAGTGACCAGTGATTGACGCACAATTTAAGATGCCCAGGGTTTGGGTTTTGGCATATTGCCAATCTGCCTTTCATGCTAACTTCTTACTGACAGTGGTCAGTATATAGTCTTTCTAAAAGTTTAAAAGCCTGCTGTATCAAATTGGACAGGAATGCATGCTTTGGGCACCTCCAGATGAGCTGCAGGCCCATCTGTAGCAGCACAAACCACACGCATCTCATATAGAGGCATTCAGTGTGCTGCTAATTTGTCGTGCAGCAGGGTTTTTTGACACTGGGAGATTCTGGTATCAAAAAAAACCTGCACCAGGAAAAAGCAGGGCAGTACATGTGACAGCAGCATGCATCATCTGAAAATGGATGATGCAGCCTCTGGCTGCTGTCCAGGCTCTGTGTGCCCAGATCACTCTTGCTGGATCCCTAGGAGGCCCCCAGGACCTCGGGTAAGTTTCTGCTCCACGCAGGGCAACTGGCCACATGGCAGTATGTGTGTGCAGGGCCATTCCCTGGAGGCAACTAGCAGTTGCACAAATGTCTGAGGGGTTTTTTTTGTGTATGATAAAGCTTGGGCAACTAGTGAATAGAGGGAGGTAGTCAAGCACATTGGTCTGAAGTTAGGCAGAAGACGGGGCAATTCGTCAATTTAACTGGTTCAGAAATGCATGAGTGTTCATAGCAGTCTACGTTGTTATAGCAACTGATGAAATTGGTTGTTGCTTACAAAAGCCTATACATTTGTGAATGAATTGGTCTATAAAGGCCCTGCCTTCTGCCTAGCAAGTGAATGAAAGGAGATATTGGTAAGTAATTCATAATTATGGTGAACTAATAGTCAGTGCAGGGGCAGCAACAAGTCCAACTAGCCTGGAATATTTGTTAATTTTTGCTTTAGTACTTCATGATATTTGTCTAAAGATCATAACTTTGAGATACCAAAATGGTGTTTCCTTGAATACATGTAGGCCAAGACAGCATCACTTCAAGATCTACTTAATACTCCACTACCTAAGTTTCTACCAGAGATATCAATATCCTCTCCCCCCTATGCCACTGATTTTAAAGGTGAGTACCAGTAATATGCAAGACCTGTTATGAGAACAAAAGACAGCGCTGATAGTAGACTAGTCCTGCTAACAGTGGGTTTTTATAGTTCTGCCTCTGGGCCACAGTATGTCCTTACAAAATGAAATAAAAACTTCAGCCTGTGACAATGCAATATCTCTTCCTTATCTGACTCCTGCACAGATCTGCCTGCCTCTGAAAGGAGTATATGAAATACAGTAGACAGTAGGTATCACCAGGGATCCTGTTTTTCTGATAAGAAATTCCAGATTCTCTGATTTAAACCTCCCAGAATCCATGATTAAAATGACTGCCTCCCTCCACAGCTTCCCCCCAGCCCTGCTTCTGCCCCTCAGTCCTCCCCACAACCCCCACCAGCCATCCTAGTGCCCCTTGCACCTCACCCACAGCTCCTATTCCCCCAGTCCTGCTTGAGTGGGCCCCTAGCTGCCAGGGCTATGGCTAGGGACCTGGGTCTGCAGCCCCCTGCCCCTGGCAGGAAGTGGTGGTTGGTACAACAGTATGGAGCCTGGCTCCTAGCCTGCTATAGGCTTGGGGGGGGGGACGGCAGATCCCCACTGTGGTGTGTGCTCCCAGGAGGCAGGGGGATCTCCATGCCCATGTGTGCAGGGTGGGGGCTGCCTACTGTGGGCTCTAGCCGTACTGCCTTGCCCCAGGGTCTTCACAGCCCAGCACTTCAAAGAACAGCAGAGCTGTGCAGAAAAACTGCCTGCTGGTGCAAGCTCCACGCTGCCCTGGCCACGCCTGCAGGGGGGCAGCACGGAGCTCACAGTGGCAAGCAGCTTTCCTGCGTAGCTCCACTGTTCTTTGCAGTGTGGGAGCACATGGCTGCAGAGGCCCCATGGGAGCCCAAGCTTGAAGTGGGCAGCCTGTGCCCATGCCACATGCACAGATCTGGGGGGCATGAATTCCACCTGTTTCTCAGGAGTGTGCACAGCAGTAGGTAGCAACCCTTGCCCACAGCAGGCAGAAGGTGGCCTACCTCACCTTGCCCCTGCCCTGTGCACAGGCCTGGGGGGCATGGGTCTCCCTGCCCCCCAGGAGTACATGCAGAAGCAGGGAGCCAGCCCCACCCCCTCTCCCCCCAGATGAGCTACCTGTTGCCCTGTCCCACTCCCTGCTAGGGCCCTGCGGCTGTATGTTGTGGCCCCAAACCCCAGGCACTGCCCAGCTGTGCAGCAGCTCCAGCCCTGCCCAACTCCCTTCTTCCCTCCCTATGGGGGCCTCAGTGCCCCCCCTGCCACTTACCTGTGGGCATTGGTGATACTTAGGGGATGTACATGGGTGCACGTGCACCCCCTGGCCTCCGTGCAATCGCTGCTTTCCCCCGCCGGTGGCATCTACAGGTGGTCACCAATCACTGATGCTAGCATCTCTGGGTGGTCGCCAACCACTGGTTGGCAGTTGCTCCCCCACCCCCTCAGGCCCTGACACTGCTGCGGCTGCCTGCAGGAGCTCCCCACTCACTGCCCCCACTGCTGCCTGCAGGCTGTCACCATGCTTGCCCACTCCAGGGGCACGCATCGTTCATGTCTGTGGGAGCTGCTCTTCAGGCTGCCTGGTGGCCATGTGCATATAGTAAACATGAACTGTGCCCCCTGTCTCACCACCCTTCTCCCAGTCCCTTGAAGGCTGGAACTCATTGCAGAGGGCTCATTGCAAAACTGCAAAATCCATGGGTTTCTCCCCTAAAATGAGAAATCTATGTTTGCCTCTGATAAAAAGGTAAAATCTGCAATTTTTTTTTCCATGGGAAACAGAAAACCCAGATCCCTGAATATTGCAGTCAGACCTTGTAGAATCCTAATCCTAAAGGTTGTGAGAACGTTTCTGTGGATTTGGAGGGAAGTTTGTAGGGAAATTTACTGTATTGACCCAGGTTCTGTGGCTCTTCTCCATTTTCTTCTTGTTGGACCTCATAGCAGAGGAGAATTAGGATTATTAGCAAGCAGTCCTTATTCAGATAACAATAAAATACATTTAGCTGTGTCATCTTTTTTTAACATGCTACTCCCTGTTTGGGGAGTGTGATGCAATCAGCTAGTATGCAGGCTCCTCTGAACAGTAAGTACCAAGTCTAACTTAATTCTGTCCTTGCAGTACTCTGATATTTCAGCTGTGGACTTCTCTATAATAACTACAATTTTAAACAAATTACCATTTTTTTCATGATATATTGCAATCGAACCATACCTGAACAACTTTTAAATTAGTAGGTTGGATATGGATAGCAATTATATCGATGGAAGAATTTGACAGTGCCTGCAAAACCTGTCTGAGGAGCTGGATAAATGCTTGGGCACTTATATGTAGGATGCCACAACTACAGTGCGGTTAGTACTTAACCTAACTGGTTTGGGTATGTGCCTATGAGCCATAGTTGTACCTTGTTGTAGTGACCACATCCATAGGCAAATGTTTGAAGACTACACTGTCAGTCAGCTTTTACTTGTAGCATAAATCAGTAGCTGAATGCCATATTTTAGGTGAAAGGTGCTGTATCTGAAATGGAGTTTGGAACATATTTAGTAGAGCTTAATGTTTTAAGAAAAATGGCGATTCCTTTAGTAATCATTTTTCTTAATGAGTGAAGTGCATCTATGTCTTTAGATTCCTTTTAATCATCTTTAAACAACCATGGTATGTAGAAGCAATCTCTTCTTTTAAACTTTTGTTGATAGCTTCCATAACACCAGCCACAGAAGTACCTGAGCAAAACAGTGATACGAGCCAGTTCACAGGACGGAGACTAAATTCTAAAATGCAAGTTTACTCTGGTTCTAAAACAGTCCATCTCTCAAAGATGCTAACATTGTATGAACAGTGCATCCGTGTACTTCAAAACAATATTGATTGTAAGTATTTTAATATGGGCTTCAGCAGGTTGAGGGGTGTTGTAAAGCTAAGTTTTCAACAGTGCAACAGTGAAGAACTATCTTATGTGAAGTTCTAATTTTTATTAAACTGTAGAGCCATGGCAATATAAATATGAAAAGATGAGAGCACTTTTTCCACATCTAGATGTGCTTGACATCTCAGTTTTTTACCAGGTAAATGCAGATATGAGTAGTCAAAGTACTCCACTTGATCTTAGCCAAAAGGCTGAGAAGCAGCCTTAGATCAAAGTACTTGATCTAACTTACGTGAGCACTCCCCCTTTGGAGGGGTGACATGGGTAAAGATAATACAATGAAGAAACAAATTGTCTTTTTGCAGGGTATAAGCAAACCTTGCCTTTGTGTCATCATGAAAATGTTTATGGCAGCACAAAGGCCAAACAAACAGGTGTCCATAGTCTTTGTTAGGTCACAAATGTCCAAAATTTGTGGCCATGGCATAGGTAGTAGTACATCTTTCCTTTAAGTTGGGGCAGTGCAGGCAGCTTAAAGCTGCCCCCACACTGCAGGCACTCCTAGGGATTTAGGGGCCCAATCTTGCATGCTGCAGGCACTCCTTTGCTAGCAATGAAACCTTGGGTCATTGTCCCCCCACCAGTTTATAGAGGTGTACCTCAAGTCAGATTCTGTGGAAACAGGAGGTTTCCTCATTTGTAGAGACGTGTGCCTGAGGAATCCAATTTTGGGCACATCTCTGCTAATGGAGGAAACCTGTGCTGCCCCATTTGCAGAGACATACCTGAGTGTTGTCCCACAGGATCAAGCCCTTGGCGATGTGCATTTCACCCAATGAAGCAGTCTGCTGTGCTGAGGTGCATCCCAGCACAGCTGGTGTGCTTCATTAGAATACCACTCTAATGGTGAGTACAGAATTGTTTTCCATAAGAAACTTAAAATACCCAGACATCAGAAAGCACGTCATAGAAGGTCTGCTAAAATAGTCCAAATAAATCTGATTTAATTTTTATATAACAGCTATTTAGTAAGTGATGAACCTTATTTAATGGGTATACAGTAAAAATACTCATGACATTTGTTTTGTTTTGTAGCACTACATGAAGTAGGAGGAGTACCCTTTGAAATTCTTGAGCCTGTGCTAACACGCTGTACACCAGAGCAATTATTTCGAATAGAGGAATGTAATCCGGTAATGTCTTTCCTTTTAAATGCTTTTGTATTTGGTACATCCACTCAGTGCTAAAATTACTTTGTCAAACAAAAAAATTTCTGGACGCTGAACCTGATTTCCCCGCC